>NW_027646432.1:0-582018 GCF_951394435.1 Stenella coeruleoalba | reverse complement strand
TCTTATGATGTTTCTTTTTCTGTGTGACTTATTTCAGTTAGAATCATCATACCTGAATCCACTCATTGTGATGCTAATGGCCTGATGACATAGATTTCATTGCTGAGTGATATTGCTTTGTAAGTAAATACCACAACTTCTTTATCCATTTTTCACTTTCTGTGATGTTGAACTTGTACTGTAAACGAGGTTCTTGTAAACAGAGGCATCCCAAACTTTGGGGTGGCTGTGTCTTTTTGATTTTAATTTCCCTAAGCTATAGGACCATAAGTGGAAGTGCCCTAGGTTCTGTTGCTTTGTTTTTTAGATGTTTCAGGAAACACCATACACTTCTGCCTAGTGTCTGTTGGCAATTTACATCCCGCCCATCAGCATAACAAGGCTCCCAGTTCTCCATGGCCTGTCCTGCCTTTCTGGATTTTACACTTTTTTCAGATGGCCCTTTTGACCGGGGGGAAGTGAGACTTCATTGTAGTGCAGATTTCCTTTGCAAGCTTGCTTGGTTGGCCAAAAAGGGCGTATGCGTTTTTTCCTGAATATATTCAGGAAAAAACGCATACGCCCTTTTTGGCCAAGTGCATCATTGTGGACGTTCTGCCTCTTTTCCTATGCTTTCAATGCAATTCCAGTCTACCTCCTGAAATCGGTTTCCTGCAATTCTGCCCCGCTTTCAAGTCCTCTTGGCAGCCTTACTTCAGTATATTTTTGGACGATAGCTGTCATTTATAACTCTGCAGGTTTGTGAATTACAGTGCCCCTGAGCTCCTTTCTTCAACTCGCTTTCTTTTGAGCTGGCCGCAACACCGCAGGATGGCTTCAGGCCCTAATCTGGTTCCGGTACGGCACGCTGAGCCTTTGGTTATTTCCTCTTCCTGGTGGGAAATGAGAGTTAAATTTGCCCGTCCAGACACCTCCAGCTAGCCTCTCATTGGTTCTCGCTATTCCTGTTCATCTTCCGCAGAAATTGCAAACTGGGCCAAACAGGAGGTTAAAGGGACTGACTCTCCAAGTGGGGAGAGTGTTAGTAAAGCGTCTGGAATGTTGCACCCGAGTACCAGGGGAGGAAAACTGAGACATATTTGAACACGTCTCCCGTTCACATGGTTGATCATACTTGGGTTCCACATGCATGTTTTAGCTGAAGGAAGAATACCTAAAACCTGGGTAGTTGAAACCCGTGGAATGGGTACCATGCAATATGACTTCAAAGGGTCTTCATTTGCTCACCGAACCTCTCCAATCCTATCACTGCTGCGTTTATGCCCCTGTACACATGCTTGATTCTCTTTTGGAGACATAGCAATCCATAGGTTTTAAGATACTTACTAGTCAGGTACATTCTTAGGCGTTTAATATGCGGTGTTGAGTCCATTTCGTTGAGCAAGGAGTAGCTCTTGTCTATTCCATATTTGGCTTAAGTAACTTTATCTGTGCTCATTTCAATCTCTGGTTTTATGCAGCACCCCAACTCACCTTTACCCTTAAGCAAGCATAAGTTGGTTTTCTAAATTTGAGACCCTGTTCTGTTTTGGAATTCAGTTCCTGTGTAGCCAAGTTTACATTCCGTGTATTACTGATATCTTATGATGTTTCTTTTTCTGTGTGACTTATTTCAGTTAGAATCATCGTACCTGAATCTACTCATTATGCTGCTACGGGCCTGATGACATAGATTTCATTGCTGAGTGATATTGCTTTGTAAGTGAATACCACAGCTTCTTTATCCATTTTTCACTTTCTGCGATGTTGAACTTGTACTGTAAACGAGGTTCTTGTAAACAGAGCCGTTCCAAACTTTGGGGTGGCTGTGTCTTTTTGATTTTAATTTCCCTAAGCTATAGGACCATAAGTGGAAGTGCCCTAGGCTCTGTTGCTTTGTTTTTTAGATGTTTCATGAAACACCATACACTTCTCCCGAATGGTTGTTGGCAATTTACATCCCGCCCATCAGCATAACAAGGCTCCCAGTTCTCCATGGCCTGTCCTGCCTTTCTGGATTTTACACTTTTTTCAGATGGCCCTTTTGACCGGGGGGAAGTGAGACTTCATTGTAGTGCAGATTTCCTTTGCAAGCTTGCTTGGTTGGCCAAAAAGGGCGTATGCGTTTTTTCCTGAATATATTCAGGAAAAAACGCATACGCCCTTTTTGGCCAAGTGCATCATTGTGGACGTTCTGCCTCTTTTCCTATGCTTTCAATGCAATTCCAGTCTACCTCCTGAAATCGGTTTCCTGCAATTCTGCCCCGCTTTCAAGTCCTCTTGGCAGCCTTACTTCAGTCTATTTTTGGACGATAGCTGTCATTTATAACTCTGCGGGTTTGTGAATTACAGTGCCCCTGAGCTCCTTTCTTCAACTCGCTTTCTTGTGACCTGGCCGCAACACCGCAGGATGGCTTCAGGACCTAATCTGGTTCCGGCATGGCACGCTGAGCCTTTGGTTAATTCCTCTTCCTGGTGGGAAATGAGAGTTAAATTTGCCCGTCCAGACACCTCCAGCTAGCCTCTCATTGGTTCTCGCTATTCCTGTTCATCTTCCGCAGAAATTGCAAACTGGGCCAAACAGGAGGTTAAAGGGACTGACTCTCCAAGTCGGGAGAGTGTTAGTAAAGCGTCTGGAATGTTGCACCCAAGTACCAGGGTACGAAAACTGAGACATATTTGAACACGTCTCCCGTTCACATGGTTGATCATACTTGGGTTCCACATGCATGTTTTAGCTGAAGGAAGAATACCTAAAACCTGGGTAGTTGAAACCCGTGGAATGGGTACCATGCAATATGACTTCAAAGGGTCTTCATTTGCTCACCGAACCTCTCCAATCCTATCACTGCTGCGTTTATGCCCCTGTACACATGCTTGATTCTCTTTTGGAGACATAGCAATCCATAGGTTTTAAGATACTTACTAGTCAGGTACATTCTTAGGCGTTTAATATGCGGTGTTGAGTCCATTTCGTTGAGCAAGGAGTAGCTCTTGTCTATTCCATATTTGGCTTAAGGAACTTTATCTGTGCTCATTTCAATCTCTGGTTTTATGCAGCAACCCAACTCACCTTTACCCTTAAGCAAGCATAAGTTGGTTTTCTAAATTTGAGACCCTGTTCTGTTTTGGAATTCAGTTCCTGTGTAGCCAAGTTTACATTCCGTGTATTACTGATATCTTATGATGTTTCTTTTTCTGTGTGACTTATTTCAGTTAGAATCATCGTACCTGAATCTACTCATTATGCTGCTACGGGCCTGATGACATAGATTTCATTGCTGAGTGATACTGCATTGTACGTAAGTACCACAAGTTCTTTATCCATTTTTCACTTTCTGCGATGTTGAACTTGTACTGTAAACGAGGTTCTTGTAAACAGAGCCGTTCCAAACTTTGGGGTGGCTGTGTCTTTTTGATTTTAATTTCCCTAAGCTATAGGACCATAAGTGGAAGTGCCCTAGGTTCTGTTGCTTTGTTTTTTAGATGTTTCAGGAAACACCATACACTTCTCCCGAGTGGTTGTTGGCAATTTACATCCCACCCATCAGCATAACAAGGCTCCCAGTTCTCCATGGCCTGTCCTGCCTTTCTGGATTTTACACTTTTTTCAGATTGCCCTTTTGACCGGGGGGAAGTGAGACTTCATTGTAGTGCAGATTTCCTTTGCAAGCTTGCTTGGTTGGCCAAAAAGGGCGTATGCGTTTTTTCCTGAATATATTCAAGAATAAACGCATACGCCCTTTTTGGCCAAGTGCATCATTGTGGACGTTCTGCCTCTTTTCCTATGCTTTCAATGCAATTCCAGTCTACCTCCTGAAATCGGTTTCCTGCAATTCTGCCCCGCTTTCAAGTCCTCTTGGCAGCCTTACTTCAGTCTATTTTTGGACGATAGCTGTCATTTATAACTCTGCAGGTTTGTGAATTACAGTGCCCCTGAGCTCCTTTCTTCAACTCGCTTTCTTTTGAGCTGGCCGCAACACCGCAGGGTGGCTTCAGGCCCTAATATGGTTCCGGTACGGCACGCTGAGCCTTTGGTTATTTCCTCTTCCTGGTGGGAAATGAGAGTTAAATTTGCCCGTCCAGACACCTCCAGCTAGCCTCTCATTGGTTCTCGCTATTCCTGTTCATCTTCCGCAGAAATTGCAAACTGAGCCAAACAGGAGGTTAAAGGCGCTGACTCTCCAAGTGGGGAGAGTGTTAGTAAAGCATCTGGAATGTTGCACCCGAGTACCAGGGGAGGAAAACTGAGACATATTTGAACAGGTCTCCCGTTCACATGGTTGATCATACTTGGGTTCCACATGCATGTTTTAGCTGAAGGAAGAATACCTTAAACCTGGAGAGTTGAGACCCGTGTAATGGGTACCATGCAATATGACTTCAAAGGGTCTTCATTTGCTCACCGAACCTCTCCAATCCTATCACTGCTGCGTTTATGCCCCTGTACACATGCTTGATTCTCTTTCGGAGACATAGCAATCCATAGGTTTTAAGATACTTACTAGTCAGGTACATTCTTAGGCGTTTAATATGCGGTGTTGAGTCCATTTCGTTGAGCAAGGAGTAGCTCTTGTCTATTCCATATTTGACTTAAGGAACTTTATCTGTGCTCATTTCAATCTCTGGTTTTATGCAGCACCCCAACTCACCTTTACCCTTAAGCAAGCATAAGTTGGTTTTCTAAATTTGAGACCCTGTTCTGTTCTGTAATTCAGTTCCTGTGTAGCCAAGTTTACATTCCGTGTATTACTGATATCTTATGATGTTTCTTTTTCTGTGTGACTTACTTCAGTTAGAATCATCATACCTGAATCCACTCATTGTGCTGCTAAGGGCCTGATGACACAGATTTCATTGCTGAGTGATATTGCTTTGTAAGTAAATACCACAACTTCTTTATCCATTTTTCACTTTCTGCGATGTTGAACTTGTACTGTAAACGAGGTTCTTGTAAACAGAGGCGTCCCAAACTTTGGGGTGGCTGTGTCTTTTTGATTTTAATTTCCCTAAGCTATAGGACCATAAGTGGCAGTGCCCTAGGCTCTGTTGCTTTGTTTTTTAGATGTTTCAGGAAACACCATACACTTCTCCCGAGTGGTTGTTGGCAATTTACATCCCGCCCATCAGCATAACAAAGCTCCCAGTTCTCCATGGCCTGTCCTGCCTTTCTGGATTTTACACTTTTTTCAGATGGCCCTTTTGACCGGGGGGAAGTGAGACTTCATTGTAGTGCAGATTTCCTTTGCAAGCTTGCTTGGTTGGCCAAAAAGGGCATATGCGTTTTTTCCTGAATATATTCAGGAAAAAACGCATACGCCCTTTTTGGCCAAGTGCATCATTGTGGACGTTCTGCCTCTTTTCCTATGCTTTCAATGCAATTCCAGTCTACCTCCTGAAATCGGTTTCCTGCAATTCTGCCCCGCTTTCAAGTCCTCTTGGCAGCCTTACTTCAGTCTATTTTAGGACGATAGCTGTCATTTATAACTCTGCAGGTTTGTGAATTACAGTGCCCCTGAGCTCCTTTCTTCAACTCGCTTTCTTTTGAGCTGGCCGCAACACCGCAGGATGGCTTCAGGCCCTAATCTGGTTCCGGCCCGGCATGCTGAGCCTTTGGTTAATTCCTCTTCCTGGTGGGAAATGAGAGTTAAATTTGCCCGTCCAGACACCTCCAGCTAGTCTCTCATTGGTTCTCGCTATTCCTGTTCATCTTCTGCAGAAATTGCAAACTGGGCCAAACAGGAGGTTAAAGGGACTGACTCTCCAAGTCGGGAGAGTGTTAGTAAAGCGTCTGGAATGTTGCACCCGAGTACCAGGGGAGGAAAACTGAGACATATTTGAACACGTCTCCCGTTCACATGGTTGATCATACTCTGGGTTCCACATGCATGTTTTAGCTGAAGGAAGAATACCTTAAACCTGGAGAGTTGAGACCCGTGGAATGGGTACCATGCAATATGACTTCAAAGGGTCTTCATTTGCTCACCGAACCTCTCCAATCCTATCACTGCTGCGTTTATGCCCCGGTACACACGTTTGATTCTCTTTTGGAGACATAGCAATCCATAGGTTTCAAGATACTTACTAGTCAGGTACATTCTTAGGCGTTTAATATGGGGTGTTGAGTCCATTTCGTTGAGCAAGGAGTAGCTCTTGTCTATTCCATATTTGGCTTAAGGAACTTTATCTGTGCTCATTTCAATCTCTGGTTTTTTGCAGCATCCCAACTCACCTTTCCCCTTAAGCAAGAATAAGTTGTTTTTCTAAATTTGAGACCCTGTTCTGTTCTGTAATTCAGTTTCTGTGTAGCCAAGTTTACATTCCGTGTATTACTGATATCTTATGATGTTTCTTTTTCTGTGTGACTTATTTCAGTTAGAATCATCGTACCTGAATCTACTCATTATGCTGCTACGGGCCTGATGACATAGATTTCATTGCTGAGTGATACTGCATTGTACGTAAGTACCACAAGTCCTTTATCCATTTTTCACTTTCTGCGATGTTGAACTTGTACTGTAAACGAGGTTCTTGTAAACAGAGCCGTTCCAAACATTGGGGTGGCTGTGTCTTTTTGATTTTAATTTCCCTAAGCTATAGGACCATAAGTGGAAGTGCCCTAGGTTCTGTTGCTTTGTTTTTTAGATGTTTCAGGAAACACCATACACTTCTCCCGAGTGTCTGTTGGCAATTTACATCCCGCCCATCAGCATAACAAGGCTCCCAGTTCTCAATGGCCTGTTGCCTTTCTGGATTTTACACTTTTTTCAGATGGCCCTTTTGACCGGGGGGAAGTGAGACTTCATTGTAGTGCAGATTTCCTTTGCAAGCTTGCTTGGTTGGCCAAAAAGGGCGTATGCGTTTTTTCCTGAATATATTCAAGAAAAAACGCATACGCCCTTTTTGGCCAAGTGCATCATTGTGGACGTTCTGCCTCTTTTCCTATGCTTTCAATGCAATTTCAGTCTGCCTCCTGAAATCGGTTTCCTGCAATTCTGCCCCGCTTTCAAGTCCTCTTGGCAGCCTTACTTCAGTATATTTTTGCACGATAGCTGTCATTTATAACTCTGCAGGTTTGTGAATTACAGTGCCCCTGAGCTCCTTTCTTCAACTCGCTTTCTTGTGACCTGGCCGCAACACCGCAGGATGGCTTCAGGCCCTAATCTGGTTCCGGCCCGGCATGCTGAGCCTTTGGTTAATTCCTCTTCCTGGTGGGAAATGAGAGTTAAATTTGCCCGTCCAGACACCTCCAGCTAGCCTCTCATTGGTTCTCGCTATTCCTGTTCATCTTCCGCAGAAATTGCAAACTGGGCCAAACAGGAGGTTAAAGGCGCTGACTCTTCAAGTGGGGAGAGTGTTAGTAAAGCGTCTGGAATGTTGCACCCGAGTACCAGGGGAGGAAAACTGAGACATATTTGAACACGTCTCCCGTTCGCATGGTTGATCATACTTGGGTTCCACATGCATGTTTTAGCTGAAGGAAGAATACCTTAAACCTGGAGAGTTGAGACCCGTGTAATGGGTACCATGCAATATGACTTCAAAGGGTCTTCATTTGCTCACCAAACCTCTCCAATCCTATCACTGCTGCGTTTATGCCCCTGTACACATGCTTGATTCTCTTTTGGAGACATAGCAATCCATAGTTTTTACGATACTTACTAGTCAGGTACATTCTTAGGCGTTTAATATGGGGTGTTGAGTCCATTTCGTTGAGCAAGGAGTAGCTCTTGTCCATTCCATATTTGACTTAAGGAACTTTATCTGTGCTCATTTCAATCTCTGGTTTTATGCAGCACCCCAACTCACCTTTACCTTTAAGCAAGAATAAGTTGGTGTTCTAAATTTGAGACCCTGTTCTGTTCTGTAATTCAGTTCCTGTGTAGCCAAGTTTACATTCCGTGTATTACTGATATCTTATGATGTTTCTTTTTCTGTGTGACTTATTTCAGTTAGAATCATCATACCTGAATCCACTCATTGTGCTGCTAAGGGCCTGATGACACAAATTTCATTGCTGAGTGATATTGCTTTGTAAGTAAATACCACAACTTCTTTATCCATTTTTCACTTTCTGCGATGTTGAACTTGTACTGTAAACGAGGTTCTTGTAAACAGAGCCGTTCCAAACTTTGGGGTGGCTGTGTCTTATTGATTTTAATTTCCCTAAGCTATACGACCATAAGTGGCAGTGCCCTAGGCTCTGTTGCTTTGTTTTTTAGATGTTTCAGGAAACACCATACACTTCTCCCGAGTGTCTGTTGGCAATTTACATCCCGCCCATCAGCATAACAAGGCTCCCAGTTCTCCATGGCCTGTCCTGCCTTTCTGGATTTTACACTTTTTTCAGATGGCCCTTTTGACCGGGGGGAAGTGAGACTTCATTGTAGTGCAGATTTCCTTTGCAAGCTTGCTTGGTTGGCCAAAAAGGGCGTATGCGTTTTTTCCTGAATATATTCAGGAAAAAACGCATACGCCCTTTTTGGCCAAGTGCATCATTGTGGACGTTCTGCCTCTTTTCCTATGCTTTCAATGCAATTCCAGTCTACCTCCTGAAATCGGTTTCCTGCAATTCTGCCCCGCTTTCAAGTCCTCTTGGCAGCCTTACTTCAGTCTATTTTTGGACGATAGCTGTCATTTATAACTCTGCAGGTTTGTGAATTACAGTGCCCCTGAGCTCCTTTCTTCAACTCGCTTTCTTGTGACCTGGCCGCAACACCGCAGGATGGCTTCAGGCCCTAATCTGGTTCCGGCCCGGCATGCTGAGCCTTTGGTTAATTCCTCTTCCTGGTGGGAAATGAGAGTTAAATTTGCCCGTCCAGACACCTCCAGCTAGCCTCTCATTGGTTCTCGCTATTCCTGTTCATCTTCCGCAGAAATTGCAAACTGGGCCAAACAGGAGGTTAAAGGCGCTGACTCTCCAAGTGGGGAGAGTGTTAGTAAAGCGTCTGGAATGTTGCACCCGAGTACCAGGGGAGGAAAACTGAGACATATTTGAACACGTCTCCCGTTCACATGGTTGATCATACTTGGGTTCCACATGCATGTTTTAGCTGAAGGAAGAATACCTTAAACCTGGAGAGTTGAGACCCGTGTAATGGGTACCATGCAATATGACTTCAAAGGGTCTTCATTTGCTCACCGAACCTCTCCAATCCTATCACTGCTGCGTTTATGCCCCTGGACACACGCTTGATTCTCTTTTGGAGACATAGCAATCCATAGGTTTCAAGATACTTACTAGTCAGGTACATTCTTAGGCGTTTAATATGGGGTGTTGAGTCCATTTCGTTGAGCAAGGAGTAGCTCTTGTCTATTCCATATTTGGCTTAAGGAACTTTATCTGTGCTCATTTCAATCTCTGGTTTTATGCAGCACCCCAACTCACCTTTCCCCTTAAGCAAGCATAAGTTGTTTTTCTAAATTTGAGACCCTGTTCTGTTCTGTAATTCAGTTTCTGTGTAGCCAAGTTTACATTCCGTGTATTACTGATATCTTATGATGTTTCTTTTTCTGTGTGACTTATTTCAGTTAGAATCATCGTACCTGAATCTACTCATTATGCTGCTACGGGCCTGATGACATAGATTTCATTGCTGAGTGATACTGCATTGTACGTAAGTACCACAAGTCCTTTATCCATTTTTCACTTTCTGCGATGTTGAACTTGTACTGTAAACGAGGTTCTTGTAAACAGAGCCGTTCCAAACTTTGGGGTGGCTGTGTCTTTTTGATTTTAATTTCCCTAAGCTATAGGACCATAAGTGGAAGTGCCCTAGGTTCTGTTGCTTTGTTTTTTAGATGTTTCAGGAAACACCATACACTTCTCCCGAGTGTCTGTTGGCAATTTACATCCCGCCCATCAGCATAACAAGGCTCCCAGTTCTCAATGGCCTGTTGCCTTTCTGGATTTTACACTTTTTTCAGATGGCCCTTTTGACCGAGGGGAAGTGAGACTTCATTGTAGTGCAGATTTCCTTTGCAAGCTTGCTTGGTTGGCCAAAAAGGGCGTATGCGTTTTTTCCTGAATATATTCAAGAAAAAACGCATACGCCCTTTTTGGCCAAGTGCATCATTGTGGACGTTCTGCCTCTTTTCCTATGCTTTCAATGCAATTTCAGTCTGCCTCCTGAAATCGGTTTCCTGCAATTCTGCCCCGCTTTCAAGTCCTCTTGGCAGCCTTACTTCAGTATATTTTTGCACGATAGCTGTCATTTATAACTCTGCAGGTTTGTGAATTACAGTGCCCCTGAGCTCCTTTGTTCAACTCGCTTTCTTTTGAGCTGGCCGCAACACCGCAGGATGGCTTCAGGCCCTAATCTGGTTCCGGTACGGCACGCTGAGCCTTTGGTTATTTCCTCTTCCTGGTGGGAAATGAGAGTTAAATTTGCCTGTCCAGACACCTCCAGCTAGCCTCTCATTGGTTCTCACTATTCCTGTTCATCTTCCGCAGAAATTGCAAACTGGGCCAAACAGGAGGTTAAAGGCGCTGACTCTCCAAGTGGGGAGAGTGTTAGTAAAGCGTCTGGAATGTTGCACCCGAGTACCAGGGGAGGAAAACTAAGACATATTTGAACACGTCTCCCGTTCACACGGTTGATCATACTCTGGGTTCCACATGCATGTTTTAGCTGAAGGAAGAATACCTTAAACCTGGAGAGTTAAGACCCGTGTAATGGGTACCATGCAATATGACTTCAAAGGGTCTTCATTTGCTCACCGCACCTCTCCAATCCTATCACTGCTGCGTTTATGCCCCTGTACACATGCTTGATTCTCTTTCGGAGACATAGCAATCCATAGGTTTTAAGATACTTACTAGTCAGGTACATTCTTAGGCGTTTAATATGCGGTGTTGAGTCCATTTCGTTGAGCAAGGAGTAGCTCTTGTCTATTCCATATTTGACTTAAGGAACTTTATCTGTGCTCATTTTAATCTCTGATTTTATGCAGCACCCCAACTCACCTTTACCCTTAAGCAAGCATAAGTTGCTTTTCTAAATTTGAGACCCTGTTCTGTTCTGTAATTCAGTTCCTGTGTAGCCAAGTTTACATTCCGTGCGTTACTGATATCTTATGATGTTTCTTTTTCTGTGTGACTTACTTCAGTTAGAATCATCATACCTGAATCCACTCATTGTGCTGCTAAGGGCCTGATGACACATATTTCATTGCTGAGTGATATTGCTTTGTAAGTAAATACCACAACTTCTTTATCCATTTTTCACTTTCTGCGATGTTGAACTTGTACTGTAAACGAGGTTCTTGTAAACAGAGCCGTTCCAAACTTTGGGGTGGCTGTGTCTTTTTGATTTTAATTTCCCTAAGCTATACGACCATAAGTGGCAGTGCCCTAGGCTCTGTTGCTTTGTTTTTTAGATGTTTCAGGAAACACCATACACTTATCCCGAGTGTCTGTTGGCAATTTACATCCCGCCCATCAGCATAACAAGGCTCCCAGTTCTCCATGGCCTGTCCTGCCTTTCTGGATTTTACACTTTTTACAGATGGCCCTTTTGACCGGGGGGAACTGACTCTTCATTGTAGTGCAGATTTCCTCTGCAAGCTTGCTTGGTTGGCCAAAAGGGCGTATGCGTTTTTTTCTGAATATATTCAGGAAAAAACGCATACGCCCTTTTTGGCCAAGTGCATCATTGTGGACGTTCTGCCTCTTTTCCTATGCTTTCAATGCAATTCCAGTCTACCTCCTGAAATCGGTTTCCTGCAATTCTGCCCCGCTTTCAAGTCCTCTTGGCAGCCTTACTTCAGTCTATTTTTGGACGATAGCTGTCATTTATAACTCTGCAGGTTTGTGAATTACAGTGCCCCTGAGCTCCTTTCTTCAACTCACTTTCTTGTGACCTGGCCGCAACACCGCAGGATGGCTTCAGGCCCTAATCTGGTTCCGGCCCGGCATGCTGAGCCTTTGGTTAATTCCTCTTCCTGGTGGGAAATGAGAGTTAAATTTGCCCGTCCAGACACCTCCAGCTAGCCTCTCATTGGTTCTCGCTATTCCTGTTCATCTTCCGCAGAAATTGCAAACTGGGCCAAACAGGAGGTTAAAGGCGCTGACTCTCCAAGTGGGGAGAGTGTTAGTAAAGCGTCTGGAATGTTGCACCCGAGTACCAGGGGAGGAAAACTGAGACATATTTGAACACGTCTCCCGTTCACATGGCTGATCATACTTGGGTTCCACATGCATGTTTTAGCTGAAGGAAGAATACCTTAAACCTGGAGAGTTGAGACCCGTGTAATGGGTACCATGCAATATGACTTCAAAGGGTCTTCATTTGCTCACCGAACCTCTCCAATCCTATCACTGCTGCGTTTATGCCCCTGTACACATGCTTGATTCTCTTTTGGAGACATAGCAATCCATAGGTTTTACGATACTTACTAGTCAGGTACATTCTTAGGCGTTTAATATGCGGTGTTGAGTCCATTTCGTTGAGCAAGGAGTAGCTCTTGTCTATTCCATATTTGACTTAAGGAACTTTATCTGTGCTCATTTCAATCTCTGGTTTTATGCAGCACCCCAACTCACCTTTACCCTTAAGCAAGCATAAGTTGGTTTTCTAAATTTGAGACCCTGTTCTGTTCTGTAATTCAGTTCCTGTGTAGCCAAGTTTACATTCCGTGTATTACTGATATCTTATGATGTTTCTTTTTCTGTATGACTTATTTCAGTTAGAATCATCACACCTGAATCCACTCATTGTGCTGCTAAGGGCCTGATGACACAAATTTCATTGCTGAGTGATATTGCTTTGTAAGTAAATACCACAACTTCTTTATCCATTTTTCACTTTCTGCGATGTTGAACTTGTACTGTAAACGAGGTTCTTGTAAACAGAGCCGTTCCAAACTTTGGGGTGGCTGTGTCTTTTTGATTTTAATTTCCCTAAGCTATACGACCATAAGTGGCAGTGCCCTAGGCTCTGTTGCTTTGTTTTTTAGATGTTTCAGGAAACACCATACACTTCTCCCGAGTGTCTGTTGGCAATTTACATCCCGCCCATCAGCATAACAAGGCTCCCAGTTCTCCATGGCCTGTCCTGCCTTTCTGGATTTTACACTTTTTTCAGATGGCCCTTTTGACCGGGGGGAAGTGAGACTTCATTGTAGTGCAGATTTCCTTTGCAAGCTTGCTTGGTTGGCCAAAAAGGGCGTATGCGTTTTTTCCTGAATATATTCAGGAAAAAACGCATACGCCCTTTTTGGCCAAGTGCATCATTGTGGACGTTCTGCCTCTTTTCCTATGCTTTCAATGCAATTCCAGTCTACCTCCTGAAATCGGTTTCCTGCAATTCTGCCCCGCTTTCAAGTCCTCTTGGCAGCCTTACTTCAGTCTATTTTTGGACGATAGCTGTCATTTATAACTCTGCAGGTTTGTGAATTACAGTGCCCCTGAGCTCCTTTCTTCAACTCGCTTTCTTGTGACCTGGCCGCAACACCGCAGGATGGCTTCAGGCCCTAATCTTGTTCCGGCCCGGCATGCTGAGCCTTTGGTTAATTCCTCTTCCTGGTGGGAAATGAGAGTTAAATTTGCCCGTCCAGACACCTCCAGCTAGCCTCTCATTGGTTCTCGCTATTCCTGTTCATCTTCCGCAGAAATTGCAAACTGGGCCAAACAGGAGGTTAAAGGGACTGACTCTCCAAGTGGGGAGAGTGTTAGTAAAGCGTCTGGAATGTTGCACCCGAGTACAAGGGGAGGAAAACTGAGACATATTTGAACACGTCTCCCGATCACATGGTTGATCATACTCTAGGTTCCACATGCATGTTTTAGCTGAAGGAAGAATACCTTAAACCTGGGTAGTTGAAACCCGTGGAATGGGTACCATGCAATATGACTTCAAAGGGTCTTCATTTGCTCACCAAAACTCTCCAATCCTATCACTGCTGCGTTTATGCCCCTGTACACATGCTTGATTCTCTTTCGGAGACATAGCAATCCATAGGTTTTAAGATACTTACTAGTCAGGTACATTCTTAGGCGTTTAATATGGGGTGTTGAGTCCATTTCGTTGAGCAAGGAGTAGCTCTTGTCTATTCCATATTTGACTTAAGGAACTTTATCTGTGCTCATTTCAATCTCTGGTTTTATGCAGCACCCCAACTCACCTTTACCTTTAAGCAAGAATAAGTTGGTTTTCTAAATTTGAGACCCTGTTCTGTTCTGTAATTCAGTTCCTGTGTAGCCAAGTTTACATTCCGTGTATTACTGATATCTTATGATGTTTCTTTTTCTGTGTGACTTATTTCAGTTAGAATCATCACACCTGAATCCACTCATTGTGCTGCTAAGGGCCTGATGACACAAATTTCATTGCTGAGTGATATTGCTTTGTAAGTAAATACCACAACTTGTTTATCCATTTTTCACTTTCTGCGATGTTGAACTTGTACTGTAAACGAGGTTCTTGTAAACAGAGCCGTTCCAAACTTTGGGGTGGCTGTGTCTTATTGATTTTAATTTCCCTAAGCTATAGGACCATAAGTGGCAGTGCCCTAGGCTCTGTTGCTTTGTTTTTTAGATGTTTCAGGAAACACCATACACTTCTCCCGAGTGTCTGTTGGCAATTTACATCCCGCCCATCAGCATAACAAGGCTCCCAGTTCTCCATGGCCTGTCCTGCCTTTCTGGATTTTACACTTTTTTCAGATGGCCCTTTTGACCGGGCGGAAGTGAGACTTCATTGTAGTGCAGATTTCCTTTGCAAGCTTGCTTGGTTGGCCAAAAAGGGCGTATGCGTTTTTTCCTGAATATATTCAGGAAAAAACGCATACGCCCTTTTTGGCCAAGTGCATCATTGTGGACGTTCTGCCTCTTTTCCTATGCTTTCAATGCAATTCCAGTCTACCTCCTGAAATCGGTTTCCTGCAATTCTGCCCCGCTTTCAAGTCCTCTTGGCAGCCTTACTTCAGTCTATTTTTGGACGATAGCTGTCATTTATAACTCTGCAGGTTTGTGAATTACAGTGCCCCTGAGCTCCTTTCTTCAACTCGCTTTCTTGTGACCTGGCCGCAACACCGCAGGATGGCTTCAGGCCCTAATCTGGTTCCGGCCCGGCATGCTGAGCCTTTGGTAAATTCCTCTTCCTGGTGGGAAATGAGAGTTAAATTTGCCCGTCCAGACACCTCCAGCTAGCCTCTCATTGGTTCTCGCTATTCCTGTTCATCTTCTGCAGAAATTGCAAACTGGGCCAAACAGGAGGTTAAAGGGACTGACTCTCCAAGTGGGGAGAGTGTTAGTAAAGCGTCTGGAATGTTGCACCCGAGTACCAGGGGAGGAAAACTGAGACATATTTGAACACGTCTCCCGATCACATGGTTGATCATACTCTAGGTTCCACATGCATGTTTTAGCTGAAGGAAGAATACCTTAAACCTGGGTAGTTGAAACCCGTGGAATGGGTACCATGCAATATGACTTCAAAGGGTCTTCATTTGCTCACCGAACCTCTCCAATCCTATCACTGCTGCGTTTACGCCCCCGTACACATGCTTGATTCTCTTTCAGAGACATAGCAATCCATAGGTTTTAAGATACTTACTAGTCAGGTACATTCTTAGGCGTTTAATATGGGGTGTTTAGTCCATTTCGTTGAGCAAGGAGTAGCTCTTTTCTATTCCATATTTGGCTTAAGGAACTTTATCTGTGCTCATTTCAATCTCTGGTTTTATGCAGGACCCCAACTCACCTTTACCTTTAAGCAAGAATAAGTTGGTTTTCTAAATTTGAGACCCTGTTCTGTTCTGTAATTCAGTTCCTGTGTAGCCAAGTTTACATTCCGTGTATTACTGATATCTTATGATGTTTCTTTTTCTGTGTGACTTATTTCAGTTAGAATCATCATACCTGAATCCACTCATTGTGCTGCTAAGGGCCTGATGACACAGATTTCATTGCTGAGTGATATTGCTTTGTAAGTAAATACCACAACTTCTTTATCCATTTTTCACTTTCTGCGATGTTGAACTTGTACTGTAAACGAGGTTCTTGTAAACAGAGCCGTTCCAAACTTTGGGGTGGCTGTGTCTTTTTGATTTTAATTTCCCTAAGCTATAGGACCATAAGTGGAAGTGCCCTAGGTTCTGTTGCTTTGTTTTTTAGATGTTTCAGGAAACACCATACACTTCTCCCGAGTGGTTGTTGGCAATTTACATCCCACCCATCAGCATAACAAGGCTCCCAGTTCTCCATGGCCTGTCCTGCCTTTCTGGATTTTACACTTTTTTCAGATGGCCCTTTTGACCGGGGGGAAGTGAGACTTCATTGTAGTGCAGATTTCCTTTGCAAGCTTGCTTGGTTGGCCAAAAAGGGCGTATGCGTTTTTTCCTGAATATATTCAGGAAAAAACGCATACGCCCTTTTTGGCCAAGTGCATCATTGTGGACGTTCTGCCTCTTTTCCTATGCTTTCAATGCAATTCCAGTCTACCTCCTGAAATTGGTTTCCTGCAATTCTGCCCCGCTTTCAAGTCCTCTTGGCAGCCTTACTTCAGTCTATTTTTGGACGATAGCTGTCATTTATAACTCTGCAGGTTTGTGAATTACAGTGCCCCTGAGCTCCTTTCTTCAACTCGCTTTCTTGTGACCTGGCCGCAACACCGCAGGATGGCTTCAGGACCTAATCTGGTTCCGGCACGGTACGCTGAACCTTTGGTTAATTCCTCTTCCTGGTGGGAAATGAGAGTTAAATTTGCCCATCCAGACACCTCCAGCTAGCCTCTCATTGGTTCTCGCTATTCCTGTTCATCTTCCGCAGAAATTGCAAACTGGGCCAAACAGGAGGTTAAAGGGACTGACTCTCCAAGTCGGGAGAGTGTTAGTAAAGGGTCTGGAATGTTGCACCCGAGTACCAGGGTACGAAAACTGAGACATATTTGAACACGTCTCCCGATCACATGGTTGATCATACTCTAGGTTCCACATGCATGTTTTAGCTGAAGGAAGAATACCTTAAACCTGGGTAGTTGAAACCCGTGGAATGGGTACCATGCAATATGACTTCAAAGGGTCTTCATTTGCTCACCGAACCTCTCCAATCCTATCACTGCTGCGTTTATGCCCCTGTACACATGCTTGATTCTCTTTTGGAGACATAGCAATCCATAGGTTTTAAGATACTTACTAGTCAGGAACATTCTTACGCGTTTAATATGGGGTGTTGAGTCCATTTCGTTGAGCAAGGAGTAGCTCTTGTCTATTCCATATTTGGCTTAAGGAACTTTATCTGTGCTCATTTCAATCTCTGGTTTTATGCAGCACCCCAACTCACCTTTACCCTTAAGCAAACATAAGTTGGTTTTCTAAATTTGAGACCCTGTTCTGTTCTGTAATTCAGTTCCTGTGTAGGCAAGTTTACATTCCGTGTATTAGTGATATCTTATGATGTTTCTTTTTCTGTGTGACTTATTTCAGTTAGAATCATCATACCTGAATCCACTCATTGCGATGCTAAGGGCCTGATGACATAGATTTCATTGCTGAGTGATATTGCTTTGTAAGTGAATACCACAACTTCTTTATCCATTTTTCACTTTCTGCGATGTTGAACTTGTACTGTAAACGAGGTTCTTGTAAACAGAGCCGTTCCAAACTTTGGGGTGGCTGTGTCTTTTTGATTTTAATTTCCCTAAGCTATAGGACCATAAGTGGAAGTGCCCTAGGCTCTGTTGCTTTGTTTTTTAGATGTTTCAGGAAACACCATACACTTCTCCCGAGTGGTTGTTGGCAATTTACATCCCGCCCATCAGCATAACAAGGCTCCCAGTTCTCCATGGCCTGTCCTGCCTTTCTGGATTTTACACTTTTTTCAGATGGCCCTTTTGACCGGGGGGAAGTGAGACTTCATTGTAGTGCAGATTTCCTTTGCAAGCTTGCTTGGTTGGCCAAAAAGGGCGTATGCGTTTTTTCCTGAATATATTCAGGAAAAAACACATACGCCCTTTTTGGCCAAGTGCATCATTGTGGACGTTCTGCCTCTTTTCCTATGCTTTCAATGCAATTCCAGTCTACCTCCTGAAATCGGTTTCCTGCAATTCTGCCCCGCTTTCAAGTCCTCTTGGCAGCCTTACTTCAGTCTATTTTTGGACGATAGCTGTCATTTATAACTCTGCAGGTTTGTGAATTACAGTGCCCCTGAGCTCCTTTCTTCAACTCGCTTTCTTGTGTCCTGGCCGCAACACCGCAGAATGGCTTCAGGCCCTAATCTGGTTCCGGCCCGGCATGCTGAGCCTTTGGTTAATTCCTCTTCCTGGTGGGAAATGAGAGTTAAATTTGCCCGTCCAGACACCTCCAGCTAGCCTCTCATTGGTTCTCGCTATTCCTGTTCATCTTCCGCAGAAATTGCAAACTGGGCCAAACAGGAGGTTAAAGGGACTGACTCTCCAAGTCGGGAGAGTGTTAGTAAAGCGTCTGGAATGTTGCACCCGAGTACCAGGGGAGGAAAACTGAGACATATTTGAAGACGTCTCCCGTTCACATGGTTGATCATACTCTGGGTTCCACATGCATGTTTTAGCTGAAGGAAGAATACCTTAAACCTGGGTAGTTGAAACCCGTGGAATGGGTACCATGCAATATGACTTCAAAGGGTCTTCATTTGCTCACCGAACCTCTCCAATCCTATCACTGCTGCGTTTATTCCCCTGTACACACGCATGATTCTCTTTTGGAGACATAGCAATCCATAGGTTTTAAGATACTTACTAGTCAGGTACATTCTTAGGGGTTTAATATGGGGTTTTGAGTCCATTTCATTGAGAAAGGAGTAGCTCTTGTCTATTCCATATTTGGCTTAAGGAACTTTATCTGTGCTCATTTCAATCTCTGGTTTTATGCAGCACCCCAACTCACCTTTCCCCTTAAGCAAGCATAAGTTGGTTTTCTAAATTTGAGACCCTGTTCTGTTCTGTAATTCAGTTCCTGTGTAGCCAAGTTTACATTCCGTGTATTACTGATATCTTATGATGTTTCTTTTTCTGTGTGACTTATTTCAGTTAGAATCATCATACCTGAATCCACTCATTGTGCTTCTAAGGGCCTGATGACACAGATTTCATTGCTGAGTGATACTGCTTTGTAAGTAAATACCACAACTTCTTTATCCATTTTTCACTTTCTGCGATGTTGAACTTGTACTGTAAACGAGGTTCTTGTAAACAGAGCCATTCCAAACTTTGGGGTGGCTGTGTCTTTTTGATTTTAATTTCCCTAAGCTATAGGACCATAAGTGGAAATGCCCTAGGTTCTGTTGCTTTGTTTTTTAGATGTTTCAGGAAACACCATACACTTCTCCCAAGTGGTTGTTGGCAATTTACATCCCACCCATCAGCATAACAAGGCTCCCAGTTCTCCATGGCCTGTCCTGCCTTTCTGGATTTTACACTTTTTTCAGATGACCCTTTTGACCGGGGGGAAGTGAGACTTCATTGTAGTGCAGATTTCCTTTGCAAGCTTGCTTGGTTGGCCAAAAAGTGCATATGCGTTTTTTCCTGAATATATTCAGGAAAAAACGCATACGCCCTTTTTGGCCAAGTGCATCATTGTGGACGTTCTGCCTCTTTTCCTATGCTTTCAATGCAATTCCAGTCTACCTCCTGAAATTGGTTTCCTGCAATTCTGCCCCGCTTTCAAGTCCTCTTGGCAGCCTTACTTCAGTCTATTTTTGGACGATAGCTGTCATTTATAACTCTGCAGGTTTGTGAATTACAGTGTCCCTGAGCTCCTTTCTTCAACTCGCTTTCTTGTGACCTGGCCGCAACACCGCAGGATGGCTTCAGGACCTAATCTGGTTCCGGCACGGCACGCTGAACCTTTGGTTAATTCCTCTTCCTGGTGGGAAATGAGAGTTAAATTTGCCCGTCCAGACACCTCCAGCTAGCCTCTCATTGGTTCTCGCTATTCCTGTTCATCTTCCGCAGAAATTGCAAACTGGGCCAAACAGGAGGTTAAAGGGACTGACTCTCCAAGTCGGGAGAGTGTTAGTAAAGCGTCTGGAATGTTGCACCCGAGTACCAGGGTACGAAAACTGAGACATATTTGAACACGTCTCCCGATCACATGGTTGATCATACTCTAGGTTCCACATGCATGTTTTAGCTGAAGGAAGAATACCTTAAACCTGGGTAGTTGAAACCCGTGGAATGGGTACCATGCAATATGACTTCAAAGGGTCTTCATTTGCTCACCGAACCTCTCCAATCCTATCACTGCTGCGTTTATGCCCCTGTACACATGCTTGATTCTCTTTTGGAGACATAGCAATCCATAGGTTTTAAGATACTTACTAGTCAGGAACATTCTTACGCGTTTAATATGGGGTGTTGAGTCCATTTCGTTGAGCAAGGAGTAGCTCTTGTCTATTCCATATTTGGCTTAAGGAACTTTATCTGTGCTCATTTCAATCTCTGGTTTTATGCAGCACCCCAACTCACCTTTACCCTTAAGCAAGCATAAGTTGGTTTTCTAAATTTGAGACCCTGTTCTGTTCTGTAATTCAGTTCCTGTGTAGGCAAGTTTACATTCCGTGTATTAGTGATATCTTATGATGTTTCTTTTTCTGTGTGACTTATTTCAGTTAGAATCATCATACCTGAATCCACTCATTGCGATGCTAAGGGCCTGATGACATAGATTTCATTGCTGAGTGATATTGCTTTGTAAGTGAATACCACAACTTCTTTATCCATTTTTCACTTTCTGCGATGTTGAACTTGTACTGTAAACGAGGTTCTTGTAAACAGAGCCGTTCCAAACTTTGGGGTGGCTGTGTCTTTTTGATTTTAATTTCCCTAAGCTATAGGACCATAAGTGGAAGTGCCCTAGGCTCTGTTGCTTTGTTTTTTAGATGTTTCAGGAAACACCATACACTTCTCCTGAGTGGTTGTTGGCAATTTACATCCCGCCCATCAGCATAACAAGGCTCCCAGTTCTCCATGGCCTGTCCTGCCTTTCTGGATTTTACACTTTTTTCAGATGGCCCTTTTGACCGGGGGGAAGTGAGACTTCATTGTAGTGCAGATTTCCTTTGCAAGCTTGCTTGGTTGGCCAAAAAGGGCGTATGCGTTTTTTCCTGAATATATTCAGGAAAAAACGCATACGCCCTTTTTGGCCAAGTGCATCATTGTGGACGTTCTGCCTCTTTTCCTATGCTTTCAATGCAATTCCAGTCTACCTCCTGAAATCGGTTTCCTGCAATTCTGCCCCGCTTTCAAGTCCTCTTGGCAGCCTTACTTCAGTCTATTTTTGGACGATAGCTGTCATTTATAACTCTGCAGGTTTGTGAATTACAGTGCCCCTGAGCTCCTTTCTTCAACTCGCTTTCTTGTGTCCTGGCCGCAACACCGCAGAATGGCTTCAGGCCCTAATCTGGTTCCGGCCCGGCATGCTGAGCCTTTGGTTAATTCCTCTTCCTGGTGGGAAATGAGAGTTAAATTTGCCCGTCCAGACACCTCCAGCTAGCCTCTCATTGGTTCTCGCTATTCCTGTTCATCTTCCGCAGAAATTGCAAACTGGGCCAAACAGGAGGTTAAAGGGACTGACTCTCCAAGTCGGGAGAGTGTTAGTAAAGCGTCTGGAATGTTGCACCCGAGTACCAGGGGAGGAAAACTGAGACATATTTGAAGACGTCTCCCGTTCACATGGTTGATCATACTCTGGGTTCCACATGCATGTTTTAGCTGAAGGAAGAATACCTTAAACCTGGGTAGTTGAAACCCGTGGAATGGGTACCATGCAATATGACTTCAAAGGGTCTTCATTTGCTCACCGAACCTCTCCAATCCTATCACTGCTGCGTTTATTCCCCTGTACACACGCTTGATTCTCTTTTGGAGACATAGCAATCCATAGGTTTTAAGATACTTACTAGTCAGGTACATTCTTAGGGGTTTAATATGGGGTTTTGAGTCCATTTCATTGAGCAAGGAGTAGCTCTTGTCTATTCCATATTTGGCTTAAGGAACTTTATCTGTGCTCATTTCAATCTCTGGTTTTATGCAGCACCCCAACTCACCTTTCCCCTTAAGCAAGCATAAGTTGGTTTTCTAAATTTGAGACCCTGTTCTGTTCTGTAATTCAGTTCCTGTGTAGCCAAGTTTACATTCCGTGTATTACTGATATCTTATGATGTTTCTTTTTCTGTGTGACTTATTTCAGTTAGAATCATCATACCTGAATCCACTCATTGTGCTTCTAAGGGCCTGATGACACAGATTTCATTGCTGAGTGATACTGCTTTGTAAGTAAATACCACAACTTCTTTATCCATTTTTCACTTTCTGCGATGTTGAACTTGTACTGTAAACGAGGTTCTTGTAAACAGAGCCATTCCAAACTTTGGGGTGGCTGTGTCTTTTTGATTTTAATTTCCCTAAGCTATAGGACCATAAGTGGAAATGCCCTAGGTTCTGTTGCTTTGTTTTTTAGATGTTTCAGGAAACACCATACACTTCTCCCAAGTGGTTGTTGGCAATTTACATCCCGCCCATCAGCATAACAAGGCTCCCAGTTCTCCATGGCCTGTCCTGCCTTTCTGGATTTTACACTTTTTTCAGATGGCCCTTTTGACCGGGGGGAAGTGAGACTTCATTGTAGTGCAGATTTCCTTTGCAAGCTTGCTTGGTTGGCCAAAAAGGGCGTATGCGTTTTTTCCTGAATATATTCAGGAAAAAACGCATACGCCCTTTTTGGCCAAGTGCATCATTGTGGACGTTCTGCCTCTTTTCCTATGCTTTCAATGCAATTCCAGTCTACCTCCTGAAATCGGTTTCCTGCAATTCTGCCCCGCTTTCAAGTCCTCTTGGCAGCCTTACTTCAGTCTATTTTTGGACGATAGCTGTCATTTATAACTCTGCAGGTTTGTGAATTACAGTGTCCCTGAGCTCCTTTCTTCAACTCGCTTTCTTGTGACCTGGCCGCAACACCGCAGGATGGCTTCAGGACCTAATCTGGTTCCGGCACGGCACGCTGAACCTTTGGTTAATTCCTCTTCCTGGTGGGAAATGAGAGTTAAATTTGCCCGTCCAGACACCTCCAGCTAGCCTCTCATTGGTTCTCGCTATTCCTGTTCATCTTCCGCAGAAATTGCAAACTGGGCCAAACAGGAGGTTAAAGGGACTGACTCTCCAAGTGGGGAGAGTGTTAGTAAAGCGTCTGGAATGTTGCACCCGAGTACAAGGGGAGGAAAACTGAGACATATTTGAACACGTCTCCCGATCACATGGTTGATCATACTCTAGGTTCCACATGCATGTTTTAGCTGAAGGAAGAATACCTTAAACCTGGGTAGTTGAAACCCGTGGAATGGGTACCATGCAATATGACTTCAAAGGGTCTTCATTTGCTCACCAAAACTCTCCAATCCTATCACTGCTGCGTTTATGCCCCTGTACACATGCTTGATTCTCTTTCGGAGACATAGCAATCCATAGGTTTTAAGATACTTACTAGTCAGGTACATTCTTAGGCGTTTAATATGGGGTGTTGAGTCCATTTCGTTGAGCAAGGAGTAGCTCTTGTCTATTCCATATTTGACTTAAGGAACTTTATCTGTGCTCATTTCAATCTCTGGTTTTATGCAGCACCCCAACTCACCTTTACCTTTAAGCAAGAATAAGTTGGTTTTCTAAATTTGAGACCCTGTTCTGTTCTGTAATTCAGTTCCTGTGTAGCCAAGTTTACATTCCGTGTATTACTGATATC
The DNA here is from genome assembly GCF_951394435.1 of Stenella coeruleoalba. Classification (NCBI taxonomy): domain Eukaryota; kingdom Metazoa; phylum Chordata; class Mammalia; order Artiodactyla; family Delphinidae; genus Stenella; species Stenella coeruleoalba. Next base: position 558,327 of record NW_027646432.1, on the reverse strand, counting down.
TTATGATGTTTCTTTTTCTGTGTGACTTATTTCAGTTAGAATCATCACACCTGAATCCACTCATTGTGCTGCTAAGGGCCTGATGACACAAATTTCATTGCTGAGTGATATTGCTTTGTAAGTAAATACCACAACTTGTTTATCCATTTTTCACTTTCTGCGATGTTGAACTTGTACTGTAAACGAGGTTCTTGTAAACAGAGCCGTTCCAAACTTTGGGGTGGCTGTGTCTTATTGATTTTAATTTCCCTAAGCTATAGGACCATAAGTGGCAGTGCCCTAGGCTCTGTTGCTTTGTTTTTTAGATGTTTCAGGAAACACCATACACTTCTCCCGAGTGTCTGTTGGCAATTTACATCCCGCCCATCAGCATAACAAGGCTCCCAGTTCTCCATGGCCTGTCCTGCCTTTCTGGATTTTACACTTTTTTCAGATGGCCCTTTTGACCGGGCGGAAGTGAGACTTCATTGTAGTGCAGATTTCCTTTGCAAGCTTGCTTGGTTGGCCAAAAAGGGCGTATGCGTTTTTTCCTGAATATATTCAGGAAAAAACGCATACGCCCTTTTTGGCCAAGTGCATCATTGTGGACGTTCTGCCTCTTTTCCTATGCTTTCAATGCAATTCCAGTCTACCTCCTGAAATCGGTTTCCTGCAATTCTGCCCCGCTTTCAAGTCCTCTTGGCAGCCTTACTTCAGTCTATTTTTGGACGATAGCTGTCATTTATAACTCTGCAGGTTTGTGAATTACAGTGCCCCTGAGCTCCTTTCTTCAACTCGCTTTCTTGTGACCTGGCCGCAACACCGCAGGATGGCTTCAGGCCCTAATCTGGTTCCGGCCCGGCATGCTGAGCCTTTGGTAAATTCCTCTTCCTGGTGGGAAATGAGAGTTAAATTTGCCCGTCCAGACACCTCCAGCTAGCCTCTCATTGGTTCTCGCTATTCCTGTTCATCTTCTGCAGAAATTGCAAACTGGGCCAAACAGGAGGTTAAAGGGACTGACTCTCCAAGTGGGGAGAGTGTTAGTAAAGCGTCTGGAATGTTGCACCCGAGTACCAGGGGAGGAAAACTGAGACATATTTGAACACGTCTCCCGATCACATGGTTGATCATACTCTAGGTTCCACATGCATGTTTTAGCTGAAGGAAGAATACCTTAAACCTGGGTAGTTGAAACCCGTGGAATGGGTACCATGCAATATGACTTCAAAGGGTCTTCATTTGCTCACCGAACCTCTCCAATCCTATCACTGCTGCGTTTACGCCCCCGTACACATGCTTGATTCTCTTTCAGAGACATAGCAATCCATAGGTTTTAAGATACTTACTAGTCAGGTACATTCTTAGGCGTTTAATATGGGGTGTTTAGTCCATTTCGTTGAGCAAGGAGTAGCTCTTTTCTATTCCATATTTGGCTTAAGGAACTTTATCTGTGCTCATTTCAATCTCTGGTTTTATGCAGGACCCCAACTCACCTTTACCTTTAAGCAAGAATAAGTTGGTTTTCTAAATTTGAGACCCTGTTCTGTTCTGTAATTCAGTTCCTGTGTAGCCAAGTTTACATTCCGTGTATTACTGATATCTTATGATGTTTCTTTTTCTGTGTGACTTATTTCAGTTAGAATCATCATACCTGAATCCACTCATTGTGCTGCTAAGGGCCTGATGACACAGATTTCATTGCTGAGTGATATTGCTTTGTAAGTAAATACCACAACTTCTTTATCCATTTTTCACTTTCTGCGATGTTGAACTTGTACTGTAAACGAGGTTCTTGTAAACAGAGCCGTTCCAAACTTTGGGGTGGCTGTGTCTTTTTGATTTTAATTTCCCTAAGCTATAGGACCATAAGTGGAAGTGCCCTAGGTTCTGTTGCTTTGTTTTTTAGATGTTTCAGGAAACACCATACACTTCTCCCGAGTGGTTGTTGGCAATTTACATCCCGCCCATCAGCATAACAAGGCTCCCAGTTCTCCATGGCCTGTCCTGCCTTTCTGGATTTTACACTTTTTTCAGATGGCCCTTTTGACCGGGGGGAAGTGAGACTTCATTGTAGTGCAGATTTCCTTTGCAAGCTTGCTTGGTTGGCCAAAAAGGGCGTATGCGTTTTTTCCTGAATATATTCAGGAAAAAACGCATACGCCCTTTTTGGCCAAGTGCATCATTGTGGACGTTCTGCCTCTTTTCCTATGCTTTCAATGCAATTCCAGTCTACCTCCTGAAATTGGTTTCCTGCAATTCTGCCCCGCTTTCAAGTCCTCTTGGCAGCCTTACTTCAGTCTATTTTTGGACGATAGCTGTCATTTATAACTCTGCAGGTTTGTGAATTACAGTGCCCCTGAGCTCCTTTCTTCAACTCGCTTTCTTGTGACCTGGCCGCAACACCGCAGGATGGCTTCAGGACCTAATCTGGTTCCGGCACGGTACGCTGAACCTTTGGTTAATTCCTCTTCCTGGTGGGAAATGAGAGTTAAATTTGCCCATCCAGACACCTCCAGCTAGCCTCTCATTGGTTCTCGCTATTCCTGTTCATCTTCCGCAGAAATTGCAAACTGGGCCAAACAGGAGGTTAAAGGGACTGACTCTCCAAGTCGGGAGAGTGTTAGTAAAGGGTCTGGAATGTTGCACCCGAGTACCAGGGTACGAAAACTGAGACATATTTGAACACGTCTCCCGATCACATGGTTGATCATACTCTAGGTTCCACATGCATGTTTTAGCTGAAGGAAGAATACCTTAAACCTGGGTAGTTGAAACCCGTGGAATGGGTACCATGCAATATGACTTCAAAGGGTCTTCATTTGCTCACCGAACCTCTCCAATCCTATCACTGCTGCGTTTATGCCCCTGTACACATGCTTGATTCTCTTTTGGAGACATAGCAATCCATAGGTTTTAAGATACTTACTAGTCAGGAACATTCTTACGCGTTTAATATGGGGTGTTGAGTCCATTTCGTTGAGCAAGGAGTAGCTCTTGTCTATTCCATATTTGGCTTAAGGAACTTTATCTGTGCTCATTTCAATCTCTGGTTTTATGCAGCACCCCAACTCACCTTTACCCTTAAGCAAACATAAGTTGGTTTTCTAAATTTGAGACCCTGTTCTGTTCTGTAATTCAGTTCCTGTGTAGGCAAGTTTACATTCCGTGTATTAGTGATATCTTATGATGTTTCTTTTTCTGTGTGACTTATTTCAGTTAGAATCATCATACCTGAATCCACTCATTGCGATGCTAAGGGCCTGATGACATAGATTTCATTGCTGAGTGATATTGCTTTGTAAGTGAATACCACAACTTCTTTATCCATTTTTCACTTTCTGCGATGTTGAACTTGTACTGTAAACGAGGTTCTTGTAAACAGAGCCGTTCCAAACTTTGGGGTGGTTGTGTCTTTTTGATTTTAATTTCCCTAAGCTATAGGACCATAAGTGGAAGTGCCCTAGGCTCTGTTGCTTTGTTTTTTAGATGTTTCAGGAAACACCATACACTTCTCCCGAGTGGTTGTTGGCAATTTACATCCCGCCCATCAGCATAACAAGGCTCCCAGTTCTCCATGGCCTGTCCTGCCTTTCTGGATTTTACACTTTTTTCAGATGGCCCTTTTGACCGGGGGGAAGTGAGACTTCATTGTAGTGCAGATTTCCTTTGCAAGCTTGCTTGGTTGGCCAAAAAGGGCGTATGCGTTTTTTCCTGAATATATTCAGGAAAAAACACATACGCCCTTTTTGGCCAAGTGCATCATTGTGGACGTTCTGCCTCTTTTCCTATGCTTTCAATGCAATTCCAGTCTACCTCCTGAAATCGGTTTCCTGCAATTCTGCCCCGCTTTCAAGTCCTCTTGGCAGCCTTACTTCAGTCTATTTTTGGACGATAGCTGTCATTTATAACTCTGCAGGTTTGTGAATTACAGTGCCCCTGAGCTCCTTTCTTCAACTCGCTTTCTTGTGTCCTGGCCGCAACACCGCAGAATGGCTTCAGGCCCTAATCTGGTTCCGGCCCGGCATGCTGAGCCTTTGGTTAATTCCTCTTCCTGGTGGGAAATGAGAGTTAAATTTGCCCGTCCAGACACCTCCAGCTAGCCTCTCATTGGTTCTCGCTATTCCTGTTCATCTTCCGCAGAAATTGCAAACTGGGCCAAACAGGAGGTTAAAGGGACTGACTCTCCAAGTCGGGAGAGTGTTAGTAAAGCGTCTGGAATGTTGCACCCGAGTACCAGGGGAGGAAAACTGAGACATATTTGAAGACGTCTCCCGTTCACATGGTTGATCATACTCTGGGTTCCACATGCATGTTTTAGCTGAAGGAAGAATACCTTAAACCTGGGTAGTTGAAACCCGTGGAATGGGTACCATGCAATATGACTTCAAAGGGTCTTCATTTGCTCACCGAACCTCTCCAATCCTATCACTGCTGCGTTTATTCCCCTGTACACACGCATGATTCTCTTTTGGAGACATAGCAATCCATAGGTTTTAAGATACTTACTAGTCAGGTACATTCTTAGGGGTTTAATATGGGGTTTTGAGTCCATTTCATTGAGAAAGGAGTAGCTCTTGTCTATTCCATATTTGGCTTAAGGAACTTTATCTGTGCTCATTTCAATCTCTGGTTTTATGCAGCACCCCAACTCACCTTTCCCCTTAAGCAAGCATAAGTTGGTTTTCTAAATTTGAGACCCTGTTCTGTTCTGTAATTCAGTTCCTGTGTAGCCAAGTTTACATTCCGTGTATTACTGATATCTTATGATGTTTCTTTTTCTGTGTGACTTATTTCAGTTAGAATCATCATACCTGAATCCACTCATTGTGCTTCTAAGGGCCTGATGACACAGATTTCATTGCTGAGTGATACTGCTTTGTAAGTAAATACCACAACTTCTTTATCCATTTTTCACTTTCTGCGATGTTGAACTTGTACTGTAAACGAGGTTCTTGTAAACAGAGCCATTCCAAACTTTGGGGTGGCTGTGTCTTTTTGATTTTAATTTCCCTAAGCTATAGGACCATAAGTGGAAATGCCCTAGGTTCTGTTGCTTTGTTTTTTAGATGTTTCAGGAAACACCATACACTTCTCCCAAGTGGTTGTTGGCAATTTACATCCCACCCATCAGCATAACAAGGCTCCCAGTTCTCCATGGCCTGTCCTGCCTTTCTGGATTTTACACTTTTTTCAGATGACCCTTTTGACCGGGGGGAAGTGAGACTTCATTGTAGTGCAGATTTCCTTTGCAAGCTTGCTTGGTTGGCCAAAAAGGGCATATGCGTTTTTTCCTGAATATATTCAGGAAAAAACGCATACGCCCTTTTTGGCCAAGTGCATCATTGTGGACGTTCTGCCTCTTTTCCTATGCTTTCAATGCAATTCCAGTCTACCTCCTGAAATTGGTTTCCTGCAATTCTGCCCCGCTTTCAAGTCCTCTTGGCAGCCTTACTTCAGTCTATTTTTGGACGATAGCTGTCATTTATAACTCTGCAGGTTTGTGAATTACAGTGTCCCTGAGCTCCTTTCTTCAACTCGCTTTCTTGTGACCTGGCCGCAACACCGCAGGATGGCTTCAGGACCTAATCTGGTTCCGGCACGGCACGCTGAACCTTTGGTTAATTCCTCTTCCTGGTGGGAAATGAGAGTTAAATTTGCCCGTCCAGACACCTCCAGCTAGCCTCTCATTGGTTCTCGCTATTCCTGTTCATCTTCCGCAGAAATTGCAAACTGGGCCAAACAGGAGGTTAAAGGGACTGACTCTCCAAGTCGGGAGAGTGTTAGTAAAGCGTCTGGAATGTTGCACCCGAGTACCAGGGTACGAAAACTGAGACATATTTGAACACGTCTCCCGATCACATGGTTGATCATACTCTAGGTTCCACATGCATGTTTTAGCTGAAGGAAGAATACCTTAAACCTGGGTAGTTGAAACCCGTGGAATGGGTACCATGCAATATGACTTCAAAGGGTCTTCATTTGCTCACCGAACCTCTCCAATCCTATCACTGCTGCGTTTATGCCCCTGTACACATGCTTGATTCTCTTTTGGAGACATAGCAATCCATAGGTTTTAAGATACTTACTAGTCAGGAACATTCTTACGCGTTTAATATGGGGTGTTGAGTCCATTTCGTTGAGCAAGGAGTAGCTCTTGTCTATTCCATATTTGGCTTAAGGAACTTTATCTGTGCTCATTTCAATCTCTGGTTTTATGCAGCACCCCAACTCACCTTTACCCTTAAGCAAGCATAAGTTGGTTTTCTAAATTTGAGACCCTGTTCTGTTCTGTAATTCAGTTCCTGTGTAGGCAAGTTTACATTCCGTGTATTAGTGATATCTTATGATGTTTCTTTTTCTGTGTGACTTATTTCAGTTAGAATCATCATACCTGAATCCACTCATTGCGATGCTAAGGGCCTGATGACATAGATTTCATTGCTGAGTGATATTGCTTTGTAAGTGAATACCACAACTTCTTTATCCATTTTTCACTTTCTGCGATGTTGAACTTGTACTGTAAACGAGGTTCTTGTAAACAGAGCCGTTCCAAACTTTGGGGTGGTTGTGTCTTTTTGATTTTAATTTCCCTAAGCTATAGGACCATAAGTGGAAGTGCCCTAGGCTCTGTTGCTTTGTTTTTTAGATGTTTCAGGAAACACCATACACTTCTCCTGAGTGGTTGTTGGCAATTTACATCCCGCCCATCAGCATAACAAGGCTCCCAGTTCTCCATGGCCTGTCCTGCCTTTCTGGATTTTACACTTTTTTCAGATGGCCCTTTTGACCGGGGGGAAGTGAGACTTCATTGTAGTGCAGATTTCCTTTGCAAGCTTGCTTGGTTGGCCAAAAAGGGCGTATGCGTTTTTTCCTGAATATATTCAGGAAAAAACGCATACGCCCTTTTTGGCCAAGTGCATCATTGTGGACGTTCTGCCTCTTTTCCTATGCTTTCAATGCAATTCCAGTCTACCTCCTGAAATCGGTTTCCTGCAATTCTGCCCCGCTTTCAAGTCCTCTTGGCAGCCTTACTTCAGTCTATTTTTGGACGATAGCTGTCATTTATAACTCTGCAGGTTTGTGAATTACAGTGCCCCTGAGCTCCTTTCTTCAACTCGCTTTCTTGTGTCCTGGCCGCAACACCGCAGAATGGCTTCAGGCCCTAATCTGGTTCCGGCCCGGCATGCTGAGCCTTTGGTTAATTCCTCTTCCTGGTGGGAAATGAGAGTTAAATTTGCCCGTCCAGACACCTCCAGCTAGCCTCTCATTGGTTCTCGCTATTCCTGTTCATCTTCCGCAGAAATTGCAAACTGGGCCAAACAGGAGGTTAAAGGGACTGACTCTCCAAGTCGGGAGAGTGTTAGTAAAGCGTCTGGAATGTTGCACCCGAGTACCAGGGGAGGAAAACTGAGACATATTTGAAGACGTCTCCCGTTCACATGGTTGATCATACTCTGGGTTCCACATGCATGTTTTAGCTGAAGGAAGAATACCTTAAACCTGGGTAGTTGAAACCCGTGGAATGGGTACCATGCAATATGACTTCAAAGGGTCTTCATTTGCTCACCGAACCTCTCCAATCCTATCACTGCTGCGTTTATTCCCCTGTACACACGCTTGATTCTCTTTTGGAGACATAGCAATCCATAGGTTTTAAGATACTTACTAGTCAGGTACATTCTTAGGGGTTTAATATGGGGTTTTGAGTCCATTTCATTGAGCAAGGAGTAGCTCTTGTCTATTCCATATTTGGCTTAAGGAACTTTATCTGTGCTCATTTCAATCTCTGGTTTTATGCAGCACCCCAACTCACCTTTACCCTTAAGCAAGCATAAGTTGGTTTTCTAAATTTGAGACCCTGTTCTGTTCTGTAATTCAGTTCCTGTGTAGCCAAGTTTACATTCCGTGTATTACTGATATCTTATGATGTTTCTTTTTCTGTGTGACTTATTTCAGTTAGAATCATCATACCTGAATCCACTCATTGTGCTTCTAAGGGCCTGATGACACAGATTTCATTGCTGAGTGATACTGCTTTGTAAGTAAATACCACAACTTCTTTATCCATTTTTCACTTTCTGCGATGTTGAACTTGTACTGTAAACGAGGTTCTTGTAAACAGAGCCATTCCAAACTTTGGGGTGGCTGTGTCTTTTTGATTTTAATTTCCCTAAGCTATAGGACCATAAGTGGAAATGCCCTAGGTTCTGTTGCTTTGTTTTTTAGATGTTTCAGGAAACACCATACACTTCTCCCAAGTGGTTGTTGGCAATTTACATCCCGCCCATCAGCATAACAAGGCTCCCAGTTCTCCATGGCCTGTCCTGCCTTTCTGGATTTTACACTTTTTTCAGATGGCCCTTTTGACCGGGGGGAAGTGAGACTTCATTGTAGTGCAGATTTCCTTTGCAAGCTTGCTTGGTTGGCCAAAAAGGGCGTATGCGTTTTTTCCTGAATATATTCAGGAAAAAACGCATACGCCCTTTTTGGCCAAGTGCATCATTGTGGACGTTCTGCCTCTTTTCCTATGCTTTCAATGCAATTCCAGTCTACCTCCTGAAATCGGTTTCCTGCAATTCTGCCCCGCTTTCAAGTCCTCTTGGCAGCCTTACTTCAGTCTATTTTTGGACGATAGCTGTCATTTATAACTCTGCAGGTTTGTGAATTACAGTGTCCCTGAGCTCCTTTCTTCAACTCGCTTTCTTGTGACCTGGCCGCAACACCGCAGGATGGCTTCAGGACCTAATCTGGTTCCGGCACGGCACGCTGAACCTTTGGTTAATTCCTCTTCCTGGTGGGAAATGAGAGTAAAATTTGCCCGTCCAGACACCTCCAGCTAGCCTCTCATTGGTTCTCGCTATTCCTGTTCATCTTCCGCAGAAATTGCAAACTGGGCCAAACAGGAGGTTAAAGGGACTGACTCTCCAAGTCGGGAGAGTGTTAGTAAAGCGTCTGGAATGTTGCACCCGAGTACCAGGGTACGAAAACTGAGACATATTTGAACACGTCTCCCGATCACATGGTTGATCATACTCTAGGTTCCACATGCATGTTTTAGCTGAAGGAAGAATACCTTAAACCTGGGTAGTTGAAACCCGTGGAATGGGTACCATGCAATATGACTTCAAAGGGTCTTCATTTGCTCACCGAACCTCTCCAATCCTATCACTGCTGCGTTTATGCCTCTGTACACATGCTTGATTCTCTTTTGGAGACATAGCAATCCATAGGTTTTAAGATACTTACTAGTCAGGAACATTCTTACGCGTTTAATATGGGGTGTTGAGTCCATTTCGTTGAGCAAGGAGTAGCTCTTGTCTATTCCATATTTGGCTTAAGGAACTTTATCTGTGCTCATTTCAATCTCTGGTTTTATGCAGCACCCCAACTCACCTTTCCCCTTAAGCAAGCATAAGTTGGTTTTCTAAATTTGAGACCCTGTTCTGTTCTGTAATTCAGTTCCTGTGTAGGCAAGTTTACATTCCGTGTATTAGTGATATCTTATGATGTTTCTTTTTCTGTGTGACTTATTTCAGTTAGAATCATCATACCTGAATCCACTCATTGCGATGCTAAGGGCCTGATGACATAGATTTCATTGCTGAGTGATATTGCTTTGTAAGTGAATACCACAACTTCTTTATCCATTTTTCACTTTCTGCGATGTTGAACTTGTACTGTAAACGAGGTTCTTGTAAACAGAGCCGTTCCAAACTTTGGGGTGGTTGTGTCTTTTTGATTTTAATTTCCCTAAGCTATAGGACCATAAGTGGAAGTGCCCTAGGCTCTGTTGCTTTGTTTTTTAGATGTTTCAGGAAACACCATACACTTCTCCCGAGTGGTTGTTGGCAATTTACATCCCGCCCATCAGCATAACAAGGCTCCCAGTTCTCCATGGCCTGTCCTGCCTTTCTGGATTTTACACTTTTTTCAGATGGCCCTTTTGACCGGGGGGAAGTGAGACTTCATTGTAGTGCAGATTTCCTTTGCAAGCTTGCTTGGTTGGCCAAAAAGGGCGTATGCGTTTTTTCCTGAATATATTCAGGAAAAAACGCATACGCCCTTTTTGGCCAAGTGCATCATTGTGGACGTTCTGCCTCTTTTCCTATGCTTTCAATGCAATTCCAGTCTACCTCCTGAAATCGGTTTCCTGCAATTCTGCCCCGCTTTCAAGTCCTCTTGGCAGCCTTACTTCAGTCTATTTTTGGACGATAGCTGTCATTTATAACTCTGCAGGTTTGTGAATTACAGTGCCCCTGAGCTCCTTTCTTCAACTCGCTTTCTTGTGACCTGGCCGCAACACCGCAGGATGGCTTCAGGCCCTAATCTGGTTCCGGCCCGGCATGCTGAGCCTTTGGTTAATTCCTCTTCCTGGTGGGAAATGAGAGTTAAATTTGCCCGTCCAGACACCTCCAGCTAGCCTCTCATTGGTTCTCGCTATTCCTGTTCATCTTCCGCAGAAATTGCAAACTGGGCCAAACAGGAGGTTAAAGGGACTGACTCTCCAAGTCGGGAGAGTGTTAGTAAAGCGTCTGGAATGTTGCACCCGAGTACCAGGGGAGGAAAACTGAGACATATTTGAACACGTCTCCCGTTCACATGGTTGATCATACTCTGGGTTCCACATGCATGTTTTAGCTGAAGGAAGAATACCTTAAACCTGGGTAGTTGAAACCCGTGGAATGGGTACCATGCAATATGACTTCAAAGGGTCTTCATTTGCTCACCGAACCTCTCCAATCCTATCACTGCTGCGTTTATTCCCCTGTACACACGCTTGATTCTCTTTTGGAGACATAGCAATCCATAGGTTTTAAGATACTTACTAGTCAGGTACATTCTTAGGGGTTTAATATGGGGTTTTGAGTCCATTTCGTTGAGCAAGGAGTAGCTCTTGTCTATTCCATATTTGGCTTAAGGAACTTTATCTGTGCTCATTTCAATCTCTGGTTTTATGCAGCACCCCAACTCACCTTTCCCCTTAAGCAAGCATAAGTTGGTTTTCTAAATTTGAGACCCTGTTCTGTTCTGTAATTCAGTTCCTGTGTAGCCAAGTTTACATTCCGTGTATTACTGATATCTTATGATGTTTCTTTTTCTGTGTGACTTATTTCAGTTAGAATCATCATACCTGAATCCACTCATTGTGCTGCTAAGGGCCTGATGACACAGATTTCATTGCTGAGTGATATTGCTTTGTAAGTAAATACCACAACTTCTTTATCCATTTTTCACTTTCTGCGATGTTGAACTTGTACTGTAAACGAGGTTCTTGTAAACAGAGCCATTCCAAACTTTGGGGTGGCTGTGTCTTTTTGATTTTAATTTCCCTAAGCTATAGGACCATAAGTGGAAATGCCCTAGGTTCTGTTGCTTTGTTTTTTAGATGTTTCAGGAAACACCATACACTTCTCCCAAGTGGTTGTTGGCAATTTACATCCCGCCCATCAGCATAACAAGGCTCCCAGTTCTCCATGGCCTGTCCTGCCTTTCTGGATTTTACACTTTTTTCAGATGGCCCTTTTGACCGGGGGGAAGTGAGACTTCATTGTAGTGCAGATTTCCTTTGCAAGCTTGCTTGGTTGGCCAAAAAGGGCGTATGCGTTTTTTCCTGAATATATTCAGGAAAAAACGCATACGCCCTTTTTGGCCAAGTGCATCATTGTGGACGTTCTGCCTCTTTTCCTATGCTTTCAATGCAATTCCAGTCTACCTCCTGAAATTGGTTTCCTGCAATTCTGCCCCGCTTTCAAGTCCTCTTGGCAGCCTTACTTCAGTCTATTTTTGGATGATAGCTGTCATTTATAACTCTGCAGGTTTGTGCATTACAGTGCCCCTGAGCTCCTTTCTTCAACTCGCTTTCTTGTGACCTGGCCGCAACACCGCAGGATGGCTTCAGGACCTAATCTGGTTTCGGCACGGCACGCTGAACCTTTGGTTAATTACTCTTCCTGGTGGGAAATGAGAGTTAAATTTGCCCGTCCAGACACCTCCAGCTAGCCTCTCATTGGTTCTCGCTATTCCTGTTCATCTTCCGCAGAAATTGCTAACTGGGCCAAACAGGAGGTTAAAGGGACTGACTCTCCAAGTCGGGAGAGTGTTAGTAAAGCGTCTGGAATGTTGCACCCGAGTACCAGGGTACGAAAACTGAGACATATTTGAACACGTCTCCCGATCACATGGTTGATCATACTCTAGGTTCCACATGCATGTTTTAGCTGAAGGAAGAATACCTTAAACCTGGGTAGTTGAAACCCGTGGAATGGGTACCATGCAATATGACTTCAAAGGGTCTTCATTTGCTCACCGAACCTCTCCAATCCTATCACTGCTGCATTTATGCCCCTGTACACATGCTTGATTCTCTTTTGGAGACATAGCAATCCATAGGTTTTAAGATACTTACTAGTCAGGAACATTCTTACGCGTTTAATATGGGGTGTTGAGTCCATTTCGTTGAGCAAGGAGTAGCTCTTGTCTATTCCATATTTGGCTTAAGGAACTTTATCTGTGCTCATTTCAATCTCTGGTTTTATGCAGCACCCCAACTCACCTTTACCCTTAAGCAAGCATAAGTTGGTTTTCTAAATTTGAGACCCTGTTCTGTTCTGTAATTCAGTTCCTGTGTAGCCAAGTTTACATTCCGTGTATTAGTGATATCTTATGATGTTTCTTTTTCTGTGTGACTTATTTCAGTTAGAATCATCATACCTGAATCCACTCATTGCGATGCTAAGGGCCTGATGACATAGATTTCATTGCTGAGTGATATTGCTTTGTAAGTGAATACCACAACTTCTTTATCCATTTTTCACTTTCTGCGATGTTGAACTTGTACTGTAAACGAGGTTCTTGTAAACAGAGCCGTTCCAAACTTTGGGGTGGCTGTGTCTTTTTGATTTTAATTTCCCTAAGCTATAGGACCATAAGTGGAAGTGCCCTAGGCTCTGTTGCTTTGTTTTTTAGATGTTTCAGGAAACACCATACACTTCTCCCGAGTGGTTGTTGGCAATTTACATCCCGCCCATCAGCATAACAAGGCTCCCAGTTCTCCATGGCCTGTCCTGCCTTTCTGGATTTTACACTTTTTTCAGATGGCCCTTTTGACCGGGGGGAAGTGAGACTTCATTGTAGTGCAGATTTCCTTTGCAAGCTTGCTTGGTTGGCCAAAAAGGGCGTATGCGTTTTTTCCTGAATATATTCAGGAAAAAACGCATACGCCCTTTTTGGCCAAGTGCATCATTGTGGACGTTCTGCCTCTTTTCCTATGCTTTCAATGCAATTCCAGTCTACCTCCTGAAATCGGTTTCCTGCAATTCTGCCCCGCTTTCAAGTCCTCTTGGCAGCCTTACTTCAGTCTATTTTTGGACGATAGCTGTCATTTATAAGTCTGCAGGTTTGTGAATTACAGTGCCCCTGAGCTCCTTTCTTCAACTCGCTTTCTTGTGACCTGGCCGCAACACCGCAGAATGGCTTCAGGCCCTAATCTGGTTCCGGCCCGGCATGCTGAGCCTTTGGTTAATTCCTCTTCCTGGTGGGAAATGAGAGTTAAATTTGCCCGTCCAGACACCTCCAGCTAGCCTCTCATTGGTTCTCGCTATTCCTGTTCATCTTCCGCAGAAATTGCAAACTGGGCCAAACAGGAGGTTAAAGGGACTGACTCTCCAAGTCGGGAGAGTGTTAGTAAAGCGTCTGGAATGTTGCACCCGAGTACCAGGGGAGGAAAACTGAGACATATTTGAACACGTCTCCCGTTCACATGGTTGATCATACTCTGGGTTCCACATGCATGTTTTAGCTGAAGGAAGAATACCTTAAACCTGGGTAGTTGAAACCCGTGGAATGGGTACCATGCAATATGACTTCAAAGGGTCTTCATTTGCTCACCGAACCTCTCCAATCCTATCACTGCTGCGTTTATTCCCCTGTACACACGCTTGATTCTCTTTTGGAGACATAGCAATCCATAGGTTTTAAGATACTTACTAGTCAGGTACATTCTTAGGGGTTTAATATGGGGTTTTGAGTCCATTTCGTTGAGCAAGGAGTAGCTCTTGTCTATTCCATATTTGGCTTAAGGAACTTTATCTGTGCTCATTTCAATCTCTGGTTTTATGCAGCACCCCAACTCACCTTTCCCCTTAAGCAAGCATAAGTTGGTTTTCTAAATTTGAGACCCTGTTCTGTTCTGTAATTCAGTTCCTGTGTAGCCAAGTTTACATTCCGTGTATTACTGATATCTTATGATGTTTCTTTTTCTGTGTGACTTATTTCAGTTAGAATCATCATACCTGAATCCACTCATTGTGCTGCTAAGGGCCTGATGACACAGATTTCATTGCTGAGTGATATTGCTTTGTAAGTAAATACCACAACTTCTTTATCCATTTTTCACTTTCTGCGATGTTGAACTTGTACTGTAAACGAGGTTCTTGTAAACAGAGCCATTCCAAACTTTGGGGTGGCTGTGTCTTTTTGATTTTAATTTCCCTAAGCTATAGGACCATAAGTGGAAATGCCCTAGGTTCTGTTGCTTTGTTTTTTAGATGTTTCAGGAAACACCATACACTTCTCCCAAGTGGTTGTTGGCAATTTACATCCCGCCCATCAGCATAACAAGGCTCCCAGTTCTCCATGGCCTGTCCTGCCTTTCTGGATTTTACACTTTTTTCAGATGGCCCTTTTGACCGGGGGGAAGTGAGACTTCATTGTAGTGCAGATTTCCTTTGCAAGCTTGCTTGGTTGGCCAAAAAGGGCGTATGCGTTTTTTCCTGAATATATTCAGGAAAAAACGCATACGCCCTTTTTGGCCAAGTGCATCATTGTGGACGTTCTGCCTCTTTTCCTATGCTTTCAATGCAATTCCAGACTACCTCCTGAAATTGGTTTCCTGCAATTCTGCCCCGCTTTCAAGTCCTCTTGGCAGCCTTACTTCAGTCTATTTTTGGACGATAGCTGTCATTTATAACTCTGCAGGTTTGTGAATTACAGTGCCCCTGAGCTCCTTTCTTCAACTCGCTTTCTTGTGACCTGGCTGCAACACCGCAGGATGGCTTCAGGACCTAATCTGGTTCCGGCACGGCACGCTGAACCTTTGGTTAATTCCTCTTCCTGGTGGGAAATGAGAGTTAAATTTGCCCGTCCAGACACCTCCAGCTAGCCTCTCATTGGTTCTCGCTATTCCTGTTCATCTTCCGCAGAAATTGCAAACTGGGCCAAACAGGAGGTTAAAGGGACTGACTCTCCAAGTCGGGAGAGTGTTAGTAAAGCGTCTGGAATGTTGCACCCGAGTACCAGGGTACGAAAACTGAGACATATTTGAACACGTCTCCCGATCACATGGTTGATCATACTCTAGGTTCCACATGCATGTTTTAGCTTAAGGAAGAATACCTTAAACCTGGGTAGTTGAAACCCGTGGAATGGGTACCATGCAATATGACTTCAAAGGGTCTTCATTTGCTCACCGAACCTCTCCAATCCTATCACTGCTGCGTTTATGCCCCTGTACACATGCTTGATTCTCTTTTGGAGACATAGCAATCCATAGGTTTTAAGATACTTACTAGTCAGGAACATTCTTACGTGTTTAATATGGGGTGTTGAGTCCATTTCGTTGAGCAAGGAGTAGCTCTTGTCTATTCCATATTTGGCTTAAGGAACTTTATCTGTGCTCATTTCAATCTCTGGTTTTATGCAGCACCCCAACTCACCTTTACCCTTAAGCAAGCATAAGTTGGTTTTCTAAATTTGAGACCCTGTTCTGTTCTGTAATTCAGTTCCTGTGTAGGCAAGTTTACATTCCGTGTATTAGTGATATCTTATGATGTTTCTTTTTCTGTGTGACTTATTTCAGTTAGAATCATTCTACCTGAATCCACTCATTGCGATGCTAAGGGCCTGATGACATAGATTTCATTGCTGAGTGATATTGCTTTGTAAGTGAATACCACAACTTCTTTATCCATTTTTCACTTTCTGCGATGTTGAACTTGTACTGTAAACGAGGTTCTTGTAAACAGAGCCGTTCCAAACTTTGGGGTGGCTGTGTCTTTTTGATTTTAATTTCCCTAAGCTATAGGACCATAAGTGGAAGTGCCCTAGGCTCTGTTGCTTTGTTTTTTAGATGTTTCAGGAAACACCATACACTTCTCCCAAGTGTCTGTTGGCAATTTACATCCCGCCCATCAGCATAACAAGGCTCCCAGTTCTCAATGGCCTGTTGCCTTTCTGGATTTTACACTTTTTTCAGATGGCCCTTTTGACCGGGGGGAAGTGAGACTTCATTGTAGTGCAGATTTCCTTTGCAAGCTTGCTTGGTTGGCCAAAAAGGGCGTATGCGTTTTTTCCTGAATATATTCAGGAAAAAACGCATATGCCCTTTTTGGCCAAGTGCATCATTGTGGACGTTCTGCCTCTTTTCCTATGCTTTCAATGCAATTCCAGTCTACCTCCTGAAATCGGTTTCCTGCAATTCTGCCCCGCTTTCAAGTCCTCTTGGCAGCCTTACTTCAGTCTATTTTTGGACGATAGCTGTCATTTATAACTCTGCAGGTTTGTGAATTACAGTGCCTCTGAGCTCCTTTCTTCAACTCGCTTTCTTGTGACCTGGCCGCAACACCGCAGGATGGCTTCAGGCCCTAATCTGGTTCCGGCCCGGCATGCTGAGCCTTTGGTTAATTCCTCTTCCTGGTGGGAAATGAGAGTTAAATTTGCCCGTCCAGACACCTCCAGCTAGCCTCTCATTGGTTCTCGCTATTCCTGTTCATCTTCCGCAGAAATTGCAAACTGGGCCAAACAGGAGGTTAAAGGGACTGACTCTCCAAGTCGGGAGAGTGTTAGTAAAGCGTCTGGAATGTTGCACCCGAGTACCAGGGGAGGAAAACTGAGACATATTTGAACACGTCTCCCGTTCACATGGTTGATCATACTCTGGGTTCCACATGCATATTTTAGCTGAAGGAAGAATACCTTAAACCTGGAGAGTTGAGACCCGTGTAATGGGTACCATGCAATATAACTTCAAAGGGTCTTCATTTGCTCACCGAACCTCTCCAATCCTATCACTGCTGTGTTTATTCCCCTGTACACACGCTTGATTCTCTTTTGGAGACATAGCAATCCATAGGTTTTAAGATACTTACTAGTCAGGTACATTCTTACGCGTTTAATATGGGGTTTTGAGTCCATTTCGTTGAGCAAGGAGTAGCTCTTGTCTATTCCATATTTGGCTTAAGAAACTTTATCTGTGCTCATTTCAATCTCTGGTTTTATGCAGCACCCCAACTCACCTTTCCCCTTAAGCAAGCATAAGTTGGTTTTCTAAATTTGAGACCCTGTTCTGTTCTGTAATTCAGTTCCTGTGTAGCCAAGTTTACATTCCGTGTATTACTGATATCTTATGATGTTTCTTTTTCTGTGTGACTTATTTCAGTTAGAATCATCGTACCTGAATCCACTCATTGTGCTGCTAAGGGCCTGATGACATAGATTTCATTGCTGAGTGATATTGCTTTGTAAGTAAATACCACAACTTCTTTATCCATTTTTCACTTTCTGCGATGTTGAACTTGTACTGTAAACGAGGTTCTTGTAAACAGAGGCGTCCCAAACTTTGGGGTGGCTGTGTCTTTTTGATTTTAATTTCCCTAAGCTATAGGACCATAAGTGGCAGTGCCCTAGGCTCTGTTGCTTTGTTTTTTAGATGTTTCAGGAAACACCATACACTTCTCCCGAGTGGTTGTTGGCAATTTACATCCCGCCCATCAGCATAACAAGGCTCCCAGTTCTCCATGGCCTGTCCTGCCTTTCTGGATTTTACACTTTTTTCAGATGGCCCTTTTGACCGGGGGGAAGTGAGACTTCATTGTAGTGCAGATTTCCTTTGCAAGCTTGCTTGGTTGGCCAAAAAGGACGTATGCGTTTTTTCCTGAATATATTCAGGAAAAAACGCATACGTCCTTTTTGGCCAAGTGCATCATTGTGGACGTTCTGCCTCTTTTCCTATGCTTGCAATGCAATTCCAGTCTACCTCCTGAAATCGGTTTCCTGCAATTCTGCCCCGCTTTCAAGTCCTCTTGGCAGCCTTACTTCAGTCTATTTTTGGACGATAGCTGTCATTTATAACTCTGCAGGTTTGTGCATTACAGTGCCCCTGAGCTCCTTTCTTCAACTCGCTTTCTTGTGACCTGGCCGCAACACCGCAGGATGGCTTCAGGCCCTAATCTGGTTCCGGCCCGGCACGCTGAGCCTTTGGTTAATTCCTCTTCCTGGTGGGAAATGAGAGTTAAATTTGCCCGTCCAGTCACCTCCAGCTAGCCTCTCATTGGTTCTCGCTATTCCTGTTCATCTTCCGCAGAAATTGCAAACTGGGCCAAACAGGAGGTTAAAGGGACTGACTCTCCAAGTGGGGAGAGTGTTAGTAAAGCGTCTGGAATGTTGCACCCGAGTACCAGGGGAGGAAAACTGAGACATATTTGAACACGTCTCCCGATCACATGGTTGATCATACTCTAGGTTCCATATGCATGTTTTAGCTGAAGGAAGAATACCTTAAACCTGGGTAGTTGAAACCCGTGGAATGGGTACCATGCAATATGACTTCAAAGGGTCTTCATTTGCTCACCGAACCTCTCCAATCCTATCACTGCTGCGTTTATGCCCCTGTACACATGCTTGATTCTCTTTCGGAGACATAGCAATCCGTAGGTTTTAAGATACTTACTAGTCAGGTACATTCTTAGGCGTTTAATATGCGGTGTTGAGTCCATTTCGTTGAGCAAGGAGTAGCTCTTGTCTATTCCATATTTGGCTTAAGGAACTTTATCTGTGCTCATTTCAATCTCTGGTTTTATGCAGCACCCCAACTCACCTTTACCCTTAAGCAAGCATAAGTTGGTTTTCTAAATTTGAGACCCTGTTCTGTTCTGTAATTCAGTTCCTGTGTAGCCAAGTTTACATTCCGTGTATTACTGATATCTTATGATGTTTCTTTTTCTGTGTGACTTACTTCAGTTAGAATCATCATACCTGAATCCACTCATTGTGCTGCTAAGGGCCTGATGACACAGATTTCATTGCTGAGTGATATTGCTTTGTAAGTAAATACCACAACTTCTTTATCCATTTTTCACTTTCTGTGATGTTGAACTTGTACTGTAAACGAGGTTCTTGTAAACAGAGGCGTCCCAAACTTTGGGGTGGCTGTGTCTTTTTGATTTTAATTTCCCTAAGCTATAGGACCATAAGTGGAAGTGCCCTAGGTTCTGTTGCTTTGTTTTTTACATGTTTCAGGAAACACCATACACTTCTCCCGAGTGGTTGTTGGCAATTTACATGCCGCCCGTCAGCATAACAAGGCTCCCAGTTCTCCATGGCCTGTCCTGCCTTTCTGGATTTTACACTTTTTTCAGATGGCCCTTTTGACCGGGGGGAAGTGAGACTTCATTGTAGTGCAGATTTCCTTTGCAAGCTTGCTTGGTTGGCCAAAAAGGGCATATGCGTTTTTTCCTGAATATATTCAGGAAAAAACGCATATGCCCTTTTTGGCCAAGTGCATCATTGTGGACGTTCTGCCTCTTTTCCTATGCTTTCAATGCAATTCCAGTCTACCTCCTGAAATCGGTTTCCTGCAATTCTGCCCCGCTTTCAAGTCCTCTTGGCAGCCTTACTTCAGTCTATTTTTGGACGATAGCTGTCATTTATAACTCTGCAGGTTTGTGAATTACAGTGCCCCTGAGCTCCTTTCTTCAACTCGCTTTCTTGTGACCTGGCCGCAACACCGCAGGATGCCTTCAGGCCCTAATCTGGTTCCGGCCCGTCACGCTGAGCCTTTGGTTATTTCCTCTTCCTGGTGGGAAATGAGAGTTAAATTTGCCCGTCCAGACACCTCCAGCTAGCCTCTCATTGGTTCTCGCTATTCCTGTTCATCTTCCGCAGAAATTGCAAACTGGGCCAAACAGGAGGTTAAAGGCGCTGACTCTCCAAGTGGGGAGAGTGTTAGTAAAGCGTCTGGAATGTTGCACCCGAGTACCAGGGGAGGAAAACTGAGACATATTTGAACACGTCTCCCGTTCACATGGTTGATCATACTTGGGTTCCACATGCATGTTTTAGCTGAAGGAAGAATACCTTAAACCTGGAGAGTTGAGACCCGTGGAATGGGTACCATGCAATATGACTTCAAAGGGTCTTCATTTGCTCACCGAACCTCTCCAATCCTATCACTGCTGCGTTTATGCCCCTGTACACATGCTTGGTTCTCTTTTGGAGACATAGCAATCCATAGGTTTTAAGATACTTACTAGTCAGGTACATTCTTAGGCGTTTAATATGGGGTGTTGAGTCCATTTCGTTGAGCAAGGAGTAGCTCTTGTCTATTCCATATTTGACTTAAGGAACTTTATCTGTGCTCATTTCAATCTCTGGTTTTATGCAGCACCCCAACTCACCTTTACCCTTAAGCAAGCATAAGTTGGTTTTCTAAATTTGAGACCCTGTTCTGTTCTGTAATTCAGTTCCTGTGTAGCCAAGTTTACATTCCGTGTATTACTGATATCTTATGATGTTTCTTTTTCTGTGTGACTTACTTCAGTTAGAATCATCATACCTGAATCCACTCATTGTGCTGCTAAGGGCCTGATGACACAGATTTCATTGCTGAGTGATATTGCTTTGTAAGTAAATACCACAACTTCTTTATCCATTTTTCACTTTCTGCGATGTTGAACTTGTACTGTAAACGAGGTTCTTGTAAACAGAGCCGTTCCAAACTTTGGGGTGGCTGTGTCTTTTTGATTTTAATTTCCCTAAGCTATAGGACCATAAGTGGAAGTGCCCTAGGTTCTGTTGCTTTGTTTTTTACATGTTTCAGGAAACACCATACACTTCTCCCGAGTGGTTGTTGGCAATTTACATGCCGCCCGTCAGCATAACAAGGCTCCCAGTTCTCCATGGCCTGTCCTGCCTTTCTGGATTTTACACTTTTTTCAGATGGCCCTTTTGACCGGGGGGAAGTGAGACTTCATTGTAGTGCAGATTTCCTTTGCAAGCTTGCTTGGTTGGCCAAAAAGGGCATATGCGTTTTTTCCTGAATATATTCAGGAAAAAACGCATATGCCCTTTTTGGCCAAGTGCATCATTGTGGACGTTCTGCCTCTTTTCCTATGCTTTCAATGCAATTCCAGTCTACCTCCTGAAATCGGTTTCCTGCAATTCTGCCCCGCTTTCAAGTCCTCTTGGCAGCCTTACTTCAGTCTATTTTTGGACGATAGCTGTCATTTATAACTCTGCAGGTTTGTGAATTACAGTGCCCCTGAGCTCCTTTCTTCAACTCGCTTTCTTGTGACCTGGCCGCAACACCGCAGGATGCCTTCAGGCCCTAATCTGGTTCCGGCCCGTCACGCTGAGCCTTTGGTTATTTCCTCTTCCTGGTGGGAAATGAGAGTTAAATTTGCCCGTCCAGACACCTCCAGCTAGCCTCTCATTGGTTCTCGCTATTCCTGTTCATCTTCCGCAGAAATTGCAAACTGGGCCAAACAGGAGGTTAAAGGCGCTGACTCTCCAAGTGGGGAGAGTGTTAGTAAAGCGTCTGGAATGTTGCACCCGAGTACCAGGGGAGGAAAACTGAGACATATTTGAACACGTCTCCCGTTCACATGGTTGATCATACTTGGGTTCCACATGCATGTTTTAGCTGAAGGAAGAATACCTTAAACCTGGAGAGTTGAGACCCGTGGAATGGGTACCATGCAATATGACTTCAAAGGGTCTTCATTTGCTCACCGAACCTCTCCAATCCTATCACTGCTGCGTTTATGCCCCTGTACACATGCTTGGTTCTCTTTTGGAGACATAGCAATCCATAGGTTTTAAGATACTTACTAGTCAGGTACATTCTTAGGCGTTTAATATGGGGTGTTGAGTCCATTTCGTTGAGCAAGGAGTAGCTCTTGTCTATTCCATATTTGACTTAAGGAACTTTATCTGTGCTCATTTCAATCTCTGGTTTTATGCAGCACCCCAACTCACCTTTACCCTTAAGCAAGCATAAGTTGGTTTTCTAAATTTGAGACCCTGTTCTGTTCTGTAATTCAGTTCCTGTGTAGCCAAGTTTACATTCCGTGTATTACTGATATCTTATGATGTTTCTTTTTCTGTGTGACTTACTTCAGTTAGAATCATCATACCTGAATCCACTCATTGTGCTGCTAAGGGCCTGATGACACAGATTTCATTGCTGAGTGATATTGCTTTGTAAGTAAATACCACAACTTCTTTATCCATTTTTCACTTTCTGCGATGTTGAACTTGTACTGTAAACGAGGTTCTTGTAAACAGAGCCGTTCCAAACTTTGGGGTGGCTGTGTCTTTTTGATTTTAATTTCCCTAAGCTATAGGACCATAAGTGGAAGTGCCCTAGGTTCTGTTGCTTTGTTTTTTAGATGTTTCAGGAAACACCATACACTTCTCCCGAGTGGTTGTTGGCAATTTACATCCCGCCCATCAGCATAACAAGGCTCCCAGTTCTCCATGGCCTGTCCTGCCTTTCTGGATTTTACACTTTTTTCAGATGGCCCTTTTGACCGGGGGGAAGTGAGACTTCATTGTAGTGCAGATTTCCTTTGCAAGCTTGCTTGGTTGGCCAAAAAGGGCGTATGCGTTTTTTGCTGAATATATTCAGGAAAAAACGCATACGCCCTTTTTGGCCAAGTGCATCATTGTGGACGTTCTGCCTCTTTTCCTATGCTTTCAATGCAATTCCAGTCTACCTCCTGAAATCAGTTTCCTGCAATTCTGCCCCGCTTTCAAGTCCTCTTGGCAGCCTTACTTCAGTCTATTTTTGGACGATAGCTGTCATTTATAACTCTGCAGGTTTGTGAATTACAGTGCCCCTGAGCTCCTTTCTTCAACTCGCTTTCTTTTGAGCTGGCCGCAACACCGCAGGATGGCTTCAGGCCCTAATCTGGTTCCGGCACGGCACGCTGAGCCTTTGGTTAATTCCTCTTCCTGGTGGGAAATGAGAGTTAAATTTGCCCGTCCAGACACCTCCAGCTAGCCTCTCATTGGTTCTCGCTATTCCTGTTCATCTTCCGCAGAAATTGCAAAGTGGGCCAAACAGGAGGTTAAAGGCGCTGACTCTCCAAGTGGGGAGAGTGTTAGTAAAGCGTCTGGAATGTTGCACCCGAGTACCAGGGGAGGAAAACTGAGACATATTTGAACACGTCTCCCGATCACATGGTTGATCATACTTGGGTTCCACATGCATGTCTTAGCTGAAGGAAGAATACCTTAAACCTGGAGAGTTGAGACCCGTGTAATGGGTACCATGCAATATGACTTCAAAGGGTCTTCATTTACTCACCGAACCTCTCCAATACTATCACTGCTGCGTTTATGCCCCTGTACACATGCTTGATTCTCTTTCGGAGACATAGCAATCCATAGGTTTCAAGATACTTACTAGTCAGGTACATTCTTAGGCGTTTAATGTGGGGTGTTGAGTCCATTTCGTTGAGCAAGGAGTAGCTCTTGTCTATTCCATATTTGGCTTAAGGAACTTTATCTGTGCTCATTTCAATCTCTGGTTTTATGCAGCACCCCAACTCACCTTTACCCTTAAGCAAGAATAAGTTGTTTTTCTAAATTTGAGACCCTGTTCTGTTCTGTAATTCAGTTCCTGTGTAGCCAAGTTTACATTCCGTGTATTACTGATATCTTATGATGTTTCTTTTTCTGTGTGACTTATTTCAGTTAGAATCATCGTACCTGAATCTACTCATTATGCTGCTACGGGCCTGATGACATAGATTTCATTGCTGAGTGATACTGCATTGTACGTAAGTACCACAAGTTCTTTATCCATTTTTCACTTTCTGCGATGTTGAACTTGTACTGTAAACGAGGTTCTTGTAAACAGAGCCGTTCCAAACTTTGGGGTGGCTGTGTCTTTTCGATTTTAATTTCCCTAAGCTATAGGACCATAAGTGGAAGTGCCCTAGGCTCTGTTGCTTTGTTTTTTAGATGTTTCAGGAAACACCATACACTTCTCCCGAGTGTCTGCTGGCAATTTACATCCCGCCCATCAGCATAACAAGGCTCCCAGTTCTCAATGGCCTGTTGCCTTTCTGGATTTTACACTTTTTTCAGATGGCCCTTTTGACCGGGGGGAAGTGAGACTTCATTGTAGTGCAGATTTCCTTTGCAAGCTTGCTTGGTTGGCCAAAAAGGGCGTATGCGTTTTTTCCTGAATATATTCAGGAAAAAACGCATACGCCCTTTTTGGCCAAGTGCATCATTGTGGACGTTCTGCCTCTTTTCCTATGCTTTCAATGCAATTCCAGTCTACCTCCTGAAATCGGTTTCCTGCAATTCTGCCCCGCTTTCAAGTCCTCTTGGCAGCCTTACTTCAGTCTATTTTTGGACGATAGCTGTCATTTATAACTCTGCAGGTTTGTGAATTACAGTGCCCCTGAGCTCCTTTCTTCAACTCGCTTTCTTGTGACCTGGCCGCAACACCGCAGGATGGCTTCAGGCCCTAATCTGGTTCCGGCCCGGCATGCTGAGCCTTTGGTTAATTCCTCTTCCTGGTGGGAAATGAGAGTTAAATTTGCCCGTCCAGACACCTCCAGCTAGCCTCTCATTGGTTCTCGCTATTCCTGTTCATCTTCCGCAGAAATTGCAAACTGGGCCAAACAGGAGGTTAAAGGGACTGACTCTCCAAGTGGGGAGAGTGTTAGTAAAGCGTCTGGAATGTTGCACCCGAGTACCAGGGGAGGAAAACTGAGACATATTTGAACACGTCTCCCGATCACATGGTTGATCATACTCTAGGTTCCACATGCATGTTTTAGCTGAAGGAAGAATACCTTAAACCTGGGTAGTTGAAACCCGTGGAATGGGTACCATGCAATATGACTTCAAAGGGTCTTCATTTGCTCACCGAACCTCTCCAATCCTATCACTGCTGCGTTTACGCCCCTGTACACATGCTTGATTCTCTTTCAGAGACATAGCAATCCATAGGTTTCAAGATACTTACTAGTCAGGTACATTCTTAGGCGTTTAATGTGGGGTGTTGAGTCCATTTCGTTGAGCAAGGAGTAGCTCTTGTCTATTCCATATTTGGCTTAAGGAACTTTATCTGTGCTCATTTCAATCTCTGGTTTTATGCAGCACCCCAACTCACCTTTACCCTTAAGCAAGAATAAGTTGTTTTTCTAAATTTGAGACCCTGTTCTGTTCTGTAATTCAGTTCCTGTGTAGCCAAGTTTACATTCCGTGTATTACTGATATCTTATGATGTTTCTTTTTCTGTGTGACTTATTTCAGTTAGAATCATCGTACCTGAATCTACTCATTATGCTGCTACGAGCCTGATGACATAGATTTCATTGCTGAGTGATACTGCATTGTACGTAAGTACCACAAGTTCTTTATCCATTTTTCACTTTCTGCGATGTTGAACTTGTACTGTAAACGAGGTTCTTGTAAACAGAGCCGTTCCAAACTTTGGGGTGGCTGTGTCTTTTCGATTTTAATTTCCCTAAGCTATAGGACCATAAGTGGAAGTGCCCTAGGCTCTGTTGCTTTGTTTTTTAGATGTTTCAGGAAACACCATACACTTCTCCCGAGTGTCTGCTGGCAATTTACATCCCGCCCATCAGCATAACAAGGCTCCCAGTTCTCAATGGCCTGTTGCCTTTCTGGATTTTACACTTTTTTCAGATGGCCCTTTTGACCGGGGGGAAGTGAGACTTCATTGTAGTGCAGATTTCCTTTGCAAGCTTGCTTGGTTGGCCAAAAAGGGCGTATGCGTTTTTTCCTGAATATATTCAGGAAAAAACGCATACGCCCTTTTTGGCCAAGTGCATCATTGTGGACGTTCTGCCTCTTTTCCTATGCTTTCAATGCAATTCCAGTCTACCTCCTGAAATCGGTTTCCTGCAATTCTGCCCCGCTTTCAAGTCCTCTTGGCAGCCTTACTTCAGTCTATTTTTGGACGATAGCTGTCATTTATAACTCTGCAGGTTTGTGAATTACAGTGCCCCTGAGCTCCTTTCTTCAACTCGCTTTCTTGTGACCTGGCCGCAACACCGCAGGATGGCTTCAGGCCCTAATCTGGTTCCGGCCCGGCATGCTGAGCCTTTGGTTAATTCCTCTTCCTGGTGGGAAATGAGAGTTAAATTTGCCCGTCCAGACACCTCCAGCTAGCCTCTCATTGGTTCTCGCTATTCCTGTTCATCTTCCGCAGAAATTGCAAACTGGGCCAAACAGGAGGTTAAAGGGACTGACTCTCCAAGTGGGGAGAGTGTTAGTAAAGCGTCTGGAATGTTGCACCCGAGTACCAGGGGAGGAAAACTGAGACATATTTGAACACGTCTCCCGATCACATGGTTGATCATACTCTAGGTTCCACATGCATGTTTTAGCTGAAGGAAGAATACCTTAAACCTGGGTAGTTGAAACCCGTGGAATGGGTACCATGCAATATGACTTCAAAGGGTCTTCATTTGCTCACCGAACCTCTCCAATCCTATCACTGCTGCGTTTACGCCCCTGTACACATGCTTGATTCTCTTTCAGAGACATAGCAATCCATAGGTTTTAAGATACTTACTAGTCAGGTACATTCTTAGGCGTTTAATATGGGGTGTTTAGTCCATTTCGTTGAGCAAGGAGTAGCTCTTTTCTATTCCATATTTGGCTTAAGGAACTTTATCTGTGCTCATTTCAATCTCTGGTTTTATGCAGGACCCCAACTCACCTTTACCTTTAAGCAAGAATAAGTTGGTTTTCTAAATTTGAGACCCTGTTCTGTTCTGTAATTCAGTTCCTGTGTAGCCAAGTTTACATTCCGTGTATTACTGATATCTTATGATGTTTCTTTTTCTGTGTGACTTACTTCAGTTAAAATCATCATACCTGAATCCACTCATTGTGCTGCTAAGGGCCTGATGACACAGATTTCATTACTGAGTGATATTGCTTTGTAAGTAAATACCACAACTTCTTTATCCATTTTTCACTTTCTGCGATGTTGAACTTGTACTGTAAACGAGGTTCTTGTAAACAGAGCCGTTCCAAACTTTGGGGTGGCTGTGTCTTTTTGATTTTAATTTCCCTAAGCTATAGGACCATAAGTGGAAGTGCCCTAGGTTCTGTTGCTTTGTTTTTTAGATGTTTCAGGAAACACCATACACTTCTCCCGAGTGGTTGTTGGCAATTTACATCCCGCCCATCAGCATAACAAGGCTCCCAGTTCTCCATGGCCTGTCCTGCCTTTCTGGATTTTACACTTTTTTCAGATGGCCCTTTTGACCGGGGGGAAGTGAGACTTCATTGTAGTGCAGATTTCCTTTGCAAGCTTGCTTGGTTGGCCAAAAAGGGCGTATGCGTTTTTTCCTGAATATATTCAGGAAAAAACGCATACGCACTTTTCGGCCAAGTGCATCATTGTGGACGTTCTGCCTCTTTTCCTATGCTTTCAATGCAATTCCAGTCTACCTCCTGAAATCGGTTTCCTGCAATTCTGCCCCGCTTTCAAGTCCTCTTGGCAGCCTTACTTCAGTCTATTTTTGGACGATAGCTGTCATTTATAACTCTGCAGGTTTGTGCATTACAGTGCCCCTGAGCTCTTTTCTTCAACTCGGTTTCTTTTGAGCTGGCCGCAACACCGCAGGATGGCTTCAGGCCCTAATCTTGTTCCGGTACGGCATGCTGAGCCTTTGGTTATTTCCTCTTCCTGGTGGGAAATGAGAGTTAAATTTGCCCGTCCAGACACCTCCAGCTAGCCTCTCATTGGTTCTCGCTATTCCTGTTCATCTTCCGCAGAAATTGCAAACTGGGCCAAACAGGAGGTTAAAGGCGCTGACTCTCCAAGTGGGGAGAGTGTTAGTAAAGCGTCTGGAATGTTGCACCCGAGTACCAGGGGAGGAAAACTGAGACATATTTGAACACGTCTCCCGTTCACATGGTTGATCATACTTGGGTTCCACATGCATGTTTTAGCTGAAGGAAGAATACCTTAAACCTGGAGAGTTGAGACCCGTGTAATGGGTACCATGCAATATGACTTCAAAGGGTCTTCATTTGCTCACCGAACCTCTCCAATCCTATCACTGCTGCGTTTATGCCCCTGTACACATGCTTGATTCTCTTTTGGAGACATAGCAATCCATAGGTTTTACAATACATACTAGTCAGGTACATTCTTAGGCGTTTAATATGCGGTGTTGAGTCCATTTCGTTGAGCAAGGAGTAGCTCTTGTCTATTCCATATTTGACTTAAGGAACTTTATCTGTGCTCATTTCAATCTCTGGTTTTATGCAGCACCCCAACTCACCTTTACCCTTAAGCAAGCATAAGTTGGTTTTCTAAATTTGAGACCCTGTTCTGTTCTGTAATTCAGTTCCTGTGTAGCCAAGTTTACATTCCGTGTATTACTGATATCTTATGATGTTTCTCTTTCTGTGTGACTTACTTCAGTTAGAATCATCATACCTGAATCCACTCATTGTGCTGCTAAGGGCCTGATGACACAGATTTCATTGCTGAGTGATATTGCTTTGTAAGTAAATACCACAACTTCTTTATCCATTTTTCACTTTCTGCGATGTTGAACTTGTACTGTAAACGAGGTTCTTGTAAACAGAGCCGTTCCAAACTTTGGGGTGGCTGTGTCTTTTTGATTTTAATTTCCCTAAGCTATAGGACCATAAGTGGAAGTGCCCTAGGTTCTGTTGCTTTGTTTTTTAGATGTTTCAGGAAACACCATACACTTCTCCCGAGTGGTTGTTGGCAATTTACATCCCGCCCATCAGCATAACAAGGCTCCCAGTTCTCCATGGCCTGTCCTGCCTTTCTGGATTTTACACTTTTTTCAGATGGCCCTTTTGACCGGGGGGAAGTGAGACTTCATTGTAGTGCAGATTTCCTTTGCAAGCTTGCTTGGTTGGCCAAAAAGGGCGTATGCGTTTTTTCCTGAATATATTCAGGAAAAAACGCATACGCCCTTTTTGGCCAAGTGCATCATTGTGGACGTTCTGCCTCTTTTCCTATGCTTTCAATGCAATTCCAGTCTACCTCCTGAAATCGGTTTCCTGCAATTCTGCCCCGCTTTCAAGTCCTCTTGGCAGCCTTACTTCAGTCTATTTTTGGACGATAGCTGTCATTTATAACTCTGCAGGTTTGTGAATTACAGTGCCCCTGAGCTCCTTTCTTCAACTCGCTTTCTTGTGACCTGGCCGCAACACCGCAGGATGGCTTCAGGACCTAATCTGGTTCCGGCATGGCACGCTGAGCCTTTGGTTAATTCCTCTTCCTGGTGGGAAATGAGAGTTAAATTTGCCCGTCCAGACACCTCCAGCTAGCCTCTCATTGGTTCTCGCTATTCCTGTTCATCTTCCGCAGAAATTGCAAACTGGGCCAAACAGGAGGTTAAAGGGACTGACTCTCCAAGTGGGGAGAGTGTTAGTAAAGCGTCTGGAATGTTGCACCCGAGTACCAGGGGAGGAAAACTGAGACATATTTGAACACGTCTCCCGTTCACATGGTTGATCATACTTGGGTTCCACATGCATGTTTTAGCTGAAGGAAGAATACCTAAAACCTGGGTAGTTGAAACCCGTGGAATGGGTACCATGCAATATGACTTCAAAGGGTCTTCATTTGCTCACCGAACCTCTCCAATCCTATCACTGCTGCGTTTATGCCCCTGTACACATGCTTGATTCTCTTTTGGAGACATAGCAATCCATAGGTTTTAAGATACTTACTAGTCAGGAACATTCTTAGGCGTTTAATATGGGGTGTTGAGTCCATTTCGTTGAGCAAGGAGTAGCTCTTGTCTATTCCATATTTGGCTTAAGGAACTTTATCTGTGCTCATTTCAATCTCTGGTTTTATGCAGCACCCCAACTCACCTTTACCCTTAAGCAAGCATAAGTTGGTTTTCTAAATTTGAGACCCTGTTCTGTTCTGTAATTCAGTTCCTGTGTAGGCAAGTTTACATTCCGTGTATTAGTGATATCTTATGATGTTTCTTTTTCTGTGTGACTTATTTCAGTTAGAATCATCATACCTGAATCCACTCATTGCGATCCTAAGGGCCTGATGACATAGATTTCATTGCTGAGTGATATTGCTTTGTAAGTGAATACCACAAATTCTTTATCCATTTTTCACTTTCTGCGATGTTGAACTTGTACTGTAAACGAGGTTCTTGTAAACAGAGCCGTTCCAAACTTTGGGGTGGCTGTGTCTTTTTGATTTTAATTTCCCTAAGCTATAGGACCATAAGTGGAATTGCCCTAGGTTCTGTTGCTTTGTTTTTTAGATGTTTCACGAAACACCATACACTTCTCCCGAGTGTCTGTTGGCAATTTACATCCCGCCCATCAGCATAACAAGGCTCCCAGTTCTCCATGGCCTGTCCTGCCTTTCTGGATTTTACACTTTTTTCAGATGGCCCTTTTGACCGGGGGGAAGTGAGACTTCATTGTAGTGCAGATTTCCTTTGCAAGCTTGCTTGGTTGGCCAAAAAGGGCGTATGCGTTTTTTCCTGAATATATTCAGGAAAAAACGCATACGCCCTTTTTGGCCAAGTGCATCATTGTGGACGTTCTGCCTCTTTTCCTATGCTTTCAATGCAATTCCAGTCTACCTCCTGAAATCGGTTTCCTGCAATTCTGCCCCGCTTTCAAGTCCTCTTGGCAGCCTTACTTCAGTCTATTTTTGGACGATAGCTGTCATTTATAACTCTGCAGGTTTGTGAATTACAGTGCCCCTGAGCTCCTTTCTTCAACTCGCTTTCTTGTGACCTGGCCGCAACACCGCAGGATGGCTTCAGGCCCTAATCTGGTTCCGGCCCGGCATGCTGAGCCTTTGGTTATTTCCTCTTCCTGGTGGGAAATGAGAGTTAAATTTGCCCGTCCAAACACCTCCAGCTAGCCTCTCATTGGTTCTCGCTATTCCTGTTCATCTTCCGCAGAAATTGCAAACTGGGCCAAACAGGAGGTTAAAGGCGCTGACTCTCCAAGTGGGGAGAGTGTTAGTAAAGCGTCTGGAATGTTGCACCCGAGTACCAGGGGAGGAAAACTGAGACATATTTGAACACGTCTCCCGTTCACATGGTTGATCATACTTGGGTTCCACATGCATGTTTTAGCTGAAGGAAGAATACCTTAAACCTGGAGAGTTGAGACCCGTGGAATGGGTACCATGCAATATGACTTCAAAGGGTCTTCATTTGCTCACCGAACCTCTCCAATCCTATCACTGCTGCGTTTATGCCCCTGTACACATGCTTGATTCTCTTTTGGAGACATAGCAATCCATAGGTTTTAAGATACTTACTAGTCAGGAACATTCTTACGCGTTTAATATGGGGTGTTGAGTCCATTTCGTTGAGCAAGGAGTAGCTCTTGTCTATTCCATATTTGGCTTAAGGAACTTTATCTGTGCTCATTTCAATCTCTGGTTTTATGCAGCACCCCAACTCACCTTTACCCTTAAGCAAGCATAAGTTGGTTTTCTAAATTTGAGACCCTGTTCTGTTCTGTAATTCAGTTCCTGTGTAGGTAAGTTTATATTCCGTGTATTAGTGATATCTTATGATGTTTCTTTTTCTGTGTGACTTATTTCAGTTAGAATCATCATACCTGAATCCACTCATTGCGATGCTAAGGGCCTGATGACATAGATTTCATTGCTGAGTGATATTGCTTTGTAAGTGAATACCACAACTTCTTTATCCATTTTTCACTTTCTGCGATGTTGAACTTGTACTGTAAACGAGGTTCTTGTAAACAGAGCCGTTCCAAACTTTGGGGTGGCTGTGTCTTTTTGATTTTAATTTCCCTAAGCTATAGGACCATAAGTGGAAGTGCCCTAGGCTCTGTTGCTTTGTTTTTTAGATGTTTCAGGAAACACCATACACTTCTCCCGAGTGGTTGTTGGCAATTTACATCCCGCCCATCAGCATAACAAGGCTCCCAGTTCTCCATGGCCTGTCCTGCCTTTCTGGATTTTACACTTTTTTCAGATGGCCCTTTTGACCGGGGGGAAGTGAGACTTCATTGTAGTGCAGATTTCCTTTGCAAGCTTGCTTGGTTGGCCAAAAAGGGCGTATGCGTTTTTTCCTGAATATATTCAGGAAAAAACGCATACGCCCTTTTTGGCCAAGTGCATCATTGTGGACGTTCTGCCTCTTTTCCTATGCTTTCAATGCAATTCCAGTCTACCTCCTGAAATCGGTTTCCTGCAATTCTGCCCCGCTTTCAAGTCCTCTTGGCAGCCTTACTTCAGTCTATTTTTGGACGATAGCTGTCATTTATAACTCTGCAGGTTTGTGAATTACAGTGCCCCTGAGCTCCTTTCTTCAACTCGCTTTCTTGTGACCTGGCCGCAACACCGCAGAATGGCTTCAGGCCCTAATCTGGTTCCGGCCCGGCATGCTGAGCCTTTGGTTAATTCCTCTTCCTGGTGGGAAATGAGAGTTAAATTTGCCCGTGCAAACACCTCCAGCTAGCCTCTCATTGGTTCTCGCTATTCCTGTTCATCTTCCGCAGAAATTGCAAACTGGGCCAAACAGGAGGTTAAAGGGACTGACTCTCCAAGTCGGGAGAGTGTTAGTAAAGCGTCTGGAATGTTGCACCCGAGTACCAGGGGAGGAAAACTGAGACATATTTGAACACGTCTCCCGTTCACATGGTTGATCATACTCTGGGTTCCACATGCATGTTTTAGCTGAAGGAAGAATACCTTAAACCTGGGTAGTTTAAACCCGTGGAATGGGTACCATGCAATATGACTTCAAAGGGTCTTCATTTGCTCACCGAACCTCTCCAATCCTATCACTGCTGCGTTTATTCCCCTGTACACATGCTTGATTCTCTTTTGGAGACATAGCAATCCATAGGTTTTAAGATACTTACTAGTCAGGTACATTCTTAGGGGTTTAATATGGGGTTTTGAGTCCATTTCGTTGAGCAAGGAGTAGCTCTTGTCTATTCCATATTTGGCTTAAGGAACTTTATCTGTGCTCATTTCAATCTCTGGTTTTATGCAGCACCCCAACTCACCTTTCCCCTTAAGCAAGCATAAGTTGGTTTTCTAAATTTGAGACCCTGTTCTGTTCTGTAATTCAGTTCCTGTGTAGCCAAGTTTACATTCCGTGTATTACTGATATCTTATGATGTTTCTTTTTCTGTGTGACTTATTTCAGTTAGAATCATCATACCTGAATCCACTCATTGTGCTGCTAAGGGCCTGATGACACAGATTTCATTGCTGAGTGATATTGCTTTGTAAGTAAATACCACAACTTCTTTATCCATTTTTCACTTTCTGCGATGTTGAACTTGTACTGTAAACGAGGTTCTTGTAAACAGAGCCGTTCCAAACTTTGGGGTGGCTGTGTCTTTTTGATTTTAATTTCCCTAAGCTATAGGACCATAAGTGGAAGTGCCCTAGGCTCTGTTGCTTTGTTTTTTAGATGTTTCAGGAAACACCATACACTTCTCTCGAGTGGTTGTTGGCAATTTACATCCCGCCCATCAGCATAACAAGGCTCCCAGTTCTCCATGGCCTGTCCTGCCTTTCTGGATTTTACACTTTTTTCAGATGGCCCTTTTGACCGGGGGGAAGTGAGACTTCATTGTAGTGCAGATTTCCTTTGCAAGCTTGCTTGGTTGGCCAAAAAGGGCGTATGCGTTTTTTCCTGA
Source organism: Stenella coeruleoalba (assembly GCF_951394435.1). NCBI lineage: Eukaryota > Metazoa > Chordata > Mammalia > Artiodactyla > Delphinidae > Stenella > Stenella coeruleoalba. The sequence goes on along the minus strand of NW_027646432.1, from coordinate 524,625 downwards.
ATATATTCAGGAAAAAACGCATACGCCCTTTTTGGCCAAGTGCATCATTGTGGACGTTCTGCCTCTTTTCCTATGCTTTCAATGCAATTCCAGTCTACCTCCTGAAATCGGTTTCCTGCAATTCTGCCCCGCTTTCAAGTCCTCTTGGCAGCCTTACTTCAGTCTATTTTTGGACGATAGCTGTCATTTATAACTCTGCAGGTTTGTGAATTAAAGTGCCCCTGAGCTCCTTTCTTCAACTCGCTTTCTTGTGACCTGGCCGCAACACCGCAGAATGGCTTCAGGCCCTAATCTGGTTCCGGCCCGGCATGCTGAGCCTTTGGTTAATTCCTCTTCCTGGTGGGAAATGAGAGTTAAATTTGCCCGTCCAAACACCTCCAGCTAGCCTCTCATTGGTTCTCGCTATTCCTGTTCATCTTCCGCAGAAATTGCAAACTGGGCCAAACAGGAGGTTAAAGGCGCTGACTCTCCAAGTGGGGAGAGTGTTAGTAAAGCGTCTGGAATGTTGCACCCGAGTACCAGGGGAGGAAAACTGAGACATATTTGAACACGTCTCCCGTTCACATGGTTGATCATACTTGGGTTCCACATGCATGTTTTAGCTGAAGGAAGAATACCTTAAACCTGGAGAGTTGAGACCCGTGGAATGGGTACCATGCAATATGACTTCAAAGGGTCTTCATTTGCTCACCGAACCTCTCCAATCCTATCACTGCTGCGTTTATGCCCCTGTACACATGCTTGATTCTCTTTTGGAGACATAGCAATCCATAGGTTTTAAGATACTTACTAGTCAGGAACATTCTTACGCGTTTAATATGGGGTGTTGAGTCCATTTCGTTGAGCAAGGAGTAGCTCTTGTCTATTCCATATTTGGCTTAAGGAACTTTATCTGTGCTCATTTCAATCTCTGGTTTTATGCAGCACCCCAACTCACCTTTACCCTTAAGCAAGCATAAGTTGGTTTTCTAAATTTGAGACCCTGTTCTGTTCTGTAATTCAGTTCCTGTGTAGGTAAGTTTATATTCCGTGTATTAGTGATATCTTATGATGTTTCTTTTTCTGTGTGACTTATTTCAGTTAGAATCATCATACCTGAATCCACTCATTGCGATGCTAAGGGCCTGATGACATAGATTTCATTGCTGAGTGATATTGCTTTGTAAGTGAATACCACAAATTCTTTATCCATTTTTCACTTTCTGCGATGTTGAACTTGTACTGTAAACGAGGTTCTTGTAAACAGAGCCGTTCCAAACTTTGGGGTGGCTGTGTCTTTTTGATTTTAATTTCCCTAAGCTATAGGACCATAAGTGGAAGTGCCCTAGGCTCTGTTGCTTTGTTTTTTAGATGTTTCAGGAAACACCATACACTTCTCCCGAGTGGTTGTTGGCAATTTACATCCCGCCCATCAGCATAACAAGGCTCCCAGTTCTCCATGGCCTGTCCTGCCTTTCTGGATTTTACACTTTTTTCAGATGGCCCTTTTGACCGGGGGGAAGTGAGACTTCATTGTAGTGCAGATTTCCTTTGCAAGCTTGCTTGGTTGGCCAAAAAGGGCGTATGCGTTTTTTCCTGAATATATTCAGGAAAAAACGCATACGCCCTTTTTGGCCAAGTGCATCATTGTGGACGTTCTGCCTCTTTTCCTATGCTTTCAATGCAATTCCAGTCTACCTCCTGAAATCGGTTTCCTGCAATTCTGCCCCGCTTTCAAGTCCTCTTGGAAGCCTTACTTCAGTCTATTTTTGGACGATAGCTGTCATTTATAACTCTGCAGGTTTGTGAATTACAGTGCCCCTGAGCTCCTTTCTTCAACTCGCTTTCTTGTGACCTGGCCGCAACACCGCAGAATGGCTTCAGGCCCTAATCTGGTTCCGGCCCGGCATGCTGAGCCTTTGGTTAATTCCTCTTCCTGGTGGGAAATGAGAGTTAAATTTGCCCGTCCAAACACCTCCAGCTAGCCTCTCATTGGTTCTCGCTATTCCTGTTCATCTTCCGCAGAAATTGCAAACTGGGCCAAACAGGAGGTTAAAGGGACTGACTCTCCAAGTCGGGAGAGTGTTAGTAAAGCGTCTGGAATGTTGCACCCGAGTACTAGGGGAGGAAAACTGAGACATATTTGAACACGTCTCCCGTTCACATGGTTGATCATACTCTGGGTTCCACATGCATGTTTTAGCTGAAGGAAGAATACCTTAAACCTGGGTAGTTGAAACCCGTGGAATGGGTACCATGCAATATGACTTCAAAGGGTCTTCATTTGCTCACCGAACCTCTCCAATCCTATCACTGCTGCGTTTATTCCCCTGTACACACGCTTGATTCTCTTTTGGAGACATAGCAATCCATAGGTTTTAAGATACTTACTAGTCAGGTACATTCTTAGGGGTTTAATATGGGGTTTTGAGTCCATTTCGTTGAGCAAGGAGTAGCTCTTGTCTATTCCATATTTGGCTTAAGGAACTTTATCTGTGCTCATTTCAATCTCTGGTTTTATGCAGCACCCCAACTCACCTTTCCCCTTAAGCAAGCATAAGTTGGTTTTCTAAATTTGAGACCCTGTTCTGTTCTGTAATTCAGTTCCTGTGTAGCCAAGTTTACATTCCGTGTATTACTGATATCTTATGATGTTTCTTTTTCTGTGTGACTTATTTCAGTTAGAATCATCATACCTGAATCCACTCATTGTGCTGCTAAGGGCCTGATGACACAGATTTCATTGCTGAGTGATATTGCTTTGTAAGTAAATACCACAACTTCTTTATCCATTTTTCACTTTCTGCGATGTTGAACTTGTACTGTAAACGAGGTTTTTGTAAACAGAGCCGTTCCAAACTTTGGGGTGGCTGTGTCTTTTTGATTTTAATTTCCCTAAGCTATAGGACCATAAGTGGAAATGCCCTAGGTTCTGTTGGTTTGTTTTTTAGATGTTTCAGGAAACACCATACACTTCTCCCAAGTGGTTGTTGGCAATTTACATCCTGCCCATCAGCATAACAAGGCTCCCAGTTCTCCATGGCCTGTCCTGCCTTTCTGGATTTTACACTTTTTTCAGATGGCCCTTTTGACCGGGGGGAAGTGAGACTTCATTGTAGTGCAGATTTCCTTTGCAAGCTTGCTTGGTTGGCCAAAAAGGGCGTATGCGTTTTTTCCTGAATATATTCAGGAAAAAACGCATACGCCCTTTTTGGCCAAGTGCATCATTGTGGACGTTCTGCCTCTTTTCCTATGCTTTCAATGCAATTCCAGTCTACCTCCTGAAATTGGTTTCCTGCAATTCTGCCCCGCTTTCAAGTCCTCTTGGCAGCCTTACTTCAGTCTATTTTTGGACGATAGCTGTCATTTATAACTCTGCAGGTTTGTGAATTACAGTGCCCCTGAGCTCCTTTCTTCAACTCGCTTTCTTGTGACCTGGCCGCAACACCGCAGGATGGCTTCAGGACCTAATCTGGTTCCGGCACGGCACGCTGAACCTTTGGTTAATTCCTCTTCCTGGTGGGAAATGAGAGTTAAATTTGCCCGTCCAGACACCTCCAGCTAGCCTCTCATTGGTTCTCGCTATTCCTGTTCATCTTCCGCAGAAACTGCAAACTGGGCCAAACAGGAGGTTAAAGGGACTGACTCTCCAAGTCGGGAGAGTGTTAGTAAAGCGTCTGGAATGTTGCACCCGAGTACCAGGTACGAAAACTGAGACATATTTGAACACGTCTCCCGATCACATGGTTGATCATACTCTAGGTTCCACATGCATGTTTTAGCTGAAGGAAGAATACCTTAAACCTGGGTAGTTGAAACCCGTGGAATGGGTACCATGCAATATGACTTCAAAGGGTCTTCATTTGCTCACCGAACCTCTCCAATCCTATCACTGCTGCGTTTATGCCCCTGTACACATGCTTGATTCTCTTTTGGAGACATAGCAATCCATAGGTTTTAAGATACTTACTAGTCAGGAACATTCTTACGCGTTTAATATGGGGTGTTGAGTCCATTTCGTTGAGCAAGGAGTAGCTCTTGTCTATTCCATATTTGGCTTAAGGAACTTTATCTGTGCTCATTTCAATCTCTGGTTTTATGCAGCACCCCAACTCACCTTTACCCTTAAGCAAGCATAAGTTGGTTTTCTAAATTTGAGACCCTGTTCTGTTCTGTAATTCAGTTCCTGTGTAGGCAAGTTTTCATTCCGTGTATTAGTGATATCTTATGATGTTTCTTTTTCTGTGTGACTTATTTCAGTTAGAATCATTCTACCTGAATCCACTCATTGCGATGCTAAGGGCCTGATGACATAGATTTCATTGCTGAGTGATATTGCTTTGTAAGTGAATACCACAACTTCTTTATCCATTTTTCACTTTCTGCGATGTTGAACTTGTACTGTAAACGAGGTTCTTGTAAACAGAGCCGTTCCAAACTTTGGGGTGGCTGTGTCTTTTTGATTTTAATTTCCCTAAGCTATAGGACCATAAGTGGAAGTGCCCTAGGCTCTGTTGCTTTGTTTTTTAGATGTTTCAGGAAACACCATACACTTCTCCCAAGTGTCTGTTGGCAATTTACATCCCGCCCATCAGCATAACAGGGCTCCCAGTTCTCAATGGCCTGTTGCCTTTCTGGATTTTACACTTTTTTCAGATGGCCCTTTTGACCGGGGGGAAGTGAGACTTCATTGTAGTGCAGATTTCCTTTGCAAGCTTGCTTGGTTGGCCAAAAAGGGCGTATGCGTTTTTTCCTGAATATATTCAGGAAAAAACGCATACGCCCTTTTTGGCCAAGTGCATCATTGTGGACGTTCTGCCTCTTTTCCTATGCTTTCAATGCAATTCCAGTCTACCTCCTGAAATCGGTTTCCTGCAATTCTGCCCCGCTTTCAAGTCCTCTTGGCAGCCTTACTTCAGTCTATTTTTGGACGATAGCTGTCATTTATAACTCTGCAGGTTTGTGAATTACAGTGCCTCTGAGCTCCTTTCTTCAACTCGCTTTCTTGTGACCTGGCCGCAACACCGCATGATGGCTTCAGGCCCTAATCTGGTTCCGGCCCGGCATGCTGAGCCTTTGATTAATTCCTCTTCCTGGTGGGAAATGAGAGTTAAATTTGCCCGTCCAGACACCTCCAGCTAGCCTCTCATTGGTTCTCGCTATTCCTGTTCATCTTCCGCAGAAATTGCAAACTGGGCCAAACAGGAGGTTAAAGGGACTGACTCTCCAAGTCGGGAGAGTGTTAGTAAAGCGTCTGGAATGTTGCACCCGAGTACCAGGGGAGGAAAACTGAGACATATTTGAACACGTCTCCCGTTCACATGGTTGATCATACTTGGGATCCACATGCATGTTTTAGCTGAAGGAAGAATACCTTAAACCTGGAGAGTTGAGACCCGTGTAATGGGTACCATGCAATATGACTTCAAAGGGTCTTCATTTGCTCACCGAACCTCTCCAATCCTATCACTGCTGCGTTTATGCCCCTGTACACATGCTTGATTCTCTTTTGGAGACATAGCAATCCATAGGTTTTACGATACTTACTAGTCAGGTACATTCTTAGGCGTTTAATATGCGGTGTTGAGTCCATTTCGTTGAGCAAGGAGTAGCTCTTGTCTATTCCATATTTGACTTAAGGAACTTTATCTGTGCTCATTTCAATCTCTGGTTTTATGCAGCACCCCAACTCACCTTTACCCTTAAGCAAGCATAAGTTGGTTTTCTAAATTTTAGACCCTGTTCTGTTTTGGAATTCAGTTCCTGTGTAGCCAAGTTTACATTCCGTGTATTAGTGATATCTTATGATGTTTCTTTTTCTGTGTGACTTATTTCAGTTAGAATCATCGTACCTGAATCCACTCATTGTGCTGCTAAGGGCCTGATGACATAGATTTCATTGCTGAGTGATATTGCTTTGTAAGTAAATACCACAACTTCTTTATCCATTTTTCACTTTCTGCGATGTTGAACTTGTATTGTAAACGAGGTTCTTGTAAACAGAGCCGTCCCAAACTTTGGGGTGGCTGTGTCTTTTTGATTTTAATTTCCCTAAGCTATAGGACCATAAGTGGAAGTGCCCTAGGTTCTGTTGCTTTGTTTTTGACATGTTTCAGGAAACACCATACACTTCTCCCGAGTGGTTGTTGGCAATTTACATCCCGCCCATCAGCATAACAAGGCTCCCAGTTCTCCATGGCCTGTCCTGCCTTTCTGGATTTTACACTTTTTTCAGATGGCCCTTTAGACCGGGGGGAAGTGAGACTTCATTGTAGTGCAGATTTCCTTTGCAAGCTTGCTTGGTTGGCCAAAAAGGGCGTATGCGTTTTTTCCTGAATATATTCAGGAAAAAACGCATACGCCCTTTTTGGCCAAGTGCATCATTGTGGACGTTCTGCTTCTTTTCCTATGCTTTCAATGCAATTCCAGTCTACCTCCTGAAATCGGTTTCCTGCAATTCTGCCCCGCTTTCAAGTCCTCTTGGCAGCCTTACTTCAGTCTATTTTTGGACGATAGCTGTCATTTATAACTCTGCAGGTTTGTGAATTACAGGGCCCCTGAGCTCCTTTCTTCAACTCGCTTTCTTTTGAGCTGGCCGCAACACCGCAGGATGGCTTCAGGCCTTAATCTGTTTCCGGCACGGCACGCTGAGCCTTTGGTTATTTCCTCTTCCTGGTGGGAAATGAGAGTTAAATTTGCCCGTCCAGACACCTCCAGCTAGCCTCTCATTGGTTCTCGCTATTCCTGTTCATCTTCCGCAGAAATTGCAAACTGGGCCAAACAGGAGGTTAAAGGCGCTGACTCTCCAAGTCGGGAGAGTGTTAGTAAAGCGTCTGGAATGTTGCACCCGAGTACCAGGGGAGGAAAACTGAGACATATTTGAACACGTCTCCCGTTCACATGGTTGATCATACTTGGGTTCCACATGCATGTTTTAGCTGAAGGAAGAATACCTTAAACCTGGAGAGTTGAGACCCGTGTAATGGGTACCATGCAATATGACTTCAAAGGGTCTTCATTTGCTCACCGAACCTCTCCAATCCTATCACTGCTGCGTTTATGCCCCTGTACACATGCTTGATTCTCTTTCGGAGACATAGCAATCCATAGGTTTTAAGATACTTACTAGTCAGGTACATTCTTAGGCGTTTAATATGCGGTGTTGAGTCCATTTCGTTGAGCAAGGAGTAGCTCTTGTCTATTCCATATTTGGCTTAAGGAACTTTATCTGTGCTCATTTCAATCTCTGGTTTTATGCAGCACCCCAACTCACCTTTACCCTTAAGCAAGCATAAGTTGGTTTTCTAAATTTGAGACCCTGTTCTGTTCTGTAATTCAGTTCCTGTGTAGGCAAGTTTTCATTCCGTGTATTAGTGATATCTTATGATGTTTCTTTTTCTGTGTGACTTATTTCAGTTAGAATCATTCTACCTGAATCCACTCATTGCGATGCTAAGGGCCTGATGACATAGATTTCATTGCTGAGTGATATTGCTTTGTAAGTGAATACCACAACTTCTTTATCCATTTTTCACTTTCTGCGATGTTGAACTTGTACTGTAAACGAGGTTCTTGTAAACAGAGCCGTTCCAAACTTTGGGGTGGCTGTGTCTTTTTGATTTTAATTTCCCTAAGCTATAGGACCATAAGTGGAAGTGCCCTAGGCTCTGTTGCTTTGTTTTTTAGATGTTTCAGGAAACACCATACACTTCTCCCAAGTGTCTGTTGGCAATTTCCATCCCGCCCATCAGCATAACAAGGCTCCCAGTTCTCAATGGCCTGTTGCCTTTCTGGATTTTACACTTTTTTCAGATGGCCCTTTTGACCGGGGGGAAGTGAGACTTCATTGTAGTGCAGATTTCCTTTGCAAGCTTGCTTGGTTGGCCAAAAAGGGCGTATGCGTTTTTTCCTGAATATATTCAGGAAAAAACGCATACGCCCTTTTTGGCCAAGTGCATCATTGTGGACGTTCTGCCTCTTTTCCTATGCTTTCAATGCAATTCCAGTCTACCTCCTGAAATCGGTTTCCTGCAATTCTGCCCCGCTTTCAAGTCCTCTTGGCAGCCTTACTTCAGTCTATTTTTGGACGATAGCTGTCATTTATAACTCTGCAGGTTTGTGAATTACAGTGCCTCTGAGCTCCTTTCTTCAACTCGCTTTCTTGTGACCTGGCCGCAACACCGCATGATGGCTTCAGGCCCTAATCTGGTTCCGGCCCGGCATGCTGAGCCTTTGATTAATTCCTCTTCCTGGTGGGAAATGAGAGTTAAATTTGCCCGTCCAGACACCTCCAGCTAGCCTCTCATTGGTTCTCGCTATTCCTGTTCATCTTCCGCAGAAATTGCAAACTGGGCCAAACAGGAGGTTAAAGGGACTGACTCTCCAAGTCGGGAGAGTGTTAGTAAAGCGTCTGGAATGTTGCACCCGAGTACCAGGGGAGGAAAACTGAGACATATTTGAACACGTCTCCCGTTCACATGGTTGATCATACTTGGGATCCACATGCATGTTTTAGCTGAAGGAAGAATACCTTAAACCTGGAGAGTTGAGACCCGTGTAATGGGTACCATGCAATATGACTTCAAAGGGTCTTCATTTGCTCACCGAACCTCTCCAATCCTATCACTGCTGCGTTTATGCCCCTGTACACATGCTTGATTCTCTTTTGGAGACATAGCAATCCATAGGTTTTACGATACTTACTAGTCAGGTACATTCTTAGGCGTTTAATATGCGGTGTTGAGTCCATTTCGTTGAGCAAGGAGTAGCTCTTGTCTATTCCATATTTGACTTAAGGAACTTTATCTGTGCTCATTTCAATCTCTGGTTTTATGCAGCACCCCAACTCACCTTTACCCTTAAGCAAGCATAAGTTGGTTTTCTAAATTTTAGACCCTGTTCTGTTTTGGAATTCAGTTCCTGTGTAGCCAAGTTTACATTCCGTGTATTAGTGATATCTTATGATGTTTCTTTTTCTGTGTGACTTATTTCAGTTAGAATCATCGTACCTGAATCCACTCATTGTGCTGCTAAGGGCCTGATGACATAGATTTCATTGCTGAGTGATATTGCTTTGTAAGTAAATACCACAACTTCTTTATCCATTTTTCACTTTCTGCAATGTTGAACTTGTATTGTAAACGAGGTTCTTGTAAACAGAGCCGTCCGAAACTTTGGGGTGGCTGTGTCTTTTTGATTTTAATTTCCCTAAGCTATAGGACCATAAGTGGAAGTGCCCTAGGTTCTGTTGCTTTGTTTTTGACATGTTTCAGGAAACACCATACACTTCTCCCGAGTGGTTGTTGGCAATTTACATCCCGCCCATCAGCATAACAAGGCTCCCAGTTCTCCATGGCCTGTCCTGCCTTTCTGGATTTTACACTTTTTTCAGATGGCCCTTTAGACCGGGGGGAAGTGAGACTTCATTGTAGTGCAGATTTCCTTTGCAAGCTTGCTTGGTTGGCCAAAAAGGGCGTATGCGTTTTTTCCTGAATATATTCAGGAAAAAACGCATACGCCCTTTTTGGCCAAGTGCATCATTGTGGACGTTCTGCTTCTTTTCCTATGCTTTCAATGCAATTCCAGTCTACCTCCTGAAATCGGTTTCCTGCAATTCTGCCCCGCTTTCAAGTCCTCTTGGCAGCCTTACTTCAGTCTATTTTTGGACGATAGCTGTCATTTATAACTCTGCAGGTTTGTGAATTACAGGGCCCCTGAGCTCCTTTCTTCAACTCGCTTTCTTTTGAGCTGGCCGCAACACCGCAGGATGGCTTCAGGCCCTAATCTGGTTCCGGCACGGCACGCTGAGCCTTTGGTTATTTCCTCTTCCTGGTGGGAAATGAGAGTTAAATTTGCCCGTCCAGACACCTCCAGCTAGCCTCTCATTGGTTCTCACTATTCCTGTTCATCTTCCGCAGAAATTGCAAACTGGGCCAAACAGGAGGTTAAAGGCGCTGACTCTCCAAGTCGGGAGAGTGTTAGTAAAGCGTCTGGAATGTTGCACCCGAGTACCAGGGGAGGAAAACTGAGACATATTTGAACACGTCTCCCGTTCACATGGTTGATCATACTTGGGTTCCACATGCATGTTTTAGCTGAAGGAAGAATACCTTAAACCTGGAGAGTTGAGACCCGTGTAATGGGTACCATGCAATATGACTTCAAAGGGTCTTCATTTGCTCACCGAACCTCTCCAATCCTATCACTGCTGCGTTTATGCCCCTGTACACATGCTTGATTCTCTTTCGGAGACATAGCAATCCACAGGTTTTAAGATACTTACTAGTCAGGTACATTCTTAGGCGTTTAATATGCGGTGTTGAGTCCATTTCGTTGAGCAAGGAGTAGCTCTTGTCTATTCCATATTTGACTTAAGGAACTTTATCTGTGCTCATTTCAATCTCTGGTTTTATGCAGCACCCCAACTCACCTTTACCCTTAAGCAAGCATAAGTTGGTTTTCTAAATTTGAGACCCTGTTCTGTTCTGTAATTCAGTTCCTGTGTAGCCAAGTTTACATTCCGTGTATTACTGATATCTTATGATGTTTCTTTTTCTGTGTGACTTACTTCAGTTAGAATCATCATACCTGAATCCACTCATTGTGCTGCTAAGGGCCTGATGACACAGATTTCATTGCTGAGTGATATTGCTTTGTAAGTAAATACCACAACTTCTTTATCCATTTTTCACTTTCTGCGATGTTGAACTTGTACTGTAAACGAGGTTCTTGTAAACAGAGGTGTCCCAAACATTGGGGTGGCTGTGTCTTTTTGATTTTAATTTCCCTAAGCTATAGGACCATAAGTGGCAGTGCCCTAGGCTCTGTTGCTTTGTTTTTTAGATGTTTCAGGAAACACCATACACTTATCCCGAGTGGTTGTTGGCAATTTACATCTCGCCCATCAGCATAACAAGGCTCCCAGTTCTCCATGGCCTGTCCTGCCTTTCTGGATTTTACACTTTTTTCAGATGGCCCTTTTGACCGGGGGGAAGTGAGACTTCATTGTAGTGCAGATTTCCTTTGCAAGCTTGCTTGGTTGGCCAAAAAGGACATATGCGTTTTTTCCTGAATATATTCAGGAAAAAACGCATACGTCCTTTTTGGCCAAGTGCATCATTGTGGACGTTCTGCCTCTTTTCCTATGCTTGCAATGCAATTCCAGTCTACCTCCTGAAATCGGTTTCCTGCAATTCTGCCCCGCTTTCAAGTCCTCTTGGCAGCCTTACTTCAGTCTATTTTTGGACGATAGCTGTCATTTATAACTCTGCAGGTTTGTGAATTACAGTGCCCCTGAGCTCCTTTCTTCAACTCGCTTTCTTGTGACCTGGCCGCAACACCGCAGGATGGCTTCAGGCCCTAATCTGGTTCCGGCCCGGCATGCTGAGCCTTTGGTAAATTCCTCTTCCTGGTGGGAAATGAGAGTTAAATTTGCCCGTCCAGACACCTCCAGCTAGCCTCTCATTGGTTCTCGCTATTCCTGTTCATCTTCCGCAGAAATTGCAAACTGGGCCAAACAGGAGGTTAAAGGGACTGACTCTCCAAGTGGGGAGAGTGTTAGTAAAGCGTCTGGAATGTTGCACCCGAGTACCAGGGGAGGAAAACTGAGACATATTTGACCACGTCTCCCGATCACATGGTTGATCATACTCTAGGTTCCATATGCATGTTTTAGCTGAAGGAAGAATACCTTAAACCTGGGTAGTTGAAACCCGTGGAATGGGTACCATGCAATATGACTTCAAAGGGTCTTCATTTGCTCACCGAACCTCTCCAATCCTATCACTGCTGCGTTTATGCCCCTGTACACATGCTTGATTCTCTTTCGGAGACATAGCAATCCATAGGTTTTAAGATACTTACTAGTCAGGTACATTCTTAGGCGTTTAATATGGGGTGTTGAGTCCATTTCGTTGAGCAAGGAGTAGCTCTTGTCTATTCCATATTTGGCTTAAGGAACTTTACCTGTGCTCATTTCAATCTCTGGTTTTATGCAGCACCCCAACTCACCTTTACCCTTAAGCAAGAATAAGTTGGTTTTCTAAATTTGAGACCCTGTTCTGTTCTGTAATTCAGTTCCTGTGTAGCCAAGTTTACATTCCGTGTATTACTGATATCTTATGATGTTTCTTTTTCTGTGTGACTTATTTCAGTTAAAATCATCATACCTGAATCCACTCATTGTGCTGCTAAGGGCCTGATGACACAGATTTCATTGCTGAGTGATATTGCTTTGTAAGTAAATACCACAGCTTCTTTATCCATTTTTCACTTTCTGCGATGTTGAACTTGTACTGTAAACGAGGTTCTTGTAAACAGAGCCGTCCCAAACTTTGGGGTGGCTGTGTCTTTTTGATTTTAATTTCCCTAAGCTATAGGACCATAAGTGGAAGTGCCCTAGGTTCTGTTGCTTTGTTTTTGACATGTTTCAGGAAACACCATACACTTCTCCCGAGTGGTTGTTGGCAATTTACATCCCACCCATCAGCATAACAAGGCTCCCAGTTCTCCATGGCCTGTCCTGCCTTTCTGGATTTTACACTTTTTTCAGATGGCCCTTTAGACCGGGGGGAAGTGAGACTTCATTGTAGTGCAGATTTCCTTTGCAAGCTTGCTTGGTTGGCCAAAAAGGGCGTATGCGTTTTTTCCTGAATATATTCAGGAAAAAACGCATACGCCGTTTTTGGCCAAGTGCATCATTGTGGACGTTCTGCTTCTTTTCCTATGCTTTCAATGCAATTCCAGTCTACCTCCTGAAATCGGTTTCCTGCAATTCTGCCCCGCTTTCAAGTCCTCTTGGCAGCCTTACTTCAGTCTATTTTTGGACGATAGCTGTCATTTATAACTCTGCAGGTTTGTGAATTACAGGGCCCCTGAGCTCCTTTCTTCAACTCGCTTTCTTTTGAGCTGGCCGCAACACCGCAGGATGGCTTCAGGCCCTAATCTGGTTCCGGCACGGCACGCTGAGCCTTTGGTTATTTCCTCTTCCTGGTGGGAAATGAGAGTTAAATTTGCCCGTCCAGACACCTCCAGCTAGCCTCTCATTGGTTCTCGCTATTCCTGTTCATCTTCCGCAGAAATTGCAAACTGGGCCAAACAGGAGGTTAAAGGCGCTGACTCTCCAAGTCGGGAGAGTGTTAGTAAAGCGTCTGGAATGTTGCACCCGAGTACCAGGGGAGGAAAACTGAGACATATTTGAACACGTCTCCCGTTCACATGGTTGATCATACTTGGGTTCCACATGCATGTTTTAGCTGAAGGAAGAATACCTTAAACCTGGAGAGTTGAGACCCGTGTAATGGGTACCATGCAATATGACTTCAAAGGGTCTTCATTTGCTCACCGAACCTCTCCAATCCTATCACTGCTGCGTTTATGCCCCTGTACACATGCTTGATTCTCTTTCGGAGACATAGCAATCCATAGGTTTTAAGATACTTACTAGTCAGGTACATTCTTAGGCGTTTAATATGCGGTGTTGAGTCCATTTCGTTGAGCAAGGAGTAGCTCTTGTCTATTCCATATTTGGCTTAAGGAACTTTATCTGTGCTCATTTCAATCTCTGGTTTTATGCAGCACCCCAACTCACCTTTACCCTTAAGCAAGCATAAGTTGGTTTTCTAAATTTGAGACCCTGTTCTGTTCTGTAATTCAGTTCCTGTGTAGCCAAGTTTACATTCCGTGTATTACTGATATCTTATGATGTTTCTTTTTCTGTGTGACTTACTTCAGTTAGAATCATCATACCTGAATCCACTCATTGTGCTGCTAAGGGCCTGATGACACAGATTTCATTGCTGAGTGATATTGCTTTGTAAGTAAATACCACAACTTCTTTATCCATTTTTCACTTTCTGCGATGTTGAACTTGTACTGTAAACGAGGTTCTTGTAAACAGAGGTGTCCCAAACATTGGGGTGGCTGTGTCTTTTTGATTTTAATTTCCCTAAGCTATAGGACCATAAGTGGCAGTGCCCTAGGCTCTGTTGCTTTGTTTTTTAGATGTTTCAGGAAACACCATACACTTATCCCGAGTGGTTGTTGGCAATTTACATCTCGCCCATCAGCATAACAAGGCTCCCAGTTCTCCATGGCCTGTCCTGCCTTTCTGGATTTTACACTTTTTTCAGATGGCCCTTTTGACCGGGGGGAAGTGAGACTTCATTGTAGTGCAGATTTCCTTTGCAAGCTTGCTTGGTTGGCCAAAAAGGACGTATGCGTTTTTTCCTGAATATATTCAGGAAAAAACGCATACGTCCTTTTTGGCCAAGTGCATCATTGTGGACGTTCTGCCTCTTTTCCTATGCTTGCAATGCAATTCCAGTCTACCTCCTGAAATCGGTTTCCTGCAATTCTGCCCCGCTTTCAAGTCCTCTTGGCAGCCTTACTTCAGTCTATTTTTGGACGATAGCTGTCATTTATAACTCTGCAGGTTTGTGAATTACAGTGCCCCTGAGCTCCTTTCTTCAACTCGCTTTCTTGTGACCTGGCCGCAACACCGCAGGATGGCTTCAGGCCCTAATCTGGTTCCGGCCCGGCATGCTGAGCCTTTGGTAAATTCCTCTTCCTGGTGGGAAATGAGAGTTAAATTTGCCCGTCCAGACACCTCCAGCTAGCCTCTCATTGGTTCTCGCTATTCCTGTTCATCTTCCGCAGAAATTGCAAACTGGGCCAAACAGGAGGTTAAAGGGACTGACTCTCCAAGTGGGGAGAGTGTTAGTAAAGCGTCTGGAATGTTGCACCCGAGTACCAGGGGAGGAAAACTGAGACATATTTGACCACGTCTCCCGATCACATGGTTGATCATACTCTAGGTTCCATATGCATGTTTTAGCTGAAGGAAGAATACCTTAAACCTGGGTAGTTGAAACCCGTGGAATGGGTACCATGCAATATGACTTCAAAGGGTCTTCATTTGCTCACCGAACCTCTCCAATCCTATCACTGCTGCGTTTATGCCCCTGTACACATGCTTGATTCTCTTTCGGAGACATAGCAATCCATAGGTTTTAAGATACTTACTAGTCAGGTACATTCTTAGGCGTTTAATATGGGGTGTTGAGTCCATTTCGTTGAGCAAGGAGTAGCTCTTGTCTATTCCATATTTGGCTTAAGGAACTTTACCTGTGCTCATTTCAATCTCTGGTTTTATGCAGCACCCCAACTCACCTTTACCCTTAAGCAAGAATAAGTTGGTTTTCTAAATTTGAGACCCTGTTCTGTTCTGTAATTCAGTTCCTGTGTAGCCAAGTTTACATTCCGTGTATTACTGATATCTTATGATGTTTCTTTTTCTGTGTGACTTATTTCAGTTAAAATCATCATACCTGAATCCACTCATTGTGCTGCTAAGGGCCTGATGACACAGATTTCATTGCTGAGTGATATTGCTTTGTAAGTAAATACCACAGCTTCTTTATCCATTTTTCACTTTCTGCGATGTTGAACTTGTACTGTAAACGAGGTTCTTGTAAACAGAGCCGTCCCAAACTTTGGGGTGGCTGTGTCTTTTTGATTTTAATTTCCCTAAGCTATAGGACCATAAGTGGAAGTGCCCTAGGTTCTGTTGCTTTGTTTTTGACATGTTTCAGGAAACACCATACACTTCTCCCGAGTGGTTGTTGGCAATTTACATCCCACCCATCAGCATAACAAGGCTCCCAGTTCTCCATGGCCTGTCCTGCCTTTCTGGATTTTACACTTTTTTCAGATGGCCCTTTAGACCGGGGGGAAGTGAGACTTCATTGTAGTGCAGATTTCCTTTGCAAGCTTGCTTGGTTGGCCAAAAAGGGCGTATGCGTTTTTTCCTGAATATATTCAGGAAAAAACGCATACGCCGTTTTTGGCCAAGTGCATCATTGTGGACGTTCTGCTTCTTTTCCTATGCTTTCAATGCAATTCCAGTCTACCTCCTGAAATCGGTTTCCTGCAATTCTGCCCCGCTTTCAAGTCCTCTTGGCAGCCTTACTTCAGTCTATTTTTGGACGATAGCTGTCATTTATAACTCTGCAGGTTTGTGAATTACAGGGCCCCTGAGCTCCTTTCTTCAACTCGCTTTCTTTTGAGCTGGCCGCAACACCGCAGGATGGCTTCAGGCCCTAATCTGGTTCCGGCACGGCACGCTGAGCCTTTGGTTATTTCCTCTTCCTGGTGGGAAATGAGAGTTAAATTTGCCCGTCCAGACACCTCCAGCTAGCCTCTCATTGGTTCTCGCTATTCCTGTTCATCTTCCGCAGAAATTGCAAACTGGGCCAAACAGGAGGTTAAAGGCGCTGACTCTCCAAGTCGGGAGAGTGTTAGTAAAGCGTCTGGAATGTTGCACCCGAGTACCAGGGGAGGAAAACTGAGACATATTTGAACACGTCTCCCGTTCACATGGTTGATCATACTTGGGTTCCACATGCATGTTTTAGCTGAAGGAAGAATACCTTAAACCTGGAGAGTTGAGACCCGTGTAATGGGTACCATGCAATATGACTTCAAAGGGTCTTCATTTGCTCACCGAACCTCTCCAATCCTATCACTGCTGCGTTTATGCCCCTGTACACATGCTTGATTCTCTTTCGGAGACATAGCAATCCATAGGTTTTAAGATACTTACTAGTCAGGTACATTCTTAGGCGTTTAATATGCGGTGTTGAGTCCATTTCGTTGAGCAAGGAGTAGCTCTTGTCTATTCCATATTTGGCTTAAGGAACTTTATCTGTGCTCATTTCAATCTCTGGTTTTATGCAGCACCCCAACTCACCTTTACCCTTAAGCAAGCATAAGTTGGTTTTCTAAATTTGAGACCCTGTTCTGTTCTGTAATTCAGTTCCTGTGTAGCCAAGTTTACATTCCGTGTATTACTGATATCTTATGATGTTTCTTTTTCTGTGTGACTTACTTCAGTTAGAATCATCATACCTGAATCCACTCATTGTGCTGCTAAGGGCCTGATGACACAGATTTCATTGCTGGGTGATATTGCTTTGTAAGTAAATACCACAACTTCTTTATCCATTTTTCACTTTCTGCGATGTTGAACTTGTACTGTAAACGAGGTTCTTGTAAACAGAGGTGTCCCAAACTTTGGGGTGGCTGTGTCTTTTTGATTTTAATTTCCCTAAGCTATAGGACCATAAGTGGCAGTGCCCTAGGCTCTGTTGCTTTGTTTTTTAGATGTTTCAGGAAACACCATACACTTATCCCGAGTGGTTGTTGGCAATTTACATCCCGCCCATCAGCATAACAAGGCTCCCAGTTCTCCATGGCCTGTCCTGCCTTTCTGGATTTTACACTTTTTTCAGATGGCCCTTTTGACCGGGGGGAAGTGAGACTTCATTGTAGTGCAGATTTCCTTTGCAAGCTTGCTTGGTTGGCCAAAAAGGACATATGCGTTTTTTCCTGAATATATTCAGGAAAAAACGCATACGTCCTTTTTGGCCAAGTGCATCATTGTGGACGTTCTGCCTCTTTTCCTATGCTTGCAATGCAATTCCAGTCTACCTCCTGAAATCGGTTTCCTGCAATTCTGCCCCGCTTTCAAGTCCTCTTGGCAGCCTTACTTCAGTCTATTTTTGGACGATAGCTGTCATTTATAACTCTGCAGGTTTGTGAATTACAGTGCCCCTGAGCTCCTTTCTTCAACTCGCTTTCTTGTGACCTGGCCGCAACACCGCAGGATGGCTTCAGGCCCTAATCTGGTTCCTGCCCGGCACGCTGAGCCTTTGGTAAATTCCTCTTCCTGGTGGGAAATGAGAGTTAAATTTGCCCGTCCAGACACCTCCAGCTAGCCTCTCATTGGTTCTCGCTATTCTTGTTCATCTTCCGCAGAAATTGCAAACTGGGCCAAACAGGAGGTTAAAGGGACTGACTCTCCAGTGGGGAGAGTGTTAGTAAAGCGTCTGGAATGTTGCACCCGAGTACCAGGGTACGAAAACTGAGACATATTTGAACACGTCTCCCGATCACATGGTTGATCATACTCTAGGTTCCATATGCATGTTTTAGCTGAAGGAAGAATACCTTAAACCTGGGTAGTTGAAACCCGTGGAATGGGTACCATGCAATATGACTTCAAAGGGTCTTCATTTGCTCACCGAACCTCTCCAATCCTATCACTGCTGCGTTTATGCCCCTGTACACATGCTTGATTCTCTTTTGGAGACATAGCAATCCATAGGTTTTAAGATACTTACTAGTCAGGTACATTCTTAGGCGTTTAATATGGGGTGTTGAGTCCATTTCGTTGAGCAAGGAGTAGCTCTTGTCTATTCCATATTTGGCTTAAGGAACTTTATCTGTGCTCATTTCAATCTCTGGTTTTATGCAGCACCCCAACTCACCTTTACCCTTAAGCAAGAATAAGTTGGTTTTCTAAATTTGAGACCCTGTTCTGTTCTGTAATTCAGTTCCTGTGTAGCCAAGTTTACATTCCGTGTATTACTGATATCTTATGATGTTTCTTTTTCTGTGTGACTTATTTCAGTTAAAATCATCATACCTGAATCCACTCATTGTGCTGCTAAGGGCCTGATGACACAGATTTCATTGCTGAGTGATATTGCTTTGTAAGTAAATACCACAACTTCTTTATCCATTTTTCACTTTCTGCGATGTGAACTTGTACTTTAAACGAGGTTCTTGTAAACAGAGGCGTCCCAAACTTTGGGGTGGCTGTGTCTTTTTGATTTTAATTTCCCTAAGCTATAGGACCATAAGTGGAAGTGCCCTAGGTTCTGTTGCTTTGTTTTTTAGATGTTTCAGGAAACACCATACACTTCTCCCGAGTGGTTGTTGGCAATTTACATCCCGCCCATCAGCATAACCAGGCTCCCAGTTCTCCATGGCCTGTCCTGCCTTTCTGGATTTTACACTTTTTTCAGATGGCCCTTTTGACCGGGGAGAAGTGAGACTTCATTGTAGTGCAGATTTCCTTTGCAAGCTTGCTTGGTTGGCCATAAAGGGCGTATGCGTTTTTTCCTGAATATATTCAGGAAAAAACGCATACGCCCTTTTTGGCCAAGTGCATCATTGTGGACGTTCTGCCTCTTTTCCTATGCTTTCAATGCAATTCCAGTCTACCTCCTGAAATCGGTTTCCTGCAATTCTGCCCCGCTTTCAAGTCCTCTTGGCAGCCTTACTTCAGTCTATTTTTGGACGATAGCTGTCATTTATAACTCTGCAGGTTTGTGAATTACAGTGCCCCTGAGCTCCTTTCTTCAACTCGCTTTCTTGTGACCTGGCCGCAACACCGCAGGATGGCTTCAGGCCCTAATCTGGTTCCGGCACGGCACGCTGAGCCTTTGGTTATTTCCTCTTCCTGGTGGGAAATGAGAGTTAAATTTGCCCGTCCAGACACCTCCAGCTAGTCTCTCATTGGTTCTCGCTATTCCTGTTCATCTTCCGCAGAAATTGCAAACTGGGCCAAACAGGAGGTTAAAGGCGCTGACTCTCCAAGTGGGGAGAGTGTTAGTAAAGCGTCTGGAATGTTGCACCCGAGTACCAGGGGAGGAAAACTGAGACATATTTGAACACGTCTCCCGTTCACATGGTTGATCATACTTGGGTTCCACATGCATGTTTTAGCTGAAGGAAGAATACCTTAAACCTGGGTAGTTGAGACCCGTGTAATGGGTACCATGCAATATGACTTCAAAGGGTCTTCATTTGCTCACCGAACCTCTCCAATCCTATCACTGCTGCGTTTATGCCCCTGTACACATGCTTGATTCTCTTTCGGAGACATAGCAATCCATAGGTTTTAAGATACTTACTAGTCAGGTACATTCTTAGGCGTTTAATATGCGGTGTTGAGTCCATTTCGTTGAGCAAGGAGTAGCTCTTGTCTATTCCATATTTGGCTTAAGGAACTTTATCTGTGCTCATTTCAATCTCTGGTTTTATGCAGCACCCCAACTCACCTTTACCCTTAAGCAAGCATAAGTTGGTTTTCTAAATTTGAGACCCTGTTCTGTTCTGTAATTCAGTTCCTGTGTAGCCAAGTTTACATTCCGTGTATTACTGATATCTTATGATGTTTCTTTTTCTGTGTGACTTACTTCAGTTAGAATCATCATACCTGAATCCACTCATTGTGCTGCTAAGGGCCTGATGACACAGATTTCATTGCTGAGTGATATTGCTTTGTAAGTAAATACCACAACTTCTTTATCCATTTTTCACTTTCTGCGATGTTGAACTTGTACTGTAAACGAGGTTCTTGTAAACAGAGGCGTCCCAAACTTTGGGGTGGCTGTGTCTTTTTTATTTTAATTTCCCTAAGCTATAGGACCATAAGTGGAAGTGCCCTAGGTTCTGTTGCTTTGTTTTTTAGATGTTTCAGGAAACACCATACACTTCTCCCGAGTGGTTGTTGGCAATTTACATGCCGCCCATCAGCATAACAAGGCTCCCAGTTCTCAATTGCCTGTTGCCTTTCTGGATTTTACACTTTTTTCAGATGGCCCTTTTGACCGGGGGGAAGTGAGACTTCATTGTAGTGCAGATTTCCTTTGCAAGCTTGCTTGGTTGGCCAAAAAGGGCGTATGCGTTTTTTCCTGAATATATTCAGGAAAAAACGCATACGCCCTTTTTGGCCAAGTGCATCATTGTGGACGTTCTGCCTCTTTTCCTATGCTTTCAATGCAATTCCAGTCTACCTCCTGAAATCGGTTTCCTGCAATTCTGCCCCGCTTTCAAGTCCTCTTGGCAGCCTTACTTCAGTCTATTTTTGGACGATAGCTGTCATTTATAACTCTGCAGGTTTGTGAATTACAGTGCCCCTGAGCTCCTTTCTTCAACTCGCTTTCTTGTGACCTGGCCGCAACACCGCAGGATGGCTTCAGGCCCTAATCTGGTTCCGGTACGGCACGCTGAGCCTTTGGTTATTTCCTCTTCCTGGTGGGAAATGAGAGTTAAATTTGCCCGTCCAGACACCTCCAGCTAGCCTCTCATTGGTTCTCGCTATTCCTGTTCATCTTCCGCAGAAATTGCAAACTGGGCCAAACAGGAGGTTAAAGGCGCTGACTCTCCAAGTGGGGAGAGTGTTAGTAAAGCGTCTGGAATGTTGCACCCGAGTACCAGGGGAGGAAAACTGAGACATATTTGAACACGTCTCCCGTTCACATGGTTGATCATACTTGGGTTCCACATGCATGTTTTAGCTGAAGGAAGAATACCTTAAACCTGGAGAGTTGAGACCCGTGGAATGGGTACCATGCAATATGACTTCAAAGGGTCTTCATTTGCTCACCGAACCTCTCCAATCCTATCACTGCTGCGTTTATGCCCCTGTACACACGCTTGTTTCTCTTTTGGAGACATAGCAATCCATAGGTTTTAAGATACTTACTAGTCAGGTACATTCTTAGGCGTTTAATATGGGGTGTTGAGTCCATTTCGTTGAGCAAGGAGTAGCTCTTGTCTATTCCATATTTGGCTTAAGGAACTTTATCTGTGCTCATTTCAATCTCTGGTTTTATGCAGCACCCCAACTCACCTTTACCCTTAAGCAAGCATAAGTTGGTTTTCTAAATTTGAGACCCTGTTCTGTTTTGGAATGCAGTTCCTGTGTAGCCAAGTTTACATTCCGTGTATTAGTGATATCATATGATGTTTCTTTTTCTGTGTGACTTATTTCAGTTAGAATCATCGTACCTGAATACACTCATTATGCTGCTACGGGCCTGATGACATAGATTTCATTGCTGAGTGATACTGCATTGTACGTAAGTACCACAAGTTCTTTATCCATTTTTCACTTTCTGTGATATTGAACTTGTATGGTAAACGAGGTTCTTGTAAACAGAGCCGTTCCAAACTTTGGGGTGGCTGTGTCTTTTTGATTTTAATTTCCCTAAGCTATAGGACCATAAGTGGAAGTGCCCTAGGTTCTGTTGCTTTGTTTTTTAGATGTTTCAGGAAACACCATACACTTCTCCCGAGTGGTTGTTGGCAATTTACATCCCGCCCATCAGCATAACAAGGCTCCCAGTTCTCCATGGCCTGTCCTGCCTTTCTGGATTTTACACTTTTTTCAGATGGCCCTTTTGACCGGGGGGGAAGTGAGACTTCATTGTAGTGCAGATTTCCTTTGCAAGCTTGCTTGATTGGCCAAAAAGGGCGTATGCGTTTTTTCCTGAATATATTCAGGAAAAAACGCATACGCCCTTTTTGGCCAAGTGCATCATTGTGGACGTTCTGCCTCTTTTCCTATGCTTTCAATGCAATTCCAGTCTACCTCCTGAAATCGGTTTCCTGCAATTCTGCCCCGCTTTCAAGTCCTCTTGGCAGCCTTACTTCAGTCTATTTTTGGACGATAGCTGTCATTTATAACTCTGCAGGTTTGTGAATTACAGTGCCCCTGAGCTCCTTTCTTCAACTCGCTTTCTTGTGACCTGGCCGCAACACCGCAGGATGGCTTCAGGCCCTAATCTGGTTCCGGCACGGCACGCTGAGCCTTTGGTTATTTCCTCTTCCTGGTGGGAAATGAGAGTTAAATTTGCCCGTCCAGACACCTCCAGCTAGTCTCTCATTGGTTCTCGCTATTCCTGTTCATCTTCCGCAGAAATTGCAAACTGGGCCAAACAGGAGGTTAAAGGCGCTGACTCTCCAAGTGGGGAGAGTGTTAGTAAAGCGTCTGGAATGTTGCACCCGAGTACCAGGGGAGGAAAACTGAGACATATTTGAACACGTCTCCCGTTCACATGGTTGATCATACTTGGGTTCCACATGCATGTTTTAGCTGAAGGAAGAATACCTTAAACCTGGAGAGTTAAGACCCGTGTAATGGGTACCATGCAATATGACTTCAAAGGGTCTTCATTTGCTCACCGAACCTCTCCAATCCTATCACTGCTGCGTTTATGCCCCTGTACACATGCTTGATTCTCTTTCGGAGACATAGCAATCCATAGGTTTTAAGATACTTACTAGTCAGGTACATTCTTAGGCGTTTAATATGCGGTGTTGAGTCCATTTCGTTGAGCAAGGAGTAGTTCTTGTCTATTCCATATTTGACTTAAGGAACTTTATCTGTGCTCATTTCAATCTCTGGTTTTATGCAGCACCCCAACTCACCTTTACCCTTAAGCAAGCATAAGTTGGTTTTCTAAATTTGAGACCCTGTTCTGTTCTGTAATTCAGTTCCTGTGTAGCCAAGTTTACATTCCGTGTATTACTGATATCTTATGATGTTTCTTTTTCTGTGTGACTTACTTCAGTTAGAATCATCATACCTGAATCCACTCATTGTGCTGCTAAGGGCCTGATGACACAGATTTCATTGCTGAGTGATATTGCTTTGTAAGTAAATACCACAACTTCTTTATCCATTTTTCACTTTCTGCGGTGTTGAACTTGTACTGTAAACGAGGTTCTTGTAAACAGAGCCGTTCCAAACTTTGGGGTGGCTGTGTCTTTTTGATTTTAATTTCCCTAAGCTATAGGACCATAAGTGGAAGTGCCCTAGGTTCTGTTGCTTTGTTTTTTAGATGTTTCAGGAAACACCATACACTTCTCCCGAGTGGTTGTTGGCAATTTACATCCCGCCCATCAGCATAACAAGGCTCCCAGTTCTCCATGGCCTGTCCTGCCTTTCTGGATTTTACACTTTTTTCAGATGGCCCTTTTGACCGGGGGGAAGTGAGACTTCATTGTAGTGCAGATTTCCTTTGCAAGCTTGCTTGGTTGGCCAAAAAGGGCGTATGCGTTTTTTCCTGAATATATTCAGGAAAAAACGCATACGCCCTTTTTGGCCAAGTGCATCATTGTGGACATTCTGCCTCTTTTCCTATGCTTTCAATGCAATTCCAGTCTACCTCCTGAAATCAGTTTCCTGCAATTCTGCCCCGCTTTCAAGTCCTCTTGGCAGCCTTACTTCAGTCTATTTTTGGACGATAGCTGTCATTTATAACTCTGCAGGTTTGTGAATTACAGTGCCCCTGAGCTCCTTTCTTCAACTCGCTTTCTTTTGAGCTGGCCGCAACACCGCAGGATGGCTTCAGGCCCTAATCTGGTTCCGGCACGGCACGCTGAGCCTTTGGTTAATTCCTCTTCCTGGTGGGAAATGAGAGTTAAATTTGCCCGTCCAGACACCTCCAGCTAGCCTCTCATTGGTTCTCGCTATTCCTGTTCATCTTCCGCAGAAATTGCAAACTGGGCCAAACAGGAGGTTAAAGGGACTGACTCTCCAAGTGGGGAGAGTGTTAGTAAAGCGTCTGGAATGTTGCACCCGAGTACCAGGGGAGGAAAACTGAGACATATTTGAACACGTCTCCCGATCACATGGTTGATCATACTTGGGTTCCACATGCATGTCTTAGCTGAAGGAAGAATACCTTAAACCTGGAGAGTTGAGACCCGTGTAATGGGTACCATGCAATATGACTTCAAAGGGTCTTCATTTGCTCACCGAACCTCTCCAATCCTATCACTGCTGCGTTTATGCCCCTGTACACATGCTTGATTCTCTTTCGGAGACATAGCAATCCATAGGTTTTAAGATACTTACTAGTCAGGTACATTCTTAGGCGTTTAATATGCGGTGTTGAGTCCATTTCGTTGAGCAAGGAGTAGCTCTTGTCTATTCCATATTTGGCTTAAGGAACTTTATCTGTGCTCATTTCAATCTCTGGTTTTATGCAGCACCCCAACTCACCTTTACCCTTAAGCAAGCATAAGTTGGTTTTCTAAATTTGAGACCCTGTTCTGTTCTGTAATTCAGTTCCTGTGTAGCCAAGTTTACATTCCGTGTATTACTGATATCTTATGATGTTTCTTTTTCTGTGTGACTTACTTCAGTTAGAATCATCATACCTGAATCCACTCATTGTGCTGCTAAGGGCCTGATGACACAGATTTCATTGCTGAGTGATATTGCTTTGTAAGTAAATACCACAACTTCTTTATCCATTTTTCACTTTCTGCGATGTTGAACTTGTACTGTAAACGAGGTTCTTGTAAACAGAGCCGTTCCAAACTTTGGGGTGGCTGTGTCTTTTTGATTTTAATTTCCCTAAGCTATACGACCATAAGTGGCAGTGCCCTAGGCTCTGTTGCTTTGTTTTTTAGATGTTTCAGGAAACACCATACACTTCTCCCGAGTGTCTGTTGGCAATTTACATCCCGCCCATCAGCATAACAAGGCTCCCAGTTCTCCATGGCCTGTCCTGCCTTTCTGGATTTTACACTTTTTTCAGATGGCCCTTTTGACCGGGGGGAAGTGAGACTTCATTGTAGTGCAGATTTCCTTTGCAAGCTTGCTTGGTTGGCCAAAAAGGGCGTATGCGTTTTTTCCTGAATATATTCAGGAAAAAACGCATACGCCCTTTTTGGCCAAGTGCATCATTGTGGACGTTCTGCCTCTTTTCCTATGCTTTCAATGCAATTCCAGTCTACCTCCTGAAATCGGTTTCCTGCAATTCTGCCCCGCTTTCAAGTCCTCTTGGCAGCCTTACTTCAGTCTATTTTTGGACGATAGCTGTCATTTATAACTCTGCAGGTTTGTGAATTACAGTGCCCCTGAGCTCCTTTCTTCAACTCGCTTTCTTTTGAGCTGGCCGCAACACCGCAGGATGGCTTCAGGCCCTAATCTGGTTCCGGCACGGCACGCTGAGCCTTTGGTTAATTCCTCTTCCTGGTGGGAAATGAGAGTTAAATTTGCCCGTCCAGACACCTCCAGCTAGCCTCTCATTGGTTCTCGCTATTCCTGTTCATCTTCCGCAGAAATTGCAAACTGGGCCAAACAGGAGGTTAAAGGGACTGACTCTCCAAGTGGGGAGAGTGTTAGTAAAGCGTCTGGAATGTTGCACCCGAGTACCAGGGGAGGAAAACTGAGACATATTTGAACACGTCTCCCGTTCACATGGTTGATCATACTTGGGTTCCACATGCATGTCTTAGCTGAAGGAAGAATACCTTAAACCTGGAGAGTTGAGACCCGTGTAATGGGTACCATGCAATATGACTTCAAAGGGTCTTCATTTGCTCACCGAACCTCTCCAATCCTATCACTGCTGCGTTTATGCCCCTGTACACATGCTTGATTCTCTTTTGGAGACATAGCAATCCATAGGTTTTACGATACTTACTAGTCAGGTACATTCTTAGGCGTTTAATATGCGGTGTTGAGTCCATTTCGTTGAGCAAGGAGTAGCTCTTGTCTATTCCATATTTGACTTAAGGAACTTTATCTGTGCTCATTTCAATCTCTGGTTTTATGCAGCACCCCAACTCACCTTTATCCTTAAGCAAGCATAAGTTGGTTTTCTAAATTTGAGACCCTGTTCTGTTCTGTAATTCAGTTCCTGTGTAGCCAAGTTTACATTCCGTGTATTACTGATATCTTATGATGTTTCTTTTTCTGTGTGACTTATTTCAGTTAGAATCATCACACCTGAATCCACTCATTGTGCTGCTAAGGGCCTGATGACACAAATTTCATTGCTGAGTGATATTGCTTTGTAAGTAAATACCACAACTTCTTTATCCATTTTTCACTTTCTGCGATGTTGAACTTGTACTGTAAACGAGGTTCTTGTAAACAGAGCCGTTCCAAACTTTGGGGTGGCTGTGTCTTTTTGATTTTAATTTCCCTAAGCTATACGACCATAAGTGGCAGTGCCCTAGGCTCTGTTGCTTTGTTTTTTAGATGTTTCAGGAAACACCATACACTTCTCCCGAGTGTCTGTTGGCAATTTACATCCCGCCCATCAGCATAACAAGGCTCCCAGTTCTCCATGGCCTGTCCTGCCTTTCTGGATTTTACACTTTTTTCAGATGGCCCTTTTGACCGGGGGGAAGTGAGACTTCATTGTAGTGCAGATTTCCTTTGCAAGATTGCTTGGTTGGCCAAAAAGGGCGTATGCGTTTTTTCCTGAATATATTCAGGAAAAAACGCATACGCCCTTTTTGGCCAAGTGCATCATTGTGGACGTTCTGCCTCTTTTCCTATGCTTTCAATGCAATTCCAGTCTACCTCCTGAAATCGGTTTCCTGCAATTCTGCCCCGCTTTCAAGTCCTCTTGGCAGCCTTACTTCAGTCTATTTTTGGACGATAGCTGTCATTTATAACTCTGCAGGTTTGTGAATTACAGTGCCCCTGAGCTCCTTTCTTCAACTCGCTTTCTTGTGACCTGGCCGCAACACCGCAGGATGGCTTCAGGCCCTAATCTGGTTCCGGCCCGGCATGCTGAGCCTTTGGTTAATTCCTCTTCCTGGTGGGAAATGAGAGTTAAATTTGCCCGTCCAGACACCTCCAGCTAGCCTCTCATTGGTTCTCGCTATTCCTGTTCATCTTCCGCAGAAATTGCAAACTGGGCCAAACAGGAGGTTAAAGGCGCTGACTCTCCAAGTGGGGAGAGTGTTAGTAAAGCGTCTGGAATGTTGCACCCGAGTACCAGGGGAGGAAAACTGAGACATATTTGAACACGTCTCCCGTTCACATGGTTGATCATACTTGGGTTCCACATGCATGTTTTAGCTGAAGGAAGAATACCTTAAACCTGGAGAGTTGAGACCCGTGTAATGGGTACCATGCAATATGACTTCAAAGGGTCTTCATTTGCTCACCGAACCTCTCCAATCCTATCACTGCTGCGTTTATGCCCCTGTACACATGCTTGATTCTCTTTTGGAGACATAGCAATCCATAGGTTTTACGATACTTACTAGTCAGGTACATTCTTAGGCGTTTAATATGCGGTGTTGAGTCCATTTCGTTGAGCAAGGAGTAGCTCTTGTCTATTCCATATTTGACTTAAGGAACTTTATCTGTGCTCATTTCAATCTCTGGTTTTATGCAGCACCCCAACTCACCTTTACCCTTAAGCAAGCATAAGTTGGTTTTCTAAATTTGAGACCCTGTTCTGTTCTGTAATTCAGTTCCTGTGTAGCCAAGTTTACATTCCGTGTATTACTGATATCTTATGATGTTTCTTTTTCTGTGTGACTTATTTCAGTTAGAATCATCATACCTGAATCCACTCATTGTGCTGCTAAGGGCCTGATGACACAAATTTCATTGCTGAGTGATATTGCTTTGTAAGTAAATACCACAACTTCTTTATCCATTTTTCACTTTCTGCAATGTTGAACTTGTACTGTAAACGAGGTTCTTGTAAACAGAGGCGTCCCAAACTTTGGGGTGGCTGTGTCTTTTTGATTTTAATTTCCCTAAGCTATACGACCATAAGTGGCAGTGCCCTAGGCTCTGTTGCTTTGTTTTTTAGATGTTTCAGGAAACACCATACACTTCTCCCGAGTGTCTGTTGGCAATTTACATCCCGCCCATCAGCATAACAAGGCTCCCAGTTCTCCATGGCCTGTCCTGCCTTTCTGGATTTTACACTTTTTTCAGATGGCCCTTTTGACCGGGGGGAAGTGAGACTTCATTGTAGTGCAGATTTCCTTTGCAAGCTTGCTTGGTTGGCCAAAAAGGGCGTATGCGTTTTTTCCTGAATATATTCAGGAAAAAACGCATACGCCCTTTTTGGCCAAGTGCATCATTGTGGACGTTCTGCCTCTTTTCCTATGCTTTCAATGCAATTCCAGTCTACCTCCTGAAATCGGTTTCCTGCAATTCTGCCCCGCTTTCAAGTCCTCTTGGCAGCCTTACTTCAGTCTATTTTTGGACGATAGCTGTCATTTATAACTCTGCAGGTTTGTGAATTACAGTGCCCCTGAGCTCCTTTCTTCAACTCGCTTTCTTGTGACCTGGCCGCAACACCGCAGGATGGCTTCAGGCCCTAATCTGGTTCCGGCCCGGCATGCTGAGCCTTTGGTTAATTCCACTTCCTGGTGGGAAATGAGAGTTAAATTTGCCCGTCCAGACACCTCCAGCTAGCCTCTCATTGGTTCTCGTTATTCCTGTTCATCTTCCGCAGAAATTGCAAACTGGGCCAAACAGGAGGTTAAAGGGACTGACTCTCCAAGTGGGGAGAGTGTTAGTAAAGCGTCTGGAATGTTGCACCCGAGTACCAGGGGAGGAAAACTGAGACATATTTGAACACGTCTCCCGATCACATGGTTGATCATACTCTAGGTTCCACATGCATTTTTAGCTGAAGGAAGAATACCTTAAACCTGGAGAGTTGAGACCCGTGGAATGGGTACCATGCAATATGACTTCAAAGGGTCTTCATTTGCTCATCGAACCTCTCCAATCCTATCACTGCTGCGTTTACGCCCCTGTACACATGCTTGATTCTCTTTCAGAGACATAGCAATCCATAGGTTTTAAGATACTTACTAGTCAGGTACATTCTTAGGCGTTTAATATGGGGTGTTTAGTCCATTTCGTTGAGCAAGGAGTAGCTCTTTTCTATTCCATATTTGGCTTAAGGAACTTTATCTGTGCTCATTTCAATCTCTGGTTTTATGCAGGACCCTAACTCACCTTTACCTTTAAGCAAGAATAAGTTGGTTTTCTAAATATGAGACCCTGTTCTGTTCTGTAATTCAGTTCCTGTGTAGCCAAGTTTACATTCCGTGTATTACTGATATCTTATGATGTTTCTTTTTCTGTGTGACTTACTTCAGTTAGAATCATCATACCTGAATCCACTCATTGTGATGCTAAGGGCCTGATGACACAGATTTCATTACTGAGTGATATTGCTTTGTAAGTAAATACCACAACTTCTTTATCCATTTTTCACTTTCTGCGATGTTGAACTTGTACTGTAAACGAGGTTCTTGTAAACAGAGCCGTTCCAAACTTTGGGGTGGCTGTGTCTTTTTGATTTTAATTTCCCTAAGCTATAGGACCATAAGTGGAAGTGCCCTAGGCTCTGTTGCTTTGTTTTTTAGATGTTTCAGGAAACACCATACACTTCTCCCGAGTGGTTGTTGGCAATTTACATCCCGCCCATCAGCATAACAAGGCTCCCAGTTCTCCATGGCCTGTCCTGCCTTTCTGGATTTTACACTTTTTTCAGATGGCCCTTTTGACCGGGGGGAAGTGAGACTTCATTGTAGTGCAGATTTCCTTTGCAAGCTTGCTTGGTTGGCCAAAAAGGGCGTATGCGTTTTTTCCTGAATATATTCAGGAAAAAACGCATACGCACTTTTCGGCCAAGTGCATCATTGTGGACGTTCTGCCTCTTTTCCTATGCTTTCAATGCAATTCCAGTCTACCTCCTGAAATCGGTTTCCTGCAATTCTGCCCCGCTTTCAAGTCCTCTTGGCAGCCTTACTTCAGTCTATTTTTGGACGATAGCTGTCATTTATAACTCTGCAGGTTTGTGCATTACAGTGCCCCTGAGCTCTTTTCTTCAACTCGGTTTCTTTTGAGCTGGCCGCAACACCGCAGGATGGCTTCAGGCCCTAATCTGGTTCCGGTACGGCACGCTGAGCCTTTGGTTATTTCCTCTTCCTGGTGGGAAATGAGAGTTAAATTTGCCCGTCCAGACACCTCCAGCTAGCCTCTCATTGGTTCTCGCTATTCCTGTTCATCTTCCGCAGAAATTGCAAACCGGGCCAAACAGGAGGTTAAAGGCGCTGACTCTCCAAGTGGGGAGAGTGTTAGTAAAGCGTCTGGAATGTTGCACCCGAGTACCAGGGAAGGAAAACTGAGACATATTTGAACACGTCTCCCGTTCACATGGTTGATCATACTTGGGTTCCACATGCATGTTTTAGCTGAAGGAAGAATACCTTAAACCTGGAGAGTTGATACCCGTGTAATGGGTACCATGCAATATGACTTCAAAGGGTCTTCATTTGCTCACCGAACCTCTCCAATCCTATCACTGCTGCGTTTATGCCCCTGTACACATGCTTGATTCTCTTTTGGAGACATAGCAATCCATAGGTTTTACGATACTTACTAGTCAGGTACATTCTTAGGCGTTTAATATGCGGTGTTGAGTCCATTTCGTTGAGCAAGGAGTAGCTCTTGTCTATTCCATATTTGACTTAAGGAACTTTATCTGTGCTCATTTCAATCTCTGGTTTTATGCAGCACCCCAACTCACCTTTACCCTTAAGCAAGCATAAGTTGGTTTTCTAAATTTGAGACCCTGTTCTGTTCTGTAATTCAGTTCCTGTGTAGCCAAGTTTACATTCCGTGTATTACTGATATCTTATGATGTTTCTTTTTCTGTGTGACTTATTTCAGTTAGAATCATCACACCTGAATCCACTCATTGTGCTGCTAAGGGCCTGATGACACAAATTTCATTGCTGAGTGATATTGCTTTGTAAGTAAATACCACAACTTCTTTATCCATTTTTCACTTTCTGCGATGTTGAACTTGTACTGTAAACGAGGTTCTTGTAAACAGAGCCGTTCCAAACTTTGGGGTGGCTGTGTCTTTTTGATTTTAATTTCCCTAAGCTATAGGACCATAAGTGGCAGTGCCCTAGGCTCTGTTGCTTTGTTTTTTAGATGTTTCAGGAAACACCATACACTTCTCCCGAGTGTCTGTTGGCAATTTACATCCCGCCCATCAGCATAACAAGGCTCCCAGTTCTCCATGGCCTGTCCTGCCTTTCTGGATTTTACACTTTTTTCAGATGGCCCTTTTGACCGGGGGGAAGTGAGACTTCATTGTAGTGCAGATTTCCTTTGCAAGCTTGCTTGGTTGGCCAAAAAGGGCGTATGCGTTTTTTCCTGAATATATTCAGGAAAAAACGCATACGCCCTTTTTGGCCAAGTGCATCATTGTGGACGTTCTGCCTCTTTTCCTATGCTTTCAATGCAATTCCAGTCTACCTCCTGAAATCGGTTTCCTGCAATTCTGCCCCGCTTTCAAGTCCTCTTGGCAGCCTTACTTCAGTCTATTTTTGGACGATAGCTGTCATTTATAACTCTGCAGGTTTGTGAATTACAGTGCCCCTGAGCTCCTTTCTTCAACTCGCTTTCTTGTGACCTGGCCGCAACACCGCAGGATGGCTTCAGGCCCTAATCTGGTTCCGGTACGGCACACTGAGCCTTTGGTTATTTCCTCTTCCTGGTGGGAAATGAGAGTTAAATTTGCCCGTCCAGACACCTCCAGCTAGCCTCTCATTGGTTCTCGCTATTCCTGTTCATCTTCCGCAGAAATTGCAAACTGGGCCAAACAGGAGGTTAAAGGGACTGACTCTCCAAGTGGGGAGAGTGTTAGTAAAGCGTCTGGAATGTTGCACCCGAGTACCAGGGGAGGAAAACTGAGACATATTTGAACACGTCTCCCGTTCACATGGTTGATCATACTTGGGTTCCACATGCATGTTTTAGCTGAAGGAAGAATACCTTAAACCTGGAGAGTTAAGACCCGTGTAATGGGTACCATGCAATATGACTTCAAAGGGTCTTCATTTGCTCACCGCACCTCTCCAATCCTATCACTGCTGCGTTTATGCCCCTGTACACATGCTTGATTCTCTTTCGGAGACATAGCAATCCATAGGTTTTAAGATACTTACAAGTCAGGTACATTCTTAGGCGTTTAATATGCGGTGTTGAATCCATTTCGTTGAGCAAGGAGTAGCTCTTGTCTATTCCATATTAGGCTTAAGGAACTTTATCTGTGCTCATTTCAATCTCTGGTTTTATGCAGCACCCCAACTCACCTTTACCCTTAAGCAAGCATAAGTTGTTTTTCTAAATTTGAGGCCCTGTTCTGTTCTGTAATTCAGTTCCTGTGTAGCCAAGTTTCCATTCCGTGTATTACTGATATCTTATGATGTTTCTTTTTCTGTGTGACTTATTTCAGTTAGAATCATCATACCTGAATCCACTCATTGTGCTGCTAAGTGCCTGATGACATAGATTTCATTGCTGAGTGATATTGCTTTGTAAGTCAATACCACAACTTCTTTATCCATTTTTCACTTTCTGCGATGTTGAACTTGTACTGTAAACGAGGTTCTTGTAAACAGAGCCGTTCCAAACTTTGGGGTGGCTGTGTCTTTTTGATTTTAATTACCCTAAACTATAGGACCATAAGTGGAAGTGCCCTAGGCTCTGTTGCTTTGTTTTTTAGATGTTTCAGGAAACACCATACACTTCTCCCAAGTGTCTGTTGGCAATTTACATCCCGCCCATCAGCATAACAAGGCTCCCAGTTCTCCATGGCCTGTCCTGCCTTTCTGGATTTTACACTTTTTTCAGATGGCCCTTTTGACCGGGGGGAAGTGAGACTTCATTTTAGTGCAGATTTCCTTTGCAAGCTTGCTTGGTTGGCCAAAAAGGGCGTATGCGTTTTTTCCTGAATATATTTAGGAAAAAACGCATACGCCCTTTTTGGCCAAGTGCATGATTGTGGACGTTCTGCCTCTTTTCCTATGCTTTCAATGCAATTCCAGTCTACCTCCTGAAATCGGTTTCCTGCAATTCTGCCCCGCTTTCAAGTCCTCTTGGCAGCCTTACTTCAGTCTATTTTTGGACGATAGCTGTCATTTATAACTCTGCAGGTTTGTGAATTACAGTGCCCCTGAGCTCCTTTCTTCAACTCACTTTCTTGTGACCTGGCCGCAACACCGCAGGATGGCTTCAGGCCCTAATCTGGTTCCGGCCCGGCATGCTGAGCCTTTGGTTAATTCCTCTTCCTGGTGGGAAATGAGAGTTAAATTTGCCCGTCCAGACACCTTCAGCTAGCCTCTCATTGGTTCTCGCTATTCCTGTTCATCTTCCGCAGAAATTGCAAACTGGGCCAAACAGGAGGTTAAAGGGACTGACTCTCCAAGTGGGGAGAGTGTTAGTAAAGCGTCTGGAATGTTGCACCCGAGTACCAGGGGAGGAAAACTGAGACATATTTGAACACGTCTCCCGATCACATGGTTGATCATACTCTAGGTTCCACATGCATGTTTTAGCTGAAGGAAGAATACCTTAAACCTGGGTAGTTGAAACCCGTGGAATGGGTACCATGCAATATGACTTCAAAGGGTCTTCATTTGCTCACCGCACCTCTCCAATCCTATCACTGCTGCATTTATGCCCCTGTACACATGCTTGATTCTCTTTCGGAGACATAGCAATCCATAGGTTTTAAGATACTTACTAGTCAGGTACATTCTTAGGCGTTTAATATGGGGTGTTGAGTCCATTTCCTTGAGCAAGGAGTAGCTCTTGTCTATTCCATATTTGGCTTAAGGAACTTTATCTGTGCTCATTTCAATCTCTGGTTTTATGCAGCACCCCAACTCACCTTTACCCTTAAGCAAGAATAAGTTGGTTTTTTAAATTTGAGACCCTGTTCTGTTCTGTAATTCAGTTCCTGTGTAGCCAAGTTTACATTCCGTGTATTACTGATATCTTATGATGTTTCTTTTTCTGTGTGACTTATTTCAGTTAGAATCATCATACCTGAATCCACTCATTGTGCTGCTAAGGGCCTGATGACACAGATTTCATTGCTGAGTGATATTGCTTTGTAAGTAAATACCACAACTTCTTTATCCATTTTTCACTTTCTGCGATGTTGAACTTGTACTGTAAACGAGGTTCTTGTAAACAGAGCCGTTCCAAACTTTGGGGTGGCTGTCTCTTTTTGATTTTAATTTCCCTAAGCTATAGGACCATAAGTGGAAGTGCCCTAGGTTCTGTTGCTTTGTTTTTTAGATGTTTCAGGAAACACCATACACTTCTCCCGAGTGGTTGTTGGCAATTTACATCCCGCCCATCAGCATAACAAGGCTCCCAGTTCTCCATGGCCTGTCCTGCCTTTCTGGATTTTACACTTTTTTCAGATGGCCCTTTTGACCGGGGGGAAGTGAGACTTCATTGTAGTGCAGATTTCCTTTGCAAGCTTGCTTGGATGGCCAAAAAGGGCGTATGCGTTTTTTCCTGAATATATTCAGGAAAAAACGCATACGCCCTTTTTGGCCAAGTGCATCATTGTGGACGTTCTGCCTCTTTTCCTATGCTTTCAATGCAATTCCAGTCTACCTCCTGAAATCGGTTTCCTGCAATTCTGCCCCGCTTTCAAGTCCTCTTGGCAGCCTTACTTCAGTCTATTTTTGGACGATAGCTGTCATTTATAACTCTGCAGGTTTGTGAATTACAGTGCCCCTGAGCTCCTTTCTTCAACTCGCTTTCTTTTGAGCTGGCCGCAACACCGCAGGATGGCTTCAGGCCCTAATCTGGTTCCGGTACGGCACGCTGAGCCTTTGGTTATTTCCTCTTCCTGGTGGGAAATGAGAGTTAAATTTGCCCGTCCAGACACCTCCAGCTAGCCTCTCATTGGTTCTCGCTATTCCTGTTCATCTTCCGCAGAAATTGCACACTGGGCCAAACAGGAGTTTAAAGGCGCTGACTCTCCAAGTGGGGAGAGTGTTAGTAAAGCATCTGGAATGTTGCACCCGAGTACCAGGGGAGGAAAACTGAGACATATTTGAACACGTCTCCCGTTCACATGGTTGATCATACTTAGGTTCCACATGCATGTTTTAGCTGAAGGAAGAATACCTTAAACCTGGAGAGTTGAGACTCGTGTAATGGGTACCATGCAATATGACTTCAAAGGGTCTTCATTTGCTCACCGCACCTCTCCAATCCTATCACTGCTGCGTTTATGCCCCTGTACACATGCTTGATTCTCTTTCGGAGACATAGCAATCCATAGGTTTTACGATACTTACTAGTCAGGTACATTCTTAGGCGTTTAATATGCGGTGTTGAGTCCATTTCATTGAGCAAGGAGTAGCTCTTGTCTATTCCATATTTGACTTAAGGAACTTTATCTGTGCTCATTTCAATCTCTGGTTTTATGCAGCACCCCAACTCACCTTTACCCTTAAGCAAGCATAAGTTGGTTTTCTAAATTTGAGACCCTGTTCTGTTCTGTAATTCAGTTCCTGTGTAGCCAAGTTTACATTCCGTGTATTACTGATATCTTATGATGTTTCTTTTTCTGTGTGACTTATTTCAGTTAGAATCATCATACCTGAATCCACTCATTGTGATGCTAAGGGCCTGATGACATAGATTTCATTGCTGAGTGATATTGCTTTGTAAGTAAATACCACAACTTCTTTATCCATTTTTCACTTTCTGCGATGTTGAACTTGTACTGTAAACGAGGTTCTTGTAAACAGAGCCGTTCCAAACTTTGGGGTGGCTGTGTCTTTTTGATTTTAATTTCCCTAAGCTATAGGACCATAAGTGGCAGTGCCCTAGGCTCTGTTGCTTTGTTTTTTAGATGTTTCAGGAAACACCATACACTTCTCCCGAGTGTCTGTTGGCAATTTACATCCCGCCCATCAGCATAACAAGGCTCCCAGTTCTCCATGGCCTGTCCTGCCTTTCTGGATTTTACAGTTTTTTCAGATGGCCCTTTTGACCGGGGGGAAGTGAGACTTCATTGTAGTGCAGATTTCCTTTGCAAGCTTGCTTGGTTGGCCAAAAAGGGCGTATGCGTTTTTTCCTGAATATATTCAGGAAAAAACGCATACGCCCTTTTTGGCCAAGTGCATCATTGTGGACGTTCTGCCTCTTTTCCTATGCTTTCAATGCAATTCCAGTCTACCTCCTGAAATCGGTTTCCTGCAATTCTGCCCCGCTTTCAAGTCCTCTTGGCAGCCTTACTTCAGTCTATTTTTGGATGATAGCTGTCATTTATAACTCTGCAGGTTTGTGAATTACAGTGCCCCTGAGCTCCTTTCTTCAACTCGCTTTCTTGTGACCTGGCCGCAACACCGCAGGATGGCTTCAGGCCCTAATCAGGTTCCGGCCCGGCATGCTGAGCCTTTGGTTAATTCCTCTTCCTGGTGGGAAATGAGAGTTAAATTTGCCCGTCCAGACACCTCCAGCTAGCCTCTCATTGGTTCTCGCTATTCCTGTTCATCTTCCGCAGAAATTGCAAACTGGGCCAAACAGGAGGTTAAAGGGACTGACTCTCCAAGTGGGGAGAGTGTTAGTAAAGCATCTGGAATGTTGCACCCGAGTACCAGGGGAGGAAAACTGAGACATATTTGAACACGTCTCCCGATCACATGGTTGATCATACTCTAGGTTCCACATGCATGTTTTAGCTGAAGGAAGAATACCTTAAACCTGGGTAGTTGAAACCCGTGGAATGGGTACCATGCAATATGACTTCAAAGGGTCTTCATTTGCTCACCGCACCTCTCCAATCCTATCACTGCTGCGTTTATGCCCCTGTACACATGCTTGATTCTCTTTCGGAGACATAGCAATCCATAGGTTTTAAGATACTTACAAGTCAGGTACATTCTTAGGCGTTTAATATGCGGTGTTGAGTCCATTTCGTTGAGCAAGGAGTAGCTCTTGTCTATTCCATATTTGGCTTAAGGAACTTTATCTGTGCTCATTTCAATCTCTGGTTTTATGCAGCACCCCAACTCACCTTTTCCCTTAAGCAAGCATAAGTTGGTTTTCTAAATTTGAGACCCTGTTCTGTTCTGTAATTCAGTTCCTGTGTAGCCAAGTTTACATTCCGTGTATTACTGATATCTTATGATGTTTCTTTTTCTGTGTGACTTACTTCAGTTAGAATCATCATACCTGAATCCACTCATTGTGCTGCTAAGGACCTGATGACACAGATTTCATTGCTGAGTGATATTGCTTTGTAAGTAAATACCACAACTTCTTTATCCATTTTTCACTTTCTGCGATGTTGAACTTGTACTGTAAACGAGGTTCTTGTAAACAGAGCCGTTCTAAACTTTGGGGTGGCTGTGTCTTTTTGATTTTAATTTCCCTAAGCTATAGGACCATAAGTGGAAGTGCCCTAGGTTCTGTTGCTTTGTTTTTTAGATGTTTCAGGAAACACCATACACTTCTCCCAAGTGGTTGTTGGCAATTTACATCCCTCCCATCAGCATAACAAGGCTCCCAGTTCTCCATGACCTGTCCTGCCTTTCTGGATTTTACACTTTTTTCAGATGGCCCTTTTGACCGGGGGGAAGTGAGAGTTCATTGTAGTGCAGATTTCCTTTGCAAGCTTGCTTGGTTGGCCAAAAAGGGCGTATGCGTTTTTTCTTGAATATATTCAGGAAAAAACGCATACGCCCTTTTTGGCCAAGTGCATCATTGTGGACGTTCTGCCTCTTTTCCTATGCTTTCAATGCAATTCCAGTCTACCTCCTGAAATCGGTTTCCTGCAATTCTGCCCCGCTTTCAAGTCCTCTTGGCAGCCTTACTTCAGTCTATTTTTGGACGATAGCTGTCATTTATAACTCTGCAGGTTTGTGAATTACAGTGCCCCTGAGCTCCTTTCTTCAACTCGCTTTCTTGTGACCTGGCCGCAACACCGCAGGATGGCTTCAGGCCCTAATCTGGTTCCGGCACGGCACGCTGAGCCTTTGGTTATTTCCTCTTCCTGGTGGGAAATGAGAGTTAAATTTGCCCGTCCAGACACCTCCAGCTAGTCTCTCATTGGTTCTCGCTATTCCTGTTCATCTTCCGCAGAAATTGCAAACTGGGCCAAACAGGAGGTTAAAGGGACTGACTCTCCAAGTGGGGAGAGTGTTAGTAAAGCGTCTGGAATGTTGCACCCGAGTACCAGGGGAGGAAAACTGAGACATATTTGAACACGTCTCCCGATCACATGGTTGATCATACTCTAGGTTCCACATGCATGTTTTAGCTGAAGGAAGAATACCTTAAACCTGGGTAGTTGAAACCCGTGGAATGGGTACCATGCAATATGACTTCAAAGGGTCTTCATTTGCTCACCGAACCTCTCCAATCCTATCACTGCTGCGTTTATGCCCCTGTACACATGCTTGATTCTCTTTCGGAGACATAGCAATCCATAGGTTTTAAGATACTTACTAGTCAGGTACATTCTTAGGCGTTTAATATGCGGTGTTGAGTCAATTTCGTTGAGCAAGGAGTAGCTCTTGTCTATTCCATATTTGGCTTAAGGAACTTTATCTGTGCTCATTTCAATCTCTGGTTTTATGCAGCACCCCAACTCACCTTTACCCTTAAGCAAGCATAAGTTGGTTTTCTAAATTTGAGACCCTGTTCTGTTCTGTAATTCAGTTCCTGTGTAGCCAAGTTTACATTCCGTGTATTACTGATATCTTATGATGTTTCTTTTTCTGTGTGACTTATTTCAGTTAGAATCATCACACCTGAATCCACTCATTGTGCTGCTAAGTGCCTGATGACACAAATTTCATTGCTGAGTGATATTGCTTTGTAAGTAAATACCACAACTTCTTTATCCATTTTTCACTTTCTGCGATGTTGAACTTGTACTGTAAACGAGGTTCTTGTAAACAGAGCCGTTCCAAACTTTGGGGTGGCTGTGTCTTTTTGATTTTAATTTCCCTAAGCTATACGACCATAAGTGGCAGTGCCCTAGGCTCTGTTGCTTTGTTTTTTAGATGTTTCAGGAAACACCATACACTTCTCCCGAGTGTCTGTTGGCAATTTACATCCCGCCCATCAGCATAACAAGGCTCCCAGTTCTCCATGGCCTGTCCTGCCTTTCTGGATTTTACACTTTTTTCAGATGGCCCTTTTGACCGGGGGGAAGTGAGACTTCATTGTAGTGCAGATTTCCTTTGCAAGCTTGCTTGGTTGGCCAAAAAGGGCGTATGCGTTTTTTCCTGAATATATTCAGGAAAAAACGCATACGCCCTTTTTGGCCAAGTGCATCATTGTGGACGTTCTGCCTCTTTTCCTATGCTTTCAATGCAATTCCAGTCTACCTCCTGAAATCGGTTTCCTGCAATTCTGCCCCGCTTTCAAGTCCTCTTGGCAGCCTTACTTCAGTCTATTTTTGGACGATAGCTGTCATTTATAACTCTGCAGGTTTGTGAATTACAGTGCCCCTGAGCTCCTTTCTTCAACTCGCTTTCTTGTGACCTGGCCGCAACACCGCAGGATGGCTTCAGGCCCTAATCTGGTTCCGGCCCGGAATGCTGAGCCTTTGGTTAATTCCTCTTCCTGGTGGGAAATGAGAGTTAAATTTGCCCGTCCAGACACCTCCAGCTAGCCTCTCATTGGTTCTCGCTATTCCTGTTCATCTTCCGCAGAAATTGCAAACTGGGCCAAACAGGAGGTTAAAGGGACTGACTCTCCAAGTGGGGAGAGTGTTAGTAAAGCATCTGGAATGTTGCACCCGAGTACCAGGGGAGGAAAACTGAGACATATTTGAACACGTCTCCCGATCACATGGTTGATTATACTCTAGGTTCCACATGCATGTTTTAGCTGAAGGAAGA
Source organism: Stenella coeruleoalba (assembly GCF_951394435.1). Taxonomy (NCBI): domain Eukaryota; kingdom Metazoa; phylum Chordata; class Mammalia; order Artiodactyla; family Delphinidae; genus Stenella; species Stenella coeruleoalba. Next base: position 484,536 of record NW_027646432.1, on the reverse strand, counting down.
ATACCTTAAACCTGGGTAGTTGAAACCCGTGGAATGGGTACCATGCAATATGACTTCAAAGGGTCTTCATTTGCTCACCGCACCTCTCCAATCCTATCACTGCTGCGTTTATGCCCCTGTACACATGCTTGATTCTCTTTCGGAGACATAGCAATCCATAGGTTTTAAGATACTTACAAGTCAGGTACATTCTTAGGCGTTTAATATGCGGTGTTGAGTCCATTTCGTTGAGCAAGGAGTAGCTCTTGTCTATTCCATATTTGGCTTAAGGAACTTTATCTGTGCTCATTTCAATCTCTGGTTTTATGCAGCACCCCAACTCACCTTTTCCCTTAAGCAAGCATAAGTTGGTTTTCTAAATTTGAGACCCTGTTCTGTCCTGTAATTCAGTTCCTGTGTAGCCAAGTTTACATTCCGTGTATTACTGATATCTTATGATGTTTCTTTTTCTGTGTGACTTACTTCAGTTAGAATCATCATACCTGAATCCACTCATTGTGCTGCTAAGGACCTGATGACACAGATTTCATTGCTGAGTGATATTGCTTTGTAAGTAAATACCACAACTTCTTTATCCATTTTTCACTTTCTGCGATGTTGAACTTGTACTGTAAACGAGGTTCTTGTAAACAGAGCCGTTCTAAACTTTGGGGTGGCTGTGTCTTTTTGATTTTAATTTCCCTAAGCTATAGGACCATAAGTGGAAGTGCCCTAGGTTCTGTTGCTTTGTTTTTTAGATGTTTCAGGAAACACCATACACTTCTCCCGAGTGTCTGTTGGCAATTTACATCCCGCCCATCAGCATAACAAGGCTCCCAGTTCTCCATGGCCTGTCCTGCCTTTCTGGATTTTACACTTTTTTCAGATGGCCCTTTTGACCGGGGGGAAGTGAGACTTCATTGTAGTGCAGATTTCCTTTGCAAGCTTGCTTGGTTGGCCAAAAAGGGCGTATGCGTTTTTTCCTGAATATATTCAGGAAAAAACGCATACGCACTTTTCGGCCAAGTGCATCATTGTGGACGTTCTGCCTCTTTTCCTATGCTTTCAATGCAATTCCAGTCTACCTCCTGAAATCGGTTTCCTGCAATTCTGCCCCGCTTTCAAGTCCTCTTGGCAGCCTTACTTCAGTCTATTTTTGGACGATAGCTGTCATTTATAACTCTGCAGGTTTGTGCATTACAGTGCCCCTGAGCTCTTTTCTTCAACTCGGTTTCTTTTGAGCTGGCCGCAACACCGCAGGATGGCTTCAGGCCCTAATCTGGTTCCGGTACGGCACGCTGAGCCTTTGGTTATTTCCTCTTCCTGGTGGGAAATGAGAGTTAAATTTGCCCGTCCAGACACCTCCAGCTAGCCTCTCATTGGTTCTCGCTATTCCTGTTCACCTTCCGCAGAAATTGCAAACTGGGCCAAACAGGAGGTTAAAGGCGCTGAGTCTCCAAGTGGGGAGAGTGTTAGTAAAGCGTCTGGAATGTTGCACCCGAGTACCAGGGGAGGAAAACTGAGACATATTTGAACACGTCTCCCGATCACATGGTTGATTATACTCTAGGTTCCACATGCATGTTTTAGCTGAAGGAAGAATACCTTAAACCTGGGTAGTTGAAACCCGTGGAATGGGTACCATGCAATATGACTTCAAAGGGTCTTCATTTGCTCACCGCACCTCTCCAATCCTATCACTGCTGCGTTTATGCCCCTGTACACATGCTTGATTCTCTTTCGGAGACATAGCAATCCATAGGTTTTAAGATACTTACAAGTCAGGTACATTCTTAGGCGTTTAATATGCGGTGTTGAGTCCATTTCGTTGAGCAAGGAGTAGCTCTTGTCTATTCCATATTTGGCTTAAGGAACTTTATCTGTGCTCATTTCAATCTCTGGTTTTATGCAGCACCCCAACTCACCTTTTCCCTTAAGCAAGCATAAGTTGGTTTTCTAAATTTGAGACCCTGTTCTGTTCTGTAATTCAGTTCCTGTGTAGCCAAGTTTACATTCCGTGTATTACTGATATCTTATGATGTTTCTTTTTCTGTGTGACTTACTTCAGTTAGAATCATCATACCTGAATCCACTCATTGTGCTGCTAAGGACCTGATGACACAGATTTCATAGCTGAGTGATATTGCTTTGTAAGTAAATACCACAACTTCTTTATCCATTTTTCACTTTCTGCGATGTTGAACTTGTACTGTAAACGAGGTTCTTGTAAACAGAGCCGTTCTAAACTTTGGGGTGGCTGTGTCTTTTTGATTTTAATTTCCCTAAGCTATAGGACCATAAGTGGAAGTGCCCTAGGTTCTGTTGCTTTGTTTTTTAGATGTTTCAGGAAACACCATACACTTCTCCCAAGTGGTTGTTGGCAATTTACATCCCTCCCATCAGCATAACAAGGCTCCCAGTTCTCCATGACCTGTCCTGCCTTTCTGGATTTTACACTTTTTTCAGATGGCCCTTTTGACCGGGGGGAAGTGAGAGTTCATTGTAGTGCAGATTTCCTTTGCAAGCTTGCTTGGTTGGCCAAAAAGGGCGTATGCGTTTTTTCTTGAATATATTCAGGAAAAAACGCATACGCCCTTTTTGGCCAAGTGCATCATTGTGGACGTTCTGCCTCTTTTCCTATGCTTTCAATGCAATTCCAGTCTACCTCCTGAAATCGGTTTCCTGCAATTCTGCCCCGCTTTCAAGTCCTCTTGGCAGCCTTACTTCAGTCTATTTTTGGACGATAGCTGTCATTTATAACTCTGCAGGTTTGTGAATTACAGTGCCCCTGAGCTCCTTTCTTCAACTCGCTTTCTTGTGACCTGGCCGCAACACCGCAGGATGGCTTCAGGCCCTAATCTGGTTCCGGCACGGCACGCTGAGCCTTTGGTTATTTCCTCTTCCTGGTGGGAAATGAGAGTTAAATTTGCCCGTCCAGACACCTCCAGCTAGTCTCTCATTGGTTCTCGCTATTCCTGTTCATCTTCCGCAGAAATTGCAAACTGGGCCAAACAGGAGGTTAAAGGGACTGACTCTCCAAGTGGGGAGAGTGTTAGTAAAGCGTCTGGAATGTTGCACCCGAGTACCAGGGGAGGAAAACTGAGACATATTTGAACACGTCTCCCGATCACATGGTTGATCATACTCTAGGTTCCACATGCATGTTTTAGCTGAAGGAAGAATACCTTAAACCTGGGTAGTTGAAACCCGTGGAATGGGTACCATGCAATATGACTTCAAAGGGTCTTCATTTGCTCACCGAACCTCTCCAATCCTATCACTGCTGCGTTTATGCCCCTGTACACATGCTTGATTCTCTTTCGGAGACATAGCAATCCATAGGTTTTAAGATACTTACTAGTCAGGTACATTCTTAGGCGTTTAATATGCGGTGTTGAGTCAATTTCGTTGAGCAAGGAGTAGCTCTTGTCTATTCCATATTTGGCTTAAGGAACTTTATCTGTGCTCATTTCAATCTCTGGTTTTATGCAGCACCCCAACTCACCTTTACCCTTAAGCAAGCATAAGTTGGTTTTCTAAATTTGAGACCCTGTTCTGTTCTGTAATTCAGTTCCTGTGTAGCCAAGTTTACATTCCGTGTATTACTGATATCTTATGATGTTTCTTTTTCTGTGTGACTTATTTCAGTTAGAATCATCACACCTGAATCCACTCATTGTGCTGCTAAGGGCCTGATGACACAAATTTCATTGCTGAGTGATATTGCTTTGTAAGTAAATACCACAACTTCTTTATCCATTTTTCACTTTCTGCGATGTTGAACTTGTACTGTAAACGAGGTTCTTGTAAACAGAGCCGTTCCAAACTTTGGGGTGGCTGTGTCTTTTTGATTTTAATTTCCCTAAGCTATACGACCATAAGTGGCAGTGCCCTAGGCTCTGTTGCTTTGTTTTTTAGATGTTTCAGGAAACACCATACACTTCTCCCGAGTGTCTGTTGGCAATTTACATCCCGCCCATCAGCATAACAAGGCTCCCAGTTCTCCATGGCCTGTCCTGCCTTTCTGGATTTTACACTTTTTTCAGATGGCCCTTTTGACCGGGGGGAAGTGAGACTTCATTGTAGTGCAGATTTCCTTTGCAAGCTTGCTTGGTTGGCCAAAAAGGGCGTATGCGTTTTTTCCTGAATATATTCAGGAAAAAACGCATACGCCCTTTTTGGCCAAGTGCATCATTGTGGACGTTCTGCCTCTTTTCCTATGCTTTCAATGCAATTCCAGTCTACCTCCTGAAATCGGTTTCCTGCAATTCTGCCCCGCTTTCAAGTCCTCTTGGCAGCCTTACTTCAGTCTATTTTTGGACGATAGCTGTCATTTATAACTCTGCAGGTTTGTGAATTACAGTGCCCCTGAGCTCCTTTCTTCAACTCGCTTTCTTGTGACCTGGCCGCAACACCGCAGGATGGCTTCAGGCCCTAATCTGGTTCCGGCCCGGAATGCTGAGCCTTTGGTTAATTCCTCTTCCTGGTGGGAAATGAGAGTTAAATTTGCCCGTCCAGACACCTCCAGCTAGCCTCTCATTGGTTCTCGCTATTCCTGTTCATCTTCCGCAGAAATTGCAAACTGGGCCAAACAGGAGGTTAAAGGGACTGACTCTCCAAGTGGGGAGAGTGTTAGTAAAGCATCTGGAATGTTGCACCCGAGTACCAGGGGAGGAAAACTGAGACATATTTGAACACGTCTCCCGATCACATGGTTGATTATACTCTAGGTTCCACATGCATGTTTTAGCTGAAGGAAGAATACCTTAAACCTGGGTAGTTGAAACCCGTGGAATGGGTACCATGCAATATGACTTCAAAGGGTCTTCATTTGCTCACCGCACCTCTCCAATCCTATCACTGCTGCGTTTATGCCCCTGTACACATGCTTGATTCTCTTTCGGAGACATAGCAATCCATAGGTTTTAAGATACTTACAAGTCAGGTACATTCTTAGGCGTTTAATATGCGGTGTTGAGTCCATTTCGTTGAGCAAGGAGTAGCTCTTGTCTATTCCATATTTGGCTTAAGGAACTTTATCTGTGCTCATTTCAATCTCTGGTTTTATGCAGCACCCCAACTCACCTTTTCCCTTAAGCAAGCATAAGTTGGTTTTCTAAATTTGAGACCCTGTTCTGTTCTGTAATTCAGTTCCTGTGTAGCCAAGTTTACATTCCGTGTATTACTGATATCTTATGATGTTTCTTTTTCTGTGTGACTTACTTCAGTTAGAATCATCATACCTGAATCCACTCATTGTGCTGCTAAGGACCTGATGACACAGATTTCATTGCTGAGTGATATTGCTTTGTAAGTAAATACCACAACTTCTTTATCCATTTTTCACTTTCTGCGATGTTGAACTTGTACTGTAAACGAGGTTCTTGTAAACAGAGCCGTTCTAAACTTTGGGGTGGCTGTGTCTTTTTGATTTTAATTTCCCTAAGCTATAGGACCATAAGTGGAAGTGCCCTAGGTTCTGTTGCTTTGTTTTTTAGATGTTTCAGGAAACACCATACACTTCTCCCAAGTGTCTGTTGGCAATTTACATCCCGCCCATCAGCATAACAAGGCTCCCAGTTCTCCATGGCCTGTCCTGCCTTTCTGGATTTTACACTTTTTTCAGATGGCCCTTTTGACCGGGGGGAAGTGAGACTTCATTGTAGTGCAGATTTCCTTTGCAAGCTTGCTTGGTTGGCCAAAAAGGGCGTATGCGTTTTTTCCTGAATATATTCAGGAAAAAACGCATACGCACTTTTCGGCCAAGTGCATCATTGTGGACGTTCTGCCTCTTTTCCTATGCTTTCAATGCAATTCCAGTCTACCTCCTGAAATCGGTTTCCTGCAATTCTGCCCCGCTTTCAAGTCCTCTTGGCAGCCTTACTTCAGTCTATTTTTGGACGATAGCTGTCATTTATAACTCTGCAGGTTTGTGAATTACAGTGCCCCTGAGCTCTTTTCTTCAACTCGGTTTCTTTTGAGCTGGCCGCAACACCGCAGGATGGCTTCAGGCCCTAATCTGGTTCCGGTACGGCACGCTGAGCCTTTGGTTATTTCCTCTTCCTGGTGGGAAATGAGAGTTAAATTTGCCCGTCCAGACACCTCCAGCTAGTCTCTCATTGGTTCTCGCTATTCCTGTTCATCTTCCGCAGAAATTGCAAACTGGGCCAAACAGGAGGTTAAAGGGACTGACTCTCCAAGTGGGGAGAGTGTTAGTAAAGCGTCTGGAATGTTGCACCCGAGTACCAGGGGAGGAAAACTGAGACATATTTGAACACGTCTCCCGATCATATGGTTGATCATACTCTGGGTTCCACATGCATGTTTTAGCTGAAGGAAGAATGCCTTAAACCTGGAGAGTTGAGACCCGTGTAATGGGTACCATGCAATATGACTTCAAAGGGTCTTCATTTGCTCACCGAACCTCTCCAATCCTATCACTGCTGCGTTTATGCCCCTGTACACATGCTTGATTATCTTTCGGAGACATAGCAATCCATAGGTTTTAAGATACTTACTAGTCAGGTACATTCTTAGGCGTTTAATATGCGGTGTTGAGTCCATTTCGTTGAGCAAGGAGTAGCTCTTGTCTATTCCATATTTGACTTAAGGAACTTTATCTGTGCTCATTTCAATCTCTGGTTTTATGCAGCACCCCAACTCACCTTTACCCTTAAGCAAGCATAAGTTGGTTTTCTAAATTTGAGAACCTGTTCTGATTTGGAATTCAGGTCCTGTGTAGCCAAGTTTACATTCCGTGTATTAGTGATATCTTATGATGTTTCTTTTTCTGTGTGACTTATTTCAGTTAGAATCATCGTACCTGAATCTACTCATTATGCTGCTACGGGCCTGATGACATAGATTTCATTGCTGAGTGATACTGCATTGTACGTAAGTACCACAAGTTCTTTTTCCATTTTTCACTTTCTGCGATGTTGAACTTGTACTGTAAACGAGGTTCTTGTAAACAGAGCCGTTCCAAACTTTGGGGTGGCTGTGTCTTTTTGATTTTAATTTCCCTAAGCTATAGGACCATAAGTGGCAGTGCCCTAGGCTCTGTTGCTTTGTTTTTTAGATGTTTCAGGAAACACCATACACTTCTCCCGAGTGTCTGTTGGCAATTTACATCCCGCCCATCAGCATAACAAGGCTCCCAGTTCTCAATGGCCTGTTGCCTTTCTGGATTTTACACTTTTTTCAGATGGCCCTTTTGACCGGGGGGAAGTGAGACTTCATTGTAGTGCAGATTTCCTTTGCAAGCTTGCTTGGTTGGCCAAAAAGGGCGTATGCGTTTTTTCCTGAATATATTCAGGAAAAAACGCATACGCCCTTTTTGGCCAAGTGCATCATTGTGGACGTTCTGCCTCTTTTCCTATGCTTTCAATGCAATTCCAGTCTACCTCCTGAAATCGGTTTCCTGCAATTCTGCCCCGCTTTCAAGTCCTCTTGGCAGCCTTACTTCAGTCTATTTTTGGACGATAGCTATCATTTATAACTCTGCAGGTTTGTGAATTACAGTGCCCCTGAGCTCCTTTCTTCAACTCGCTTTCTTGTGACCTGGCCGCAACACCGCAGGATGGCTTCAGGCCCTAATCTGGTTCCGGCCCGGCATGCTGAGCCTTTGGTTAATTCCTCTTCCTGGTGGGAAATGAGAGTTAAATTTGCCCGTCCAGACACCTCCAGCTAGCCTCTCATTGGTTCTCGCTATTCCTGTTCATCTTCCGCAGAAATTGCAAACTGGGCCAAACAGGAGGTTAAAGGGACTGACTCTCCAAGTGGGGAGAGTGTTAGTAAAGCGTCTGGAATGTTGCACCCGAGTACCAGGGGAGGAAAACTGAGACATATTTGAACACGTCTCCCGTTCACATGGTTGATCATACTTGGGTTCCACATGCATGTTTTAGCTGAAGGAAGAATACCTTAAACCTGGAGAGTTAAGACCCGTGTAATGGGTACCATGCAATATGACTTCAAAGGGTCTTCATTTGCTCACCGAACCTCTCCAATCCTATCACTGCTGCGTTTATGCCCCTGTACACATGCTTGATTCTCTTTCGGAGACATAGCAATCCATAGGTTTTAAGATACTTACAAGTCAGGTACATTCTTAGGCGTTTAATATGCGGTGTTGAGTCCATTTCGTTGAGCAAGGAGTAGCTCTTGTCTATTCCATATTAGGCTTAAGGAACTTTATCTGTGCTCATTTCAATCTCTGGTTTTATGCAGCACCCCAACTCACCTTTACCCTTAAGCAAGCATAAGTTGTTTTTCTAAATTTGAGGCCCTGTTCTGTTCTGTAATTCAGTTCCTGTGTAGCCAAGTTTCCATTCCGTGTATTACTGATATCTTATGATGTTTCTTTTTCTGTGTGACTTATTTCAGTTAGAATCATCATACCTGAATCCACTCATTGTGCTGCTAAGGGCCTGATGACATAGATTTCATTGCTGAGTGATATTGCTTTGTAAGTAAATACCACAACTTCTTTATCCATTTTTCACTTTCTGCGATGTTGAACTTGTACTGTAAACGAGGTTCTTGTAAACAGAGCCGTTCCAAACTTTGGGGTGGGTGTGTCTTTTTGATTTTAATTTCCCTAAGCTATAGGACCATAAGTGGAAGTGCCCTAGGTTCTGTTGCTTTGTTTTTTAGATGTTTCAGGAAACACCATACACTTCTCCCGAGTGGTTGTTGGCAATTTACATCCCGCCCATCAGCATAACAAGGCTCCCAGTTCTCCATGGCCTGTCCTGCCTTTCTGGATTTTACACTTTTTTCAGATGGCCCTTTTGACCGGGGGGAAGTGAGACTTCATTGTAGTGCAGATTTCCTTTGCAAGCTTGCTTGGATGGCCAAAAAGGGCGTATGCGTTTTTTCCTGAATATATTCAGGAAAAAACGCATACGCCCTTTTTGGCCAAGTGCATCATTGTGGACGTTCTGCCTCTTTTCCTATGCTTTCAATGCAATTCCAGTCTACCTCCTGAAATCGGTTTCCTGCAATTCTGCCCCGCTTTCAAGTCCTCTTGGCAGCCTTACTTCAGTCTATTTTTGGACGATAGCTGTCATTTATAACTCTGCAGGTTTGTGAATTACAGTGCCCCTGAGCTCCTTTCTTCAACTCGCTTTCTTTTGAGCTGTCCGCAACACCGCAGGATGGCTTCAGGCCCTAATCTGGTTCCGGTACGGCACGCTGAGCCTTTGGTTATTTCCTCTTCCTGGTGGGAAATGAGAGTTAAATTTGCCCGTCCAGACACCTCCAGCTAGCCTCTCATTGGTTCTCGCTATTCCTGTTCATCTTCCGCAGAAATTGCAAACTGGGCCAAACAGGAGGTTAAAGGCGCTGACTCTCCAAGTGGGGAGAGTGTTAGTAAAGCGTCTGGAATGTTGCACCCGAGTACCAGGGGAGGAAAACTGAGACATATTTGAACACGTCTCCCGTTCACATGGTTGATCATACTTAGGTTCCACATGCATGTTTTAGCTGAAGGAAGAATACCTTAAACCTGGAGAGTTGAGACTCGTGTAATGGGTACCATGAAATATGACTTCAAAGGGTCTTCATTTGCTCACCGAACCTCTCCAATCCTATCACTGCTGCGTTTATGCCCCTGTACACATGCTTGATTCTCTTTCGGAGACATAGCAATCCATAGGTTTTACGATACTTACTAGTCAGGTACATTCTTTGGCGTTTAATATGCGGTGTTGAGTCCATTTCGTTGAGCAAGGAGTAGCTCTTGTCTATTCCATATTTGACTTAAGGAACTTTATCTGTGCTCATTTCAATCTCTGGTTTTATGCAGCACCCCAACTCACCTTTACCCTTAAGCAAGCATAAGTTGGTTTTCTAAATTTGAGACCCTGTTCTGTTCTGTAATTCAGTTCCTGTGTAGCCAAGTTTACATTCCATGTATTACTGATATCTTATGATGTTTCTTTTTCTGTGTGACTTATTTCAGTTAGAATCATCATACCTGAATCCACTCATTGTGATGCTAAGGGCCTGATGACATAGATTTCATTGCTGAGTGATATTGCTTTGTAAGTAAATACCACAACTTCTTTATCCATTTTTCACTTTCTGCGATGTTGAACTTGTACTGTAAACGAGGTTCTTGTAAACAGAGGCGTCCCAAACTTTGGGGTGGCTGTGTCTTTTTGATTTTAATTTCCCTAAGCTATAGGACCATAAGTGGCAGTGCCCTAGGCTCTGTTGCTTTGTTTTTTAGATGTTTCAGGAAACACCATACACTTCTCCCGAGTGTCTGTTGGCAATTTACATCCCGCCCATCAGCATAACAAGGCTCCCAGTTCTCCATGGCCTGTCCTGCCTTTCTGGATTTTACACTTTTTTCAGATGGCCCTTTTGACCGGGGGGAAGTGAGACTTCATTGTAGTGCAGATTTCCTTTGCAAGCTTGCTTGGTTGGCCAAAAAGGGCGTATGCGTTTTTTCCTGAATATATTCAGGAAAAAACGCATACGCCCTTTTTGACCAAGTGCATCATTGTGGACGTTCTGCCTCTTTTCCTATGCTTTCAATGAAATTCCAGTCTACCTCCTGAAATCGGTTTCCTGCAATTCTGCCCCGCTTTCAAGTCCTCTTGGCAGCCTTACTTCAGTCTATTTTTGGACGATAGCTGTCATTTATAACTCTGCAGGTTTGTGAATTACAGTGCCCCTGAGCTCCTTTCTTCAACTCGCTTTCTTGTGACCTGGCCGCAACACCGCAGGATGGCTTCAGGCCCTAATCAGGTTCCGGCCCGGAATGCTGAGCCTTTGGTTAATTCCTCTTCCTGGTGGGAAATGAGAGTTAAATTTGCCCATCCAGACACCTCCAGCTAGCCTCTCATTGGTTTTCGCTATTCCTGTTCATCTTCCGCAGAAATTGCAAACTGGGCCAAACAGGAGGTTAAAGGGACTGACTCTCCAAGTGGAGAGAGTGTTAGTAAAGTGTCTGGAATGTTGCACCCGAGTACCAGGGGAGGAAAACTGAGACATATTTGAACACGTCTCCCGATCACATGGTTGATCATACTCTAGGTTCCACATGCATGTTTTAGCTGAAGGAAGAATACCTTAAACCTGGGTAGTTGAAACCCGTGGAATGGGTACCATGCAATATGACTTCAAAGGGTCTTCATTTGCTCACCGCACCTCTCCAATCCTATCACTGCTGCATTTATGCCCCTGTACACATGCTTGATTCTCTTTCGGAGACATAGCAATCCATAGGTTTTAAGATACTTACTAGTCAGGTACATTCTTAGGCGTTTAATATGGGGTGTTGAGTCCATTTCCTTGAGCAAGGAGTAGCTCTTGTCTATTCCATATTTGGCTTAAGGAACTTTATCTGTGCTCATTTCAATCTCTGGTTTTATGCAGCACCCCAACTCACCTTTACCCTTAAGCAAGAATAAGTTGGTTTTCTAAATTTGAGACCCTGTTCTGTTCTGTAATTCAGTTCCTGTGTAGCCAAGTTTACATTCCGTGTATTACTGATATCTTATGATGTTTCTTTTTCTGTGTGACTTATTTCAGTTAGAATCATCATACCTGAATCCACTCATTGTGCTGCTAAGGGCCTGATGACACAGATTTCATTGCTGAGTGATATTGCTTTGTAAGTAAATACCACAACTTCTTTATCCATTTTTCACTTTCTGCGATGTTGAACTTGTACTGTAAACGAGGTTCTTGTAAACAGAGCCATTCCAAACTTTGGGGTGGCTGTGTCTTTTTGATTTTAATTTCCCTAAGCTATAGGACCATAAGTGGAAGTGCCCTAGGTTCTGTTGCTTTGTTTTTTAGATGTTTCAGGAAACACCATACACTTCTCCCGAGTGGTTGTTGGCAATTTACATCCCGCCCATCAGCATAACAAGGCTCCCAGTTCTCCATGGCCTGTCCTGCCTTTCTGGATTTTACACTTTTTTCAGATGGCCCTTTTGACCGGGGGGAAGTGAGACTTCATTGTAGTGCAGATTTCCTTTGCAAGCTTGCTTGGATGGCCAAAAAGGGCGTATGCGTTTTTTCCTGAATATATTCAGGAAAAAACGCATACGCCCTTTTTGGCCAAGTGCATCATTGTGGACGTTCTGCCTCTTTTCCTATGCTTTCAATGCAATTCCAGTCTACCTCCTGAAATCGGTTTCCTGCAATTCTGCCCCGCTTTCAAGTCCTCTTGGCAGCCTTACTTCAGTCTATTTTTGGACGATAGCTGTCATTTATAACTCTGCAGGTTTGTGAATTACAGTGCCCCTGAGCTCCTTTCTTCAACTCGCTTTCTTTTGAGCTGTCCGCAACACCGCAGGATGGCTTCAGGCCCTAATCTGGTTCCGGTATGGCACGCTGAGCCTTTGGTTATTTCCTCTTCCTGGTGGGAAATGAGAGTTAAATTTGCCCGTCCAGACACCTCCAGCTAGCCTCTCATTGGTTCTCGCTATTCCTGTTCATCTTCCGCAGAAATTGCAAACTGGGCCAAACAGGAGGTTAAAGGCGCTGACTCTCCAAGTGGGGAGAGTGTTAGTAAAGCGTCTGGAATGTTGCACCCGAGTACCAGGGGAGGAAAACTGAGACATATTTGAACACGTCTCCCGTTCACATGGTTGATCATACTTAGGTTCCACATGCATGTTTTAGCTGAAGGAAGAATACCTTAAACCTGGAGAGTTGAGACTCGTGTAATGGGTACCATGCAATATGACTTCAAAGGGTCTTCATTTGCTCACCGAACCTCTCCAATCCTATCACTGCTGCGTTTATGCCCCTGTACACATGCTTGATTCTCTTTCGGAGACATAGCAATCCATAGGTTTTACGATACTTACTAGTCAGGTACATTCTTTGGCGTTTAATATGCGGTGTTGAGTCCATTTCGTTGAGCAAGGAGTAGCTCTTGTCTATTCCATATTTGACTTAAGGAACTTTATCTGTGCTCATTTCAATCTCTGGTTTTATGCAGCACCCCAACTCACCTTTACCCTTAAGCAAGCATAAGTTGGTTTTCTAAATTTGAGACCCTGTTCTGTTCTGTAATTCAGTTCCTGTGTAGCCAAGTTTACATTCCATGTATTACTGATATCTTATGATGTTTCTTTTTCTGTGTGACTTATTTCAGTTAGAATCATCATACCTGAATCCACTCATTGTGATGCTAAGGGCCTGATGACATAGATTTCATTGCTGAGTGATATTGCTTTGTAAGTAAATACCACAACTTCTTTATCCATTTTTCACTTTCTGCGATGTTGAACTTGTACTGTAAACGAGGTTCTTGTAAACAGAGGCGTCCCAAACTTTGGGGTGGCTGTGTCTTTTTGATTTTAATTTCCCTAAGCTATAGGACCATAAGTGGCAGTGCCCTAGGCTCTGTTGCTTTGTTTTTTAGATGTTTCAGGAAACACCATACACTTCTCCCGAGTGTCTGTTGGCAATTTACATCCCGCCCATCAGCATAACAAGGCTCCCAGTTCTCCATGGCCTGTCCTGCCTTTCTGGATTTTACACTTTTTTCAGATGGCCCTTTTGACCGGGGGGAAGTGAGACTTCATTGTAGTGCAGATTTCCTTTGCAAGCTTGCTTGGTTGGCCAAAAAGGGCGTATGCGTTTTTTCCTGAATATATTCAGGAAAAAACGCATACGCCCTTTTTGGCCAAGTGCATCATTGTGGACGTTCTGCCTCTTTTCCTATGCTTTCAATGAAATTCCAGTCTACCTCCTGAAATCGGTTTCCTGCAATTCTGCCCCGCTTTCAAGTCCTCTTGGCAGCCTTACTTCAGTCTATTTTTGGACGATAGCTGTCATTTATAACTCTGCAGGTTTGTGAATTACAGTGCCCCTGAGCTCCTTTCTTCAACTCGCTTTCTTGTGACCTGGCCGCAACACCGCAGGATGGCTTCAGGCCCTAATCAGGTTCTGGCCCGGAATGCTGAGCCTTTGGTTAATTCCTCTTCCTGGTGGGAAATGAGAGTTAAATTTGCCCATCCAGACACCTCCAGCTAGCCTCTCATTGGTTTTCGCTATTCCTGTTCATCTTCCGCAGAAATTGCAAACTGGGCCAAACAGGAGGTTAAAGGGACTGACTCTCCAAGTGGAGAGAGTGTTAGTAAAGTGTCTGGAATGTTGCACCCGAGTACCAGGGGAGGAAAACTGAGACATATTTGAACACGTCTCCCGATCACATGGTTGATCATACTCTAGGTTCCACATGCATGTTTTAGCTGAAGGAAGAATACCTTAAACCTGGGTAGTTGAAACCCGTGGAATGGGTACCATGCAATATGACTTCAAAGGGTCTTCATTTGCTCACCGCACCTCTCCAATCCTATCACTGCTGCGTTTATGCCCCTGTACACATGCTTGATTCTCTTTCGGAGACATAGCAATCCATAGGTTTTAAGATACTTACTAGTCAGGTACATTCTTAGGCGTTTAATATGCGGTGTTGAGTCCATTTCATTGAGCAAGGAGTAGCTCTTGTCTATTCCATATTTGACTTAAGGAACTTTATCTGTGCTCATTTCAATCTCTGGTTTTATGCAGCACCCCAACTCACCTTTACCCTTAAGCAAGCATAAGTTGGTTTTCTAAATTTGAGACCCTGTTCTGTTCTGTAATTCAGTTCCTGTGTAGCCAAGTTTACATTCCGTGTATTACTGATATCTTATGATGTTTCTTTTTCTGTGTGACTTATTTCAGTTAGAATCATCATACCTGAATCCACTCATTGTGATGCTAAGGGCCTGATGACATAGATTTCATTGCTGAGTGATATTGCTTTGTAAGTAAATACCACAACTTCTTTATCCATTTTTCACTTTCTGCGATGTTGAACTTGTACTGCAAACGAGGTTCTTGTAAACAGAGCCGTTCCAAACTTTGGGGTGGCTGTGTCTTTTTGATTTTAATTTCCCTAAGCTATAGGACCATAAGTGGCAGTGCCCTAGGCTCTGTTGCTTTGTTTTTTAGATGTTTCAGGAAACACCATACACTTCTCCCGAGTGTCTGTTGGCAATTTACATCCCGCCCATCAGCATAACAAGGCTCCCAGTTCTCCATGGCCTGTCCTGCCTTTCTGGATTTTACACTTTTTTCAGATGGCCCTTTTGACCGGGGGGAAGTGAGACTTCATTGTAGTGCAGATTTCCTTTGCAAGCTTGCTTGGTTGGCCAAAAAGGGCGTATGCGTTTTTTCCTGAATATATTCAGGAAAAAACGCATACGCCCTTTTTGGCCAAGTGCATCATTGTGGACGTTCTGCCTCTTTTCCTATGCTTTCAATGAAATTCCAGTCTACCTCCTGAAATCGGTTTCCTGCAATTCTGCCCCGCTTTCAAGTCCTCTTGGCAGCCTTACTTCAGTCTATTTTTGGATGATAGCTGTCATTTATAACTCTGCAGGTTTGTGAATTACAGTGCCCCTGAGCTCCTTTCTTCAACTCGCTTTCTTGTGACCTGGCCGCAACACCGCAGGATGGCTTCAGGCCCTAATCAGGTTCCGGCCCGGCACGCTGAGCCTTTGGTTAATTCCTCTTCCTGGTGGGAAATGAGAGTTAAATTTGCCCGTCCAGACACCTCCAGCTAGCCTCTCATTGGTTCTCGCTATTCCTGTTCATCTTCCGCAGAAATTGCAAACTGGGCCAAACAGGAGGTTAAAGGGACTGACTCTCCAAGTGGGGAGAGTGTTAGTAAAGCGTCTGGAATGTTGCACCCGAGTACCAGGGGAGGAAAACTGAGACATATTTGAACACGTCTCCCGATCACATGGTTGATCATACTCTAGGTTCCACATGCATGTTTTAGCTGAAGGAAGAATACCTTAAACCTGGGTAGTTGAAACCCGTGGAATGGGTACCATGCAATATGACTTCAAAGGGTCCTCATTTGCTCACCGCACCTCTCCAATCCTATCACTGCTGCGTTTATGCCCCTGTACACATGCTTGATTCTCTTTCGGAGACATAGCAATCCATAGGTTTTAAGATACTTACAAGTCAGGTACATTCTTAGGCGTTTAATATGCGGTGTTGAGTCCATTTCGTTGAGCAAGGAGTAGCTCTTGTCTATTCCATATTTGGCTTAAGGAACTTTATCTGTGCTCATTTCAATCTCTGGTTTTATGCAGCACCCCAACTCACCTTTACCCTTAAGCAAGCATAAGTTGGTTTTCTAAATTTGAGACCCTGTTCTGTTCTGTAATTCAGTTCCTGTGTAGCCAAGTTTACATTCCGTGTATTACTGATATCTTATGATGTTTCTTTTTCTGTGTGACTTACTTCAGTTAGAATCATCATACCTGAATCCACTCATTGTGCTGCTAAGGGCCTGATGACACACATTTCATTGCTGAGTGATATTGCTTTGTAAGTAAATACCACAACTTCTTTATCCATTTTTCACTTTCTGCGATGTTGAACTTGTACTGTAAACGAGGTTCTTGTAAACAGAGCCGTTCCAAACTTTGGGGTGGCTGTGTCTTTTTGATTTTAATTTCCCTAAGCTATAGGACCATAAGTGGAAGTGCCCTAGGTTCTGTTGCTTTGTTTTTTAGATGTTTCAGGAAACACCATACACTTCTCCCAAGTGGTTGTTGGCAATTTACATCCCGCCCATCAGCATAACAAGGCTCCCAGTTCTCCATGACCTGTCCTGCCTTTCTGGATTTTACACTTTTTTCAGATGGCCCTTTTGACCGGGGGGAAGTGAGACTTCATTGTAGTGCAGATTTCCTTTGCAAGCTTGCTTGGTTGGCCAAAAAGGGCGTATGCGTTTTTTCCTGAATATATTCAGGAAAAAACGCATACGCCCTTTTTGGCCAAGTGCATCATTGTGGACGTTCTGCCTCTTTTCCTATGCTTTCAATGCAATTCCAGTCTACCTCCTGAAATCGGTTTCCTGCAATTCTGCCCCGCTTTCAAGTCCTCTTGGCAGCCTTACTTCAGTCTATTTTTGGACGATAGCTGTCATTTATAACTCTGCAGGTTTGTGAATTACAGTGCCCCTGAGCTCCTTTCTTCAACTCGCTTTCTTGTGACCTGGCTGCAACACCGCAGGATGGCTTCAGGCCCTAATCTGGTTCCTGCACGGCACGCTGAGCCTTTGGTTATTTCCTCTTCCTGGTGGGAAATGAGAGTTAAATTTGCCCGTCCAGACACCTCCAGCTAGTCTCTCATTGGTTCTCGCTATTCCTGTTCATCTTCCGCAGAAATTGCAAACTGGGCCAAACAGGAGGTTAAAGGGACTGACTCTCCAAGTGGGGAGAGTGTTAGTAAAGCGTCTGGAATGTTGCACCCGAGTACCAGGGGAGGAAAACTGAGACATATTTGAACACGTCTCCCGATCACATGGTTGATCATACTCTAGGTTCCACATGCATGTTTTAGCTGAAGGAAGAATACCTTAAACCTGGGTAGTTGAAACCCGTGGAATGGGTACCATGCAATATGACTTCAAAGGGTCTTCATTTGCTCACCGAACCTCTCCAATCCTATCACTGCTGCGTTTATGCCCCTGTACACATGCTTGATTCTCTTTCGGAGACATAGCAATCCATAGGTTTTAAGATACTTACTAGTCAGGTACATTCTTAGGCGTTTAATATGCGGTGTTGAGTCCATTTCGTTGAGCAAGGAGTAGCTCTTGTCTATTCCATATTTGGCTTAAGGAACTTTATCTGTGCTCATTTCAATCTCTGGTTTTATGCAGCACCCCAACTCACCTTTACCCTTAAGCAAGCATAAGTTGGTTTTCTAAATTTGAGACCCTGTTCTGTTCTGTAATTCAGTTCCTGTGTAGCCAAGTTTACATTCCGTGTATTACTGATATCTTATGATGTTTCTTTTTCTGTGTGACTTATTTCAGTTAGAATCATCATACCTGAATCCACTCATTGTGATGCTAAGGGCCTGATGACATAGATTTCATTGCTGAGTGATATTGCTTTGTAAGTAAATACCACAACTTCTTTATCCATTTTTCACTTTCTGCGATGTTGAACTTGTACTGTAAACGAGGTTCTTGTAAACAGAGGCGTCCCAAACTTTGGGGTGGCTGTGTCTTTTTGATTTTAATTTCCCTAAGCTATAGGACCATAAGTGGCAGTGTCCTAGGCTCTGTTGCTTTGTTTTTTAGATGTTTCAGGAAACACCATACACTTCTCCCGAGTGTCTGTTGGCAATTTACATCCCGCCCATCAGCATAACAAGGCTCCCAGTTCTCCATGGCCTGTCCTGCCTTTCTGGATTTTACACTTTTTTCAGATGGCCCTTTTGACCGGGGGGAAGTGAGACTTCATTGTAGTGCAGATTTCCTTTGCAAGCTTGCTTGGTTGGCCAAAAAGGGCATATGCGTTTTTTCCTGAATATATTCAGGAAAAAACGCATACGCCCTTTTTGGCCAAGTGCATCATTGTGGACGTTCTGCCTCTTTTCCTATGCTTGCAATGCAATTCCAGTCTACCTCCTGAAATCGGTTTCCTGCAATTCTGCCCCGCTTTCAAGTCCTCTTGGCAGCCTTACTTCAGTCTATTTTTGGACGATAGCTGTCATTTATAACTCTGCAGGTTTGTGAATTACAGTGCCCCTGAGCTCCTTTCTTCAACTCGCTTTCTTTTGAGCTGGCCGCAACACCGCAGGATGGCTTCAGGCCCTAATCTGGTTCCGGCCCGGCATGCTGAGCCTTTGGTTAATTCCTCTTCCTGGTGGGAAATGAGAGTTAAATTTGCCTGTCCAGACACCTCCAGCTAGCCTCTCATTGGTTTTCGCTATTCCTGTTCATCTTCCGCAGAAATTGCAAACTGGGCCAAACAGGAGGTTAAAGGGACTGACTCTCCAAGTGGGGAGAGTGTTAGGAAAGCGTCTGGAATGTTGCACCCGAGTACCAGGGGAGGAAAACTGAGACATATTTGAACACGTCTCCCGATCACATGGTTGATCATACTCTAGGTTCCACATGCATGTTTTAGCTGAAGGAAGAATACCTTAAACCTGGGTAGTTGAAACCCGTGGAATGGGTACCATGCAATATGACTTCAAAGGGTCTTCATTTGCTCACCGAACCTCTCCAATCCTATCACTGCTGCGTTTATGCCCCTGTACACATGCTTGATTCTCTTTCGGAGACATAGCAATCCATAGGTTTTAAGATACTTACTAGTCAGGTACATTCTTAGGCGTTTAATATGCGGTGTTGAGTCCATTTCGTTGAGCAAGGAGTAGCTCTTGTCTATTCCATATTTGGCTTAAGGAACTTTATCTGTGCTCATTTCAATCTCTGGTTTTATGCAGCACCCCAACTCACCTTTCCCCTTAAGCAAGCATAAGTTGGTTTTCTAAATTTGAGACCCTGTTCTGTTCTGTAATTCAGTTCCTGTGTAGCCAAGTTTACATTCCGTGTATTACTGATATCTTATGATGTTTCTTTTTCTGTGTGACTTATTTCAGTTAGAATCATCATACCTGAATCCACTCATTGTGATGCTAAGGGCCTGATGACATAGATTTCATTGCTGAGTGATATTGCTTTGTAAGTAAATACCACAACTTCTTTATCCATTTTTCACTTTCTGCGATGTTGAACTTGTACTGTAAACGAGGTTCTTGTAAACAGAGGCGTCCCAAACTTTGGGGTGGCTGTGTCTTTTTGATTTTAATTTCCCTAAGCTATAGGACCATAAGTGGCAGTGCCCTAGGCTCTGTTGCTTTGTTTTTTAGATGTTTCAGGAAACACCATACACTTCTCCCGAGTGTCTGTTGGCAATTTACATCCCGCCCATCAGCATAACAAGGCTCCCAGTTCTCCATGGCCTGTCCTGCCTTTCTGGATTTTACACTTTTTTCAGATGGCCCTTTTGACCGGGGGGAAGTGAGACTTCATTGTAGTGCAGATTTCCTTTGCAAGCTTGCTTGGTTGGCCAAAAAGGGCATATGCGTTTTTTCCTGAATATATTCAGGAAAAAACGCATACGCCCTTTTTGGCCAAGTGCATCATTGTGGACGTTCTGCCTCTTTTCCTATGCTTGCAATGCAATTCCAGTCTACCTCCTGAAATCGGTTTCCTGCAATTCTGCCCCGCTTTCAAGTCCTCTTGGCAGCCTTACTTCAGTCTATTTTTGGACGATAGCTGTCATTTATAACTCTGCAGGTTTGTGAATTACAGTGCCCCTGAGCTCCTTTCTTCAACTCGCTTTCTTTTGAGCTGGCCGCAACACCGCAGGATGGCTTCAGGCCCTAATCTGGTTCCGGCCCGGCATGCTGAGCCTTTGGTTAATTCCTCTTCCTGGTGGGAAATGAGAGTTAAATTTGCCTGTCCAGACACCTCCAGCTAGCCTCTCATTGGTTTTCGCTATTCCTGTTCATCTTCCGCAGAAATTGCAAACTGGGCCAAACAGGAGGTTAAAGGGACTGACTCTCCAAGTGGGGAGAGTGTTAGGAAAGCGTCTGGAATGTTGCACCCGAGTACCAGGGGAGGAAAACTGAGACATATTTGAACACGTCTCCCGATCACATGGTTGATTATACTCTAGGTTCCACATGCATGTTTTAGCTGAAGGAAGAATACCTTAAACCTGGGTAGTTGAAACCCGTGGAATGGGTACCATGCAATATGACTTCAAAGGGTCTTCATTTGCTCACCGCACCTCTCCAATCCTATCACTGCTGCGTTTATGCCCCTGTACACATGCTTGATTCTCTTTCGGAGACATAGCAATCCATAGGTTTTAAGATACTTACAAGTCAGGTACATTCTTAGGCGTTTAATATGCGGTGTTGAGTCAATTTCGTTGAGCAAGGAGTAGCTCTTGTCTATTCCATATTTGGCTTAAGGAACTTTATCTGTGCTCATTTCAATCTCTGGTTTTATGCAGCACCCCAACTCACCTTTACCCTTAAGCAAGCATAAGTTGGTTTTCTAAATTTGAGACCCTGTTCTGTTCTGTAATTCAGTTCCTGTGTAGCCAAGTTTACATTCCGTGTATTACTGATATCTTATGATGTTTCTTTTTCTGTGTGACTTACTTCAGTTAGAATCATCATACCTGAATCCACTCATTGTGCTGCTAAGGGCCTGATGACACAGATTTCATTGCTGAGTGATATTGCTTTGTAAGTAAATACCACAACTTCTTTATCCATTTTTCACTTTCTGCGATGTTGAACTTGTACTGTAAACGAGGTTCTTGTAAACAGAGCCGTTCTAAACTTTGGGGTGGCTGTGTCTTTTTGATTTTAATTTCCCTAAGCTATAGGACCATAAGTGGAAGTGCCCTAGGTTCTGTTGCTTTGTTTTTTAGATGTTTCAGGAAACACCATACACTTCTCCCAAGTGGTTGTTGGCAATTTACATCCCTCCCATCAGCATAACAAGTTTCCCAGTTCTCCATGACCTGTCCTGCCTTTCTGGATTTTACACTTTTTTCAGATGGCCCTTTTGACCGGGGGGAAGTGAGACTTCATTGTAGTGCAGATTTCCTTTGCAAGCTTGCTTGGTTGGCCAAAAAGGGCGTATGCGTTTTTTCCTGAATATATTCAGGAAAAAACGCATACGCCCTTTTTGGCCAAGTGCATCATTGTGGACGTTCTGCCTCTTTTCCTATGCTTGCAATGCAATTCCAGTCTACCTCCTGAAATCGGTTTCCTGCAATTCTGCCCCGCTTTCAAGTCCTCTTGGCAGCCTTACTTCAGTCTATTTTTGGACGATAGCTGTCATTTATAACTCTGCAGGTTTGTGAATTACAGTGCCCCTGAGCTCCTTTCTTCAACTCGCTTTCTTTTGAGCTGGCCGCAACACCGCAGGATGGCTTCAGGCCCTAATCTGGTTCCGGCCCGGCATGCTGAGCCTTTGGTTAATTCCTCTTCCTGGTGGGAAATGAGAGTTAAATTTGCCTGTCCAGACACCTCCAGCTAGCCTCTCATTGGTTTTCGCTATTCCTGTTCATCTTCCGCAGAAATTGCAAACTGGGCCAAACAGGAGGTTAAAGGGACTGACTCTCCAAGTGGGGAGAGTGTTAGGAAAGCGTCTGGAATGTTGCACCCGAGTACCAGGGGAGGAAAACTGAGACATATTTGAACACGTCTCCCGATCACATGGTTGATTATACTCTAGGTTCCACATGCATGTTTTAGCTGAAGGAAGAATACCTTAAACCTGGGTAGTTGAAACCCGTGGAATGGGTACCATGCAATATGACTTCAAAGGGTCTTCATTTGCTCACCGCACCTCTCCAATCCTATCACTGCTGCGTTTATGCCCCTGTACACATGCTTGATTCTCTTTCGGAGACATAGCAATCCATAGGTTTTAAGATACTTACAAGTCAGGTACATTCTTAGGCGTTTAATATGCGGTGTTGAGTCAATTTCGTTGAGCAAGGAGTAGCTCTTGTCTATTCCATATTTGGCTTAAGGAACTTTATCTGTGCTCATTTCAATCTCTGGTTTTATGCAGCACCCCAACTCACCTTTACCCTTAAGCAAGCATAAGTTGGTTTTCTAAATTTGAGACCCTGTTCTGTTCTGTAATTCAGTTCCTGTGTAGCCAAGTTTACATTCCGTGTATTACTGATATCTTATGATGTTTCTTTTTCTGTGTGACTTACTTCAGTTAGAATCATCATACCTGAATCCACTCATTGTGCTGCTAAGGGCCTGATGACACAGATTTCATTGCTGAGTGATATTGCTTTGTAAGTAAATACCACAACTTCTTTATCCATTTTTCACTTTCTGCGATGTTGAACTTGTACTGTAAACGAGGTTCTTGTAAACAGAGCCGTTCTAAACTTTGGGGTGGCTGTGTCTTTTTGATTTTAATTTCCCTAAGCTATAGGACCATAAGTGGAAGTGCCCTAGGTTCTGTTGCTTTGTTTTTTAGATGTTTCAGGAAACACCATACACTTCTCCCAAGTGGTTGTTGGCAATTTACATCCCTCCCATCAGCATAACAAGGCTCCCAGTTCTCCATGACCTGTCCTGCCTTTCTGGATTTTACACTTTTTTCAGATGGCCCTTTTGACCGGGGGGAAGTGAGACTTCATTGTAGTGCAGATTTCCTTTGCAAGCTTGCTTGGTTGGCCAAAAAGGGCGTATGCGTTTTTTCCTGAATATATTCAGGAAAAAACGCATACGCCCTTTTTGGCCAAGTGCATCATTGTGGACGTTCTGCCTCTTTTCCTATGCTTTCAATGCAATTCCAGTCTACCTCCTGAAATCGGTTTCCTGCAATTCTGCCCCGCTTTCAAGTCCTCTTGGCAGCCTTACTTCAGTCTATTTTTGGACGGTAGCTGTCATTTATAACTCTGCAGGTTTGTGAATTACAGTGCCCCTGAGCTCCTTTCTTCAACTCGCTTTCTTTTGAGCTGGCCGCAACACCGCAGGATGGCTTCAGGCCCTAATCTGGTTCCGGCCCGGCATGCTGAGCCTTTGGTTATTTCCTCTTCCTGGTGGGAAATGAGAGTTAAATTTGCCCGTCCAGACACCTCCAGCTAGTCTCTCATTGGTTCTCGCTATTCCTGTTCATCTTCCGCAGAAATTGCAAACTGGGCCAAACAGGAGGTTAAAGGGACTGACTCTCCAAGTGGGGAGAGTGTTAGGAAAGCGTCTGGAATGTTGCACCCGAGTACCAGGGGAGGAAAACTGAGACATATTTGAACACGTCTCCCGATCACATGGTTGATCATACTCTAGGTTCCACATGCATGTTTTAGCTGAAGGAAGAATACCTTAAACCTGGGTAGTTGAAACCCGTGGAATGGGTACCATGCAATATGACTTCAAAGGGTCTTCATTTGCTCACCGCACCTCTCCAATCCTATCACTGCTGCGTTTATGCCCCTGTACACATGCTTGATTCTCTTTCGGAGACATAGCAATCCATAGGTTTTAAGATACTTACTAGTCAGGTACATTCTTAGGCGTTTAATATGCGGTGTTGAGTCCATTTCATTGAGCAAGGAGTAGCTCTTGTCTATTCCATATTTGGCTTAAGGAACTTTATCTGTGCTCATTTCAATCTCTGGTTTTATGCAGCACCCCAACTCACCTTTACCCTTAAGCAAGCATAAGATGTTTTTCTAAATTTGAGACCCTGTTCTGTTCTGTAATTCAGTTCCTGTGTAGCCAAGTTTGCATTCCGTGTATTACTGATATCTTATGATGTTTCTTTTTCTGTGTGACTTATTTCAGTTAGAATCATCATACCTGAATCCACTCATTGTGCTGCTAAGGGCCTGATGACATAGATTTCATTGCTGAGTGATATTGCTTTGTAAGTGAATACCACAACTTCTTTATCCATTTTTCACTTTCTGCGATGTTGAACTTGTACTGTAAACGAGGTTCTTGTAAACAGAGGCGTCCCAAACTTTGGGGTGGCTGTGTCTTTTTGATTTTAATTTCCCTAAGCTATAGGACCATAAGTGGCAGTGCCCTAGGCTCTGTTGCTTTGTTTTTTAGATGTTTCAGGAAACACCATACACTTCTCCCAAGTGTCTGTTGGCAATTTACATCCCGCACATCAGCATAACAAGGCTCCCAGTTCTCAATTGCCTGTTGCCTTTCTGGATTTTACACTTTTTTCAGATGGCCCTTTTGGCCGGGGGGAAGTGAGACTTCATTGTAGTGCAGATTTCCTTTGCAAGCTTGCTTGGTTGGCCAAAAAGGGCGTATGCGTTTTTTCCTGAATATATTCAGGAAAAAACGCATACGCCCTTTTTGGCCAAGTGCATCATTGTGGACGTTCTGCCTCTTTTCCTATGCTTTCAATGCAATTCCAGTCTACCTCCTGAAATCGGTTTCCTGCAATTCTGCCCCGCTTTCAAGTCCTCTTGGCAGCCTTACTTCAGTCTATTTTTGGACGATAGCTGTCATTTATAACTCTGCAGGTTTGTGAATTACAGTGCCCCTGAGCTCCTTTCTTCAACTCGCTTTCTTGTGACCTGGCCGCAACACCGCAGGATGGCTTCAGGCCCTAATCTGGTTCCGGCACGGCACGCTGAGCCTTTGGTTATTTCCTCTTCCTGGTGGGAAATGAGAGTTAAATTTGCCCGTCCAGACACCTCCAGCTAGTCTCTCATTGGTTCTCGCTATTTCTGTTCATCTTCCGCAGAAATTGCAAACTGGGCCAAACAGGAGGTTAAAGGCGCTGACTCTCCAAGTGGGGAGAGTGTTAGTAAAGCGTCTGGAATATTGCACCCGAGTACCAGGGGAGGAAAACTGAGACATATTTGAACACGTCTCCCGTTCACATGGTTGATCATACTTGGGTTCCACATGCATGTTTTAGCTGAAGGAAGAATACCTTAAACCTGGAGAGTTAAGACCCGTGTAATGGGTACCATGCAATATGACTTCAAAGGGTCTTCATTTGCTCACCGAACCTCTCCAATCCTATCACTGCTGCGTTTATGCCCCTGTACACATGCTTGATTCTCTTTCGGAGACATAGCAATCCATAGGTTTTAAGATACTTACTAGTCAGGTACATTCTTAGGCGTTTAATATGCGGTGTTGAGTCCATTTCGTTGAGCAAGGAGTAGCTCTTGTCTATTCCATATTTGGCTTAAGGAACTTTATCTGTGCTCATTTCAATCTCTGGTTTTATGCAGCACCCCAACTCACCTTTACCCTTAAGCAAGCATAAGTTGGTTTTCTAAATTTGAGACCCTGTTCTGTTCTGTAATTCAGTTCCTGTGTAGCCAAGTTTACATTCCGTGTATTACTGATATCTTATGATGTTTCTTTTTCTGTGTGACTTACTTCAGTTAGAATCATCATACCTGAATCCACTCATTGTGCTGCTAAGGGCCTGATGACACACATTTCATTGCTGAGTGATATTGCTTTGTAAGTAAATACCACAACTTCTTTATCCATTTTTCACTTTCTGCGATGTTGAACTTGTACTGTAAACGAGGTTCTTGTAAACAGAGCCGTTCCAAACTTTGGGGTGGCTGTGTCTTTTTGATTTTAATTTCCCTAAGCTATAGGACCATAAGTGGAAGTGCCCTAGGTTCTGTTGCTTTGTTTTTTAGATGTTTCAGGAAACACCATACACTTCTCCCAAGTGGTTGTTGGCAATTTACATCCCTCCCATCAGCATAACAAGGCTCCCAGTTCTCCATGACCTGTCCTGCCTTTCTGGATTTTACACTTTTTTCAGATGGCCCTTTTGGCCGGGGGGAAGTGAGACTTCATTGTAGTGCAGATTTCCTTTGCAAGCTTGCTTGGTTGGCCAAAAAGGGCGTATGCGTTTTTTCCTGAATATATTCAGGAAAAAACGCATACGCCCTTTTTGGCCAAGTGCATCATTGTGGACGTTCTGCCTCTTTTCCTATGCTTTCAATGCAATTCCAGTCTACCTCCTGAAATCGGTTTCCTGCAATTCTGCCCCGCTTTCAAGTCCTCTTGGCAGCCTTACTTCAGTCTATTTTTGGACGATAGCTGTCATTTATAACTCTGCAGGTTTGTGAATTACAGTGCCCCTGAGCTCCTTTCTTCAACTCGCTTTCTTGTGACCTGGCCGCAACACTGCAGGATGGCTTCAGGCCCTAATCTGGTTCCGGCACGGCACGCTGAGCCTTTGGTTATTTCCTCTTCCTGGTGGGAAATGAGAGTTAAATTTGCCCGTCCAGACACCTCCAGCTAGTCTCTCATTGGTTCTCGCTATTCCTGTTCATCTTCCGCAGAAATTGCAAACTGGGCCAAACAGGAGGTTAAAGGGACTGACTCTCCAAGTGGGGAGAGTGTTAGTAAAGCGTCTGGAATGTTGCACCCGAGTACCAGGGGAGGAAAACTGAGACATATTTGAACACGTCTCCCGATCACATGGTTGATCATACTCTAGGTTCCACATGCATGTTTTAGCTGAAGGAAGAATACCTTAAACCTGGGTAGTTGAAACCCGTGGAATGGGTACCATGCAATATGACTTCAAAGGGTCTTCATTTGCTCACCGCACCTCTCCAATCCTATCACTGCTGCGTTTATGCCCCTGTACACATGCTTGATTCTCTTTCGGAGACATAGCAATCCATAGGTTTTAAGATACTTACTAGTCAGGTACATTCTTAGGCGTTTAATATGGGGTGTTGAGTCCATTTCCTTGAGCAAGGAGTAGCTCTTGTCTATTCCATATTTGGCTTAAGGAACTTTATCTGTGCTCATTTCAATCTCTGGTTTTATGCAGCACCCCAACTCACCTTTACCCTTAAGCAAGCATAAGTTGGTTTTCTAAATTTGAGACCCTGTTCTGTTCTGTAATTCAGTTCCTGTGTAGCCAAGTTTACATTCCGTGTATTACTGATATCTTATGATGTTTCTTTTTCTGTGTGACTTATTTCAGTTAGAATCATCATACCTGAATCCACTCATTGTGATGCTAAGTGCCTGTTGACATAGATTTCATTGCTGAGTGATATTGCTTTGTAAGTAAATACCACAACTTCTTTATCCATTTTTCACTTTCTGCGATGTTGAACTTGTACTGTAAACGAGGTTCTTGTAAACAGAGGCGTCCCAAACTTTGGGGTGGCTGTGTCTTTTTGATTTTAATTTCCCTAAGCTATAGGACCATAAGTGGCAGTGCCCTAGGCTCTGTTGCTTTGTTTTTTAGATGTTTCAGGAAACACCATACACTTCTCCCGAGTGTCTGTTGGCAATTTACATCCCGCCCATCAGCATAACAAGGCTCCCAGTTCTCCATGGCCTGTCCTGCCTTTCTGGATTTTACACTTTTTTCAGATGGCCCTTTTGACCGGGGGGAAGTGAGACTTCATTGTAGTGCAGATTTCCTTTGCAAGCTTGCTTGGTTGGCCAAAAAGGGCATATGCGTTTTTTCCTGAATATATTCAGGAAAAAACGCATACGCCCTTTTTGGCCAAGTGCATCATTGTGGACGTTCTGCCTCTTTTCCTATGCTTGCAATGCAATTCCAGTCTACCTCCTGAAATCGGTTTCCTGCAATTCTGCCCCGCTTTCAAGTCCTCTTGGCAGCCTTACTTCAGTCTATTTTTGGACGATAGCTGTCATTTATAACTCTGCAGGTTTGTGAATTACAGTGCCCCTGAGCTCCTTTCTTCAACTCGCTTTCTTTTGAGCTGGCCGCAACACCGCAGGATGGCTTCAGGCCCTAATCTGGTTCCGGCCCGGCATGCTGAGCCTTTGGTTAATTCCTCTTCCTGGTGGGAAATGAGAGTTAAATTTGCCTGTCCAGACACCTCCAGCTAGCCTCTCATTGGTTTTCGCTATTCCTGTTCATCTTCCGCAGAAATTGCAAACTGGGCCAAACAGGAGGTTAAAGGGACTGACTCTCCAAGTGGGGAGAGTGTTAGGAAAGCGTCTGGAATGTTGCACCCGAGTACCAGGGGAGGAAAACTGAGACATATTTGAACACGTCTCCCGATCACATGGTTGATCATACCCTAGGTTCCACATGCATGTTTTAGCTGAAGGAAGAATACCTTAAACCTGGGTAGTTGAAACCCGTGGAATGGGTACCATGCAATATGACTTCAAAGGGTCTTCATTTGCTCACCGCACCTCTCCAATCCTATCACTGCTGCGTTTATGCCCCTGTACACATGCTTGATTCTCTTTCGGAGACATAGCAATCCATAGGTTTTAAGATACTTACTAGTCAGGTACATTCTTAGGCGTTTAATATGCGGTGTTGAGTCAATTTCGTTGAGCAAGGAGTAGCTCTTGTCTATTCCATATTTGGCTTAAGGAACTTTATCTGTGCTCATTTCAATCTCTGGTTTTATGCAGCACCCCAACTCACCTTTACCCTTAAGCAAGCATAAGTTGGTTTTCTAAATTTGAGACCCTGTTCTGTTCTGTAATTCAGTTCCTGTGTAGCCAAGTTTACATTCCGTGTATTACTGATATCTTATGATGTTTCTTTTTCTGTGTGACTTATTTCAGTTAGAATCATCATACCTGAATCCACTCATTGTGATGCTAAGGGCCTGATGACATAGATTTCATTGCTGAGTGATATTGCTTTGTAAGTAAATACCACAACTTCTTTATCCATTTTTCACTTTCTGCGATGTTGAACTTGTACTGTAAACGAGGTTCTTGTAAACAGAGGCGTCCCAAACTTTGGGGTGGCTGTGTCTTTTTGATTTTAATTTCCCTAAGCTATAGGACCATAAGTGGCAGTGCCCTAGGCTCTGTTGCTTTGTTTTTTAGATGTTTCAGGAAACACCATACACTTCTCCCAAGTGTCTGTTGGCAATTTACATCCCGCCCATCAGCATAACAAGGCTCCCAGTTCTCCATGGCCTGTCCTGCCTTTCTGGATTTTACACTTTTTTCAGATGGCCCTTTTGACCGGGGGGAAGTGAGACTTCATTGTAGTGCAGATTTCCCTTGCAAGCTTGCTTGGTTGGCCAAAAAGGGCGTATGCGTTTTTTCCTGAATATATTCAGGAAAAAACGCATACGCCCTTTTTGGCCAAGTGCATCATTGTGGACGTTCTGCCTCTTTTCCTATGCTTGCAATGCAATTCCAGTCTACCTCCTGAAATCGGTTTCCTGCAATTCTGCCCCGCTTTCAAGTCCTCTTGGCAGCCTTACTTCAGTCTATTTTTGGACGATAGCTGTCATTTATAACTCTGCAGGTTTGTGAATTACAGTGCCCCTGAGCTCCTTTCTTCAACTCGCTTTCTTTTGAGCTGGCCGCAACACCGCAGGATGGCTTCAGGCCCTAATCTGGTTCCGACCCGGCATGCTGAGCCTTTGGTTAATTCCTCTTCCTGGTGGGAAATGAGAGTTAAATTTGCCTGTCCAGACACCTCCACCTAGCCTCTCATTGGTTTTCGCTATTCCTGTTCATCTTCCGCAGAAATTGCAAACTGGGCCAAACAGGAGGTTAAAGGGACTGACTCTCCAAGTGGGGAGAGTGTTAGGAAAGCGTCTGGAATGTTGCACCCGAGTACCAGGGGAGGAAAACTGAGACATATTTGAACACGTCTCCCGATCACATGGTTGATCATACTCTAGGTTCCACATGCATGTTTTAGCTGAAGGAAGAATACCTTAAACCTGGGTAGTTGAAACCCGTGGAATGGGTACCATGCAATATGACTTCAAAGGGTCTTCATTTGCTCACCGAACCTCTCCAATCCTATCACTGCTGCGTTTATGCCCCTGTACACATGCTTGATTCTCTTTCGGAGACATAGCAATCCATAGGTTTTAAGATACTTACTAGTCAGGTACATTCTTAGGCGTTTAATATGCGGTGTTGAGTCAATTTCGTTGAGCAAGGAGTAGCTCTTGTCTATTCCATATTTGGCTTAAGGAACTTTATCTGTGCTCATTTCAATCTCTGGTTTTATGCAGCACCCCAACTCACCTTTACCCTTAAGCAAGCATAAGTTGGTTTTCTAAATTTGAGACCCTGTTCTGTTCTGTAATTCAGTTCCTGTGTAGCCAAGTTTATATTCCGTGTATTACTGATATCTTATGATGTTTCTTTTTCTGTGTGACTTATTTCAGTTAGAATCATCATACCTGAATCCACTCATTGTGATGCTAAGGGCCTGATGACATAGATTTCATTGCTGAGTGATATTGCTTTGTAAGTAAATACCACAACTTCTTTATCCATTTTTCACTTTCTGCGATGTTGAACTTGTACTGTAAACGAGGTTCTTGTAAACAGAGGCGTCCCAAACTTTGGGGTGGCTGTGTCTTTTTGATTTTAATTTCCCTAAGCTATAGGACCATAAGTGGCAGTGCCCTAGGCTCTGTTGCTTTGTTTTTTAGATGTTTCAGGAAACACCATACACTTCTCCCGAGTGTCTGTTGGCAATTTACATCCCGCCCATCAGCATAACAAGGCTCCCAGTTCTCCATGGCCTGTCCTGCCTTTCTGGATTTTACACTTTTTTCAGATGGCCCTTTTGACCGGGGGGAAGTGAGACTTCATTGTAGTGCAGATTTCCTTTGCAAGCTTGCTTGGTTGGCCAAAAAGGGCATATGCGTTTTTTCCTGAATATATTCAGGAAAAAACGCATACGCCCTTTTTGGCCAAGTGCATCATTGTGGACGTTCTGCCTCTTTTCCTATGCTTTCAATGCAATTCCAGTCTACCTCCTGAAATCGGTTTCCTGCAATTCTGCCCCGCTTTCAAGTCCTCTTGGCAGCCTTACTTCAGTCTATTTTTGGACGATAGCTGTCATTTATAACTCTGCAGGTTTGTGAATTACAGTGCCCCTGAGCTCCTTTCTTCAACTCGCTTTCTTGTGACCTGGCCGCAACACCGCAGGATGGCTTCAGGCCCTAATCTTGTTCCGGCACGGCACGCTGAGCCTTTGGTTATTTCCTCTTCCTGGTGGGAAATGAGAGTTAAATTTGCCCGTCCAGACACCTCCAGCTAGTCTCTCATTGGTTCTCGCTATTCCTGTTCATCTTCCGCAGAAATTGCAAACTGGGCCAAACAGGAGGTTAAAGGGACTGACTCTCCAAGTGGGGAGAGTGTTAGTAAAGCGTCTGGAATGTTGCACCCGAGTACCAGGGAAGGAAAACTGAGACATATTTGAACACGTCTCCCGATCACATGGTTGATCATACTCTAGGTTCCACATTCATGTTTTAGCTGAAGGAAGAATACCTTAAACCTGGGTAGTTGAAACCCGTGGAATGGGTACCATGCAATATGACTTCAAAGGGTCTTCATTTGCTCACCGAACCTCTCCAATCCTATCACTGCTGCGTTTATGCCCCTGTACACATGCTTGATTCTCTTTCGGAGACATAGCAATCCATAGGTTTTAAGATACTTACTAGTCAGGTACATTCTTAGGCGTTTAATATGCGGTGTTGAGTCAATTTCGTTGAGCAAGGAGTAGCTCTTGTCTATTCCATATTTGGCTTAAGGAACTTTATCTGTGCTCATTTCAATCTCTGGTTTTATGCAGCACCCCAACTCACCTTTACCCTTAAGCAAGCATAAGTTGGTTTTCTAAATTTGAGACCCTGTTCTGTTCTGTAATTCAGTTCCTGTGTAGCCAAGTTTACATTCCGTGTATTACTGATATCTTATGATGTTTCTTTTTCTGTGTGACTTATTTCAGTTAGAATCATCATACCTGAATCCACTCATTGTGATGCTAAGGGCCTGATGACATAGATTTCATTGCTGAGTGATATTGCTTTGTAAGTAAATACCACAACTTCTTTATCCATTTTTCACTTTCTGCGATGTTGAACTTGTACTGTAAACGAGGTTCTTGTAAACAGAGGCGTCCCAAACTTTGGGGTGGCTGTGTCTTTTTGATTTTAATTTCCCTAAGCTATAGGACCATAAGTGGCAGTGCCCTAGGCTCTGTTGCTTTGTTTTTTAGATGTTTCAGGAAACACCATACACTTCTCCCGAGTGTCTGTTGGCAATTTACATCCCGCCCATCAGCATAACAAGGCTCCCAGTTCTCCATGGCCTGTCCTGCCTTTCTGGATTTTACACTTTTTTCAGATGGCCCTTTTGACCGGGGGGAAGTGAGACTTCATTGTAGTGCAGATTTCCTTTGCAAGCTTGCTTGATTGGCCAAAAAGGGCGTATGCATTTTTTCCTGAATATATTCAGGAAAAAACGCATACGCCCTTTTTGGCCAAGTGCATCATTGTGGACGTTCTGCCTCTTTTCCTATGCTTTCAATGCAATTCCAGTCTACCTCCTGAAATCGGTTTCCTGCAATTCTGCCCCGCTTTCAAGTCCTCTTGGCAGCCTTACTTCAGTCTATTTTTGGACGATAGCTGTCATTTATAACTCTGCAGGTTTGTGAATTACAGTGCCCCTGAGCTCCTTTCTTCAACTCGCTTTCTTTTGAGCTGGCCGCAACACCGCAGGATGGCTTCAGGCCCTAATCTGGTTCCGGCCCGGCATGCTGAGCCTTTGGTTAATTCCTCTTCCTGGTGGGAAATGAGAGTTAAATTTGCCTGTCCAGACACCTCCAGCTAGCCTCTCATTGGTTTTCGCTATTCCTGTTCATCTTCCGCAGAAATTGCAAACTGGGCCAAACAGGAGGTTAAAGGGACTGACTCTCCAAGTGGGGAGAGTGTTAGGAAAGCGTCTGGAATGTTGCACCCGAGTACCAGGGGAGGAAAACTGAGACATATTTGAACACGTCTCCCGATCACATGGTTGATTATACTCTAGGTTCCACATGCATGTTTTAGCTGAAGGAAGAATACCTTAAACCTGGGTAGTTGAAACCCGTGGAATGGGTACCATGAAATATGACTTCAAAGGGTCTTCATTTGCTCACCGCACCTCTCCAATCCTATCACTGCTGCGTTTATGCCCCTGTACACATGCTTGATTCTCTTTCGGAGACATAGCAATCCATAGGTTTTAAGATACTTACAAGTCAGGTACATTCTTAGGCGTTTAATATGCGGTGTTGAGTCAATTTCGTTGAGCAAGGAGTAGCTCTTGTCTATTCCATATTTGGCTTAAGGAACTTTATCTGTGCTCATTTCAATCTCTGGTTTTATGCAGCACCCCAACTCACCTTTACCCTTAAGCAAGCATAAGTTGGTTTTCTAAATTTGAGACCCTGTTCTGTTCTGTAATTCAGTTCCTGTGTAGCCAAGTTTACATTCCGTGTATTACTGATATTTTATGATGTTTCTTTTTCTGTGTGACTTACTTCAGTTAGAATCATCATACCTGAATCCACTCATTGTGCTGCTAAGGGCCTGATGACACAGATTTCATTGCTGAGTGATATTGCTTTGTAAGTAAATACCACAACTTCTTTATCCATTTTTCACTTTCTGCGATGTTGAACTTGTACTGTAAACGAGGTTCTTGTAAACAGAGCCGTTCTAAACTTTGGGGTGGCTGTGTCTTTTTGATTTTAATTTCCCTAAGCTATAGGACCATAAGTGGAAGTGCCCTAGGTTCTGTTGCTTTGTTTTTTAGATGTTTCAGGAAACACCATACACTTCTCCCAAGTGGTTGTTGGCAATTTACATCCCTCCCATCAGCATAACAAGGCTCCCAGTTCTCCATGACCTGTCCTGCCTTTCTGGATTTTACACTTTTTTCAGATGGCCCTTTTGACCGGGGGGAAGTGAGACTTCATTGTAGTGCAGATTTCCTTTGCAAGCTTGCTTGGTTGGCCAAAAAGGGCGTATGCGTTTTTTCCTGAATATATTCAGGAAAAAACGCATATGCCCTTTTTGGCCAAGTGCATCATTGTGGACGTTCTGCCTCTTTTCCTATGCTTTCAATGCAATTCCAGTCTACCTCCTGAAATCGGTTTCCTGCAATTCTGCCCCGCTTTCAAGTCCTCTTGGCAGCCTTACTTCAGTCTATTTTTGGACGATAGCTGTCATTTATAACTCTGCAGGTTTGTGAATTACAGTGCCCCTGAGCTCCTTTCTTCAACTCGCTTTCTTGTGACCTGGCCGCAACACCGCAGGATGGCTTCAGGCCCTAATCTGGTTCCGGCACGGCACGCTGAGCCTTTGGTTATTTCCTCTTCCTGGTGGGAAATGAGAGTTAAATTTGCCCGTCCAGACACCTCCAGCTAGTCTCTCATTGGTTCTCGCTATTCCTGTTCATCTTCCGCAGAAATTGCAAACTGGGCCAAACAGGAGGTTAAAGGGACTGACTCTCCAAGTGGGGAGAGTGTTAGTAAAGCGTCTGGAATGTTGCACCCGAGTACCAGGGGAGGAAAACTGAGACATATTTGAACACGTCTCCCGATCACATGGTTGATCATACTCTAGGTTCCACATGCATGTTTTAGCTGAAGGAAGAATACCTTAAACCTGGGTAGTTGAAACCCGTGGAATGGGTACCATGCAATATGACTTCAAAGGGTCTTCATTTGCTCACCGAACCTCTCCAATCCTATCACTGCTGCGTTTATGCCCCTGTACACATGCTTGATTCTCTTTCGGAGACATAGCAATCCATAGGTTTTAAGATACTTACTAGTCAGGTACATTCTTAGGCGTTTAATATGCGGTGTTGAGTCCATTTCGTTGAGCAAGGAGTAGCTCTTGTCTATTCCATATTTGGCTTAAGGAACTTTATCTGTGCTCATTTCAATCTCTGGTTTTATGCAGCACCCCAACTCACCTTTACCCTTAAGCAAGCATAAGTTGGTTTTCTAAATTTGAGACCCTGTTCTGTTCTGTAATTCAGTTCCTGTGTAGCCAAGTTTACATTCCGTGTATTACTGATATCTTATGATGTTTCTTTTTCTGTGTGACTTATTTCAGTTAGAATCATCATACCTGAATCCACTCATTGTGATGCTAAGGGCCTGATGACATAGATTTCATTGCTGAGTGATATTGCTTTGTAAGTAAATACCACAACTTCTTTATCCATTTTTCACTTTCTGCGATGTTGAACTTGTACTGTAAACGAGGTTCTTGTAAACAGAGGCGTCCCAAACTTTGGGGTGGCTGTGTCTTTTTGATTTTAATTTCCCTAAGCTATAGGACCGTAAGTGGCAGTGCCCTAGGCTCTGTTGCTTTGTTTTTTAGATGTTTCAGGAAACACCATACACTTCTCCCGAGTGTCTGTTGGCAATTTACATCCCGCCCATCAGCATAACAAGGCTCCCAGTTCTCCATGGCCTGTCCTGCCTTTCTGGATTTTACACTTTTTTCAGATGGCCCTTTTGACCGGGGGGAAGTGAGACTTCATTGTAGTGCAGATTTCCTTTGCAAGCTTGCTTGGTTGGCCAAAAAGGGCGTATGCATTTTTTCCTGAATATATTCAGGAAAAAACGCATACGCCCTTTTTGGCCAAGTGCATCATTGTGGACGTTCTGCCTCTTTTCCTATGCTTTCAATGCAATTCCAGTCTACCTCCTGAAATCGGTTTCCTGCAATTCTGCCCCGCTTTCAAGTCCTCTTGGCAGCCTTACTTCAGTCTATTTTTGGACGATAGCTGTCATTTATAACTCTGCAGGTTTGTGAATTACAGTGCCCCTGAGCTCCTTTCTTCAACTCGCTTTCTTTTGAGCTGGCCGCAACACCGCAGGATGGCTTCAGGCCCTAATCTGGTTCCGGCCCGGCATGCTGAGCCTTTGGTTAATTCCTCTTCCTGGTGGGAAATGAGAGTTAAATTTGCCTGTCCAGACACCTCCAGCTAGCCTCTCATTGGTTTTCGCTATTCCTGTTCATCTTCCGCAGAAATTGCAAACTGGGCCAAACAGGAGGTTATAGGGACTGACTCTCCAAGTGGGGAGAGTGTTAGGAAAGCGTCTGGAATGTTGCACCCGAGTACCAGGGGAGGAAAACTGAGACATATTTGAACACGTCTCCCGATCACATGGTTGATTATACTCTAGGTTCCACATGCATGTTTTAGCTGAAGGAAGAATACCTTAAACCTGGGTAGTTGAAACCCGTGGAATGGGTACCATGCAATATGACTTCAAAGGGTCTTCATTTGCTCACCGCACCTCTCCAATCCTATCACTGCTGCGTTTATGCCCCTGTACACATGCTTGATTCTCTTTCGGAGACATAGCAATCCATAGGTTTTAAGATACTTACAAGTCAGGTACATTCTTAGGCGTTTAATATGCGGTGTTGAGTCCATTTCATTGAGCAAGGAGTAGCTCTTGTCTATTCCATATTTGGCTTAAGGAACTTTATCTGTGCTCATTTCAATCTCTGGTTTTATGCAGCACCCCAACTCACCTTTACCCTTAAGCAAGCATAAGATGTTTTTCTAAATTTGAGACCCTGTTCTGTTCTGTAATTCAGTTCCTGTGTAGCCAAGTTTGCATTCCGTGTATTACTGATATCTTATGATGTTTCTTTTTCTGTGTGACTTATTTCAGTTAGAATCATCATACCTGAATCCACTCATTGTGCTGCTAAGGGCCTGATGACATAGATTTCATTGCTGAGTGATATTGCTTTGTAAGTGAATACCACAACTTCTTTATCCATTTTTCACTTTCTGCGATGTTGAACTTGTACTGTAAACGAGGTTCTTGTAAACAGAGGCGTCCCAAACTTTGGGGTGGCTGTGTCTTTTTGATTTTAATTTCCCTAAGCTATAGGACCATAAGTGGCAGTGCCCTAGGCTCTGTTGCTTTGTTTTTTAGATGTTTCAGGAAACACCATACACTTCTCCCAAGTGTCTGTTGGCAATTTACATCCCGCACATCAGCATAACAAGGCTCCCAGTTCTCAATTGCCTGTTGCCTTTCTGGATTTTACACTTTTTTCAGATGGCCCTTTTGGCCGGGGGGAAGTGAGACTTCATTGTAGTGCAGATTTCCTTTGCAAGCTTGCTTGGTTGGCCAAAAAGGGCGTATGCGTTTTTTCCTGAATATATTCAGGAAAAAACGCATACGCCCTTTTTGGCCAAGTGCATCATTGTGGACGTTCTGCCTCTTTTCCTATGCTTTCAATGCAATTCCAGTCTACCTCCTGAAATCGGTTTCCTGCAATTCTGCCCCGCTTTCAAGTCCTCTTGGCAGCCTTACTTCAGTCTATTTTTGGACGATAGCTGTCATTTATAACTCTGCAGGTTTGTGAATTACAGTGCCCCTGAGCTCCTTTCTTCAACTCGCTTTCTTGTGACCTGGCCGCAACACCGCAGGATGGCTTCAGGCCCTAATCTGGTTCCGGCACGGCACGCTGAGCCTTTGGTTATTTCCTCTTCCTGGTGGGAAATGAGAGTTAAATTTGCCCGTCCAGACACCTCCAGCTAGTCTCTCATTGGTTCTCGCTATTTCTGTTCATCTTCCGCAGAAATTGCAAACTGGGCCAAACAGGAGGTTAAAGGCGCTGACTCTCCAAGTGGGGAGAGTGTTAGTAAAGCGTCTGGAATGTTGCACCCGAGTACCAGGGGAGGAAAACTGAGACATATTTGAACACGTCTCCCGTTCACATGGTTGATCATACTTGGGTTCCACATGCATGTTTTAGCTGAAGGAAGAATACCTTAAACGTGGAGAGTTAAGACCCGTGTAATGGGTACCATGCAATATGACTTCAAAGGGTCTTCATTTGCTCACCGAACCTCTCCAATCCTATCACTGCTGCGTTTATGCCCCTGTACACATGCTTGATTCTCTTTCGGAGACATAGCAATCCATAGGTTTTAAGATACTTACTAGTCAGGTACATTCTTAGGCGTTTAATATGCGGTGTTGAGTCCATTTCGTTGAGCAAGGAGTAGCTCTTGTCTATTCCATATTTGACTTAAGGAACTTTATCTGTGCTCATTTCAATCTCTGGTTTTATGCAGCACCCCAACTCACCTTTACCCTTAAGCAAGCATAAGTTGGTTTTCTAAATTTGAGACCCTGTTCTGTTCTGTAATTCAGTTCCTGTGTAGCCAAGTTTACATTCCGTGTATTACTGATATCTTATGATGTTTCTTTTTCTGTGTGACTTACTTCAGTTAGAATCATCATACCTGAATCCACTCATTGTGCTGCTAAGGGCCTGATGACACAGATTTCATTGCTGAGTGATATTGCTTTGTAAGTAAATACCACAACTTCTTTATCCATTTTTCACTTTCTGCGATGTTGAACTTGTACTGTAAACGAGGTTCTTTTAAACAGAGCCGTTCCAAACTTTGGGGTGGCTGTGTCTTTTTGATTTTAATTTCCCTAAGCTATAGGACCATAAGTGGCAGTGCCCTAGGCTCTGTTGCTTTGTTTTTTAGATGTTTCAGGAAACACCATACACTTCTCCCAAGTGTCTGTTGGCAATTTACATCCCGCCCATCAGCATAACAAGGCTCCCAGTTCTCCATGACCTGTCCTGCCTTTCTGGATTTTACACTTTTTTCAGATGGCCCTTTTGACCGGGGGGAAGTGAGACTTCATTGTAGTGCAGATTTCCTTTGCAAGCTTGCTTGGTTGGCCAAAAAGGGCGTATGCGTTTTTTCCTGAATATATTCAGGAAAAAACGCATATGCCCTTTTTGGCCAAGTGCATCATTGTGGACGTTCTGCCTCTTTTCCTATGCTTTCAATGCAATTCCAGTCTACCTCCTGAAATCGGTTTCCTGCAATTCTGCCCCGCTTTCAAGTCCTCTTGGCAGCCTTACTGCAGTCTATTTTTGGACGATAGCTGTCATTTATAACTCTGCAGGTTTGTGAATTACAGTGCCCCTGAGCTCCTTTCTTCAACTCGCTTTCTTGTGACCTGGCCGCAACACTGCAGGATGGCTTCAGGCCCTAATCTGGTTCCAGCACGGCACGCTGAGCCTTTGGTTATTTCCTCTTCCTGGTGGGAAATGAGAGTTAAATTTGCCCGTCCAGACACCTCCAGCTAGTCTCTCATTGGTTCTCGCTATTCCTGTTCATCTTCCGCAGAAATTGCAAACTGGGCCAAACAGGAGGTTAAAGGGACTGACTCTCCAAGTGGGGAGAGTGTTAGTAAAGCGTCTGGAATGTTGCACCCGAGTACCAGGGGAGGAAAACTGAGACATATTTGAACACGTCTCCCGATCACATGGTTGATCATACTCTAGGTTCCACATGCATGTTTTAGCTGAAGGAAGAATACCTTAAACCTGGGTAGTTGAAACCCGTGGAATGGGTACCATGCAATATGACTTCAAAGGGTCTTCATTTGCTCACCGCACCTCTCCAATCCTATCACTGCTGCGTTTATGCCCCTGTACACATGCTTGATTCTCTTTCGGAGACATAGCAATCCATAGGTTTTAAGATACTTACTAGTCAGGTACATTCTTAGGCGTTTAATATGGGGTGTTGAGTCCATTTCCTTGAGCAAGGAGTAGCTCTTGTCTATTCCATATTTGGCTTAAGGAACTTTATCTGTGCTCATTTCAATCTCTGGTTTTATGCAGCACCCCAACTCACCTTTACCCTTAAGCAAGCATAAGTTGGTTTTCTAAATTTGAGACCCTGTTCTGTTCTGTAATTCAGTTCCTGTGTAGCCAAGTTTCCATTCCGTGTATTACTGATATCTTATGATGTTTCTTTTTCTGTGTGACTTATTTCAGTTAGAATCATCATACCTGAATCCACTCATTGTGCTGCTAAGGGCCTGATGACACAGATTTCATTGCTGAGTGATATTGCTTTGTAAGTAAATACCACAACTTCTTTATCCATTTTTCACTTTCTGCGATGTTGAACTTGTACTGTAAACGAGGTTCTTGTAAACAGAGCTGTTCCAAATTTTGGGGTGGCTGTGTCTTTTTGATTTTAATTTCCCTAAGCTATAGGACCATAAGTGGAAGTGCCCTAGGCTCTGTTGCTTTGTTTTTTAGATGTTTCAGGAAACACCATACACTTCTCCCAAGTGTCTGTTGGCAATTTACATCCCGCCCATCAGCATAACAAGGCTCCCAGTTCTCCATGACCTGTCCTGCCTTTCTGGATTTTACACTTTTTTCAGATGGCCCTTTTGACCGGGGGGAAGTGAGACTTCATTGTAGTGCAGATTTCCTTTGCAAGCTTGCTTGGTTG
Source organism: Stenella coeruleoalba (assembly GCF_951394435.1). Taxonomy (NCBI): domain Eukaryota; kingdom Metazoa; phylum Chordata; class Mammalia; order Artiodactyla; family Delphinidae; genus Stenella; species Stenella coeruleoalba. The sequence goes on along the minus strand of NW_027646432.1, from coordinate 444,111 downwards.
GCCAAAAAGGGCGTATGCGTTTTTTCCTGAATATATTCAGGAAAAAACGCATACGCCCTTTTTGGCCAAGTGCATCATTGTGGACGTTCTGCCTCTTTTCCTATGCTTTCAATGCAATTCCAGTCTACCTCCTGAAATCGGTTTCCTGCAATTCTGCCCCGCTTTCAAGTCCTCTTGGCAGCCTTACTTCAGTGTATTTTTGGACGATAGCTGTCATTTATAACTCTGCAGGTTTGTGAATTACAGTGCCCCTGAGCTCCTTTCTTCAACTCGCTTTCTTGTGACCTGGCCGCAACACCGCAGGATGGCTTCAGGCCCTAATCTGGTTCCGGCCCGGCACGCTGACCCTTTGGTTAATTCCTCTTCCTGGTGGGAAATGAGAGTTAAATTTGCCTGTCCAGACACCTCCAGCTAGTCTCTCATTGGTTCTCGCTATTCCTGTTCATCTTCCGCAGAAATTGCAAACTGGGTCAAACAGGAGGTTAAAGGGACTGACTCTCCAAGTGGGGAGAGTGTTAGTAAAGCGTCTGGAATGTTGCACCCGAGTACCAGGGGAGGAAAACTGAGACATATTTGAACACGTCTCCCGATCACATGGTTGATCATACTCTAGGTTCCACATGCATGTTTTAGCTGAAGGAAGAATACCTTAAACCTGGGTAGTTGAAACCCGTGGAATGGGTACCATGCAATATGACTTCAAAGGGTCTTCATTTGCTCACCGAACCTCTCCAATCCTATCACTGCTGCGTTTATGCCCCTGTACACATGCTTGATTCTCTTTCGGAGACATAGCAATCCATAGGTTTTAAGATACTTACTAGTCAGGTACATTCTTAGGCGTTTAATATGCGGTGTTGAGTCCATTTCGTTGAGCAAGGAGTAGCTCTTGTCTATTCCATATTTGGCTTAAGGAACTTTATCTGTGCTCATTTCAATCTCTGGTTTTATGCAGCACCCCAACTCACCTTTACCCTTAAGCAAGCATAAGTTGGTTTTCTAAATTTGAGACCCTGTTCTGTTCTGTAATTCAGTTCCTGTGTAGCCAAGTTTACATTCCGTGTATTACTGATATCTTATGATGTTTCTTTTTCTGTGTGACTTATTTCAGTTAGAATCATCATACCTGAATCCACTCATTGTGATGCTAAGGGCCTGATGACATAGATTTCATTGCTGAGTGATATTGCTTTGTAAGTAAATACCACAACTTCTTTATCCATTTTTCACTTTCTGCGATGTTGAACTTGTACTGTAAACGAGGTTCTTGTAAACAGAGGCGTCCCAAACTTTGGGGTGGCTGTGTCTTTTTGATTTTAATTTCCCTAAGCTATAGGACCATAAGTGGCAGTGCCCTAGGCTCTGTTGCTTTGTTTTTTAGATGTTTCAGGAAACACCATACACTTCTCCCGAGTGTCTGTTGGCAATTTACATCCCGCCCATCAGCATAACAAGGCTCCCAGTTCTCCATGGCCTGTCCTGCCTTTCTGGATTTTACACTTTTTTCAGATGGCCCTTTTGACCGGGGGGAAGTGAGACTTCATTCTAGTGCAGATTTCCTTTGCAAGCTTGCTTGGTTGGCCAAAAAGGGCGTATGCGTTTTTTCCTGAATATATTCAGGAAAAAACGCATACGCCCTTTTTGGCCAAGTGCATCATTGTGGACGTTCTGCCTCTTTTCCTATGCTTTCAATGCAATTCCAGTCTACCTCCTGAAATCGGTTTCCTGCAATTCTGACCCGCTTTGAAGTCCTCTTGGCAGCCTTACTTCAGTCTATTTTTGGACGATAGCTGTCATTTATAACTCTGCAGGTTTGTGAATTACAGTGCCCCTGAGCTCCTTTCTTCAACTCGCTTTCTTTTCAGCTGGCCGCAACACCGCAGAATGGCTTCAGGCCCTAATCTGGTTCCGGCCCGGCATGCTGAGCCTTTGGTTAATTCCTCTTCCTGGTGGGAAATGAGAGTTAAATTTGCCTGTCCAGACACCTCCAGCTAGCCTCTCATTGGTTTTCGCTATTCCTGTTCATCTTCCGCAGAAATTGCAAACTGGGCCAAACAGGAGGTTAAAGGGACTGACTCTCCAAGTGGGGAGAGTGTTAGGAAAGCGTCTGGAATGTTGCACCCGAGTACCAGGGGAGGAAAACTGAGACATATTTGAACACGTCTCCCGATCACATGGTTGATTATACTCTAGGTTCCACATGCATGTTTTAGCTGAAGGAAGAATACCTTAAACCTGGGTAGTTGAAACCCGTGGAATGGGTACCATGCAATATGACTTCAAAGGGTCTTCATTTGCTCACCGCACCTCTCCAATCCTATCACTGCTGCGTTTATGCCCCTGTACACATGCTTGATTCTCTTTCGGAGACATAGCAATCCATAGGTTTTAAGATACTTACAAGTCAGGTACATTCTTAGGCGTTTAATATGCGGTGTTGAGTCCATTTCGTTGAGCAAGGAGTAGCTCTTGTCTATTCCATATTTGGCTTAAGGAACTTTATCTGTGCTCATTTCAATCTCTGGTTTTATGCAGCACCCCAACTCACCTTTACCCTTAAGCAAGCATAAGTTGGTTTTCTAAACTGGAGACCCTGTTCTGTTCTGTAATTCAGTTCCTGTGTAGCCAAGTTTACATTCCGTGTATTACTGATATCTTATGATGTTTCTTTTTCTGTGTGACTTACTTCAGTTAGAATCATCATACCTGAATCCACTCATTGTGCTGCTAAGGGCCTGATGACACAGATTTCATTGCTGAGTGATATTGCTTTGTAAGTAAATACCACAACTTCTTTATCCATTTTTCACTTTCTGCGATGTTGAACTTGTACTGTAAACGAGGTTCTTGTAAACAGAGCCGTTCCAAACTTTGGGGTGGCTGTGTCTTTTTGATTTTAATTTCCCTAAGCTATAGGACCATAAGTGGAAGTGCCCTAGGTTCTGTTGCTTTGTTTTTTAGATGTTTCAGGAAACACCATACACTTCTCCCAAGTGGTTGTTGGCAATTTACATCCCGCCCATCAGCATAACAAGGCTCCCAGTTCTCCATGACCTGTCCTGCCTTTCTGGATTTTACACTTTTTTCAGATGGCCCTTTTGGCCGGGGGGAAGTGAGACTTCATTGTAGTTCAGATTTCCTTTGCAAGCTTGCTTGGTTGGCCAAAAAGGGCGTATGCGTTTTTTCCTGAATATATTCAGGAAAAAACGCATACGCCCTTTTTGGCCAAGTGCATCATTGTGGACGTTCTGCCTCTTTTCCTATGCTTTCAATGCAATTCCAGTCTACCTCCTGAAATCGGTTTCCTGCAATTCTGCCCCGCTTTCAAGTCCTCTTGGCAGCCTTACTTCAGTCTATTTTTGGACGATAGCTGTCATTTATAACTCTGCAGGTTTGTGAATTACAGTGCCCCTGAGCTCCTTTCTTCAACTCGCTTTCTTGTGACCTGGCCGCAACACCGCAGGATGGCTTCAGGCCCTAATCTGGTTCCGGCACGGCACGCTGAGCCTTTGGTTATTTCCTCTTCCTGGTGGGAAATGAGAGTTAAATTTGCCCGTCCAGACACCTCCAGCTAGTCTCTCATTGGTTCTCGCTATTCCTGTTCATCTTCCGCAGAAATTGCAAACTGGGCCAAACAGGAGGTTAAAGGGACTGACTCTCCAAGTGGGGAGAGTGTTAGTAAAGCGTCTGGAATGTTGCACCCGAGTACCAGGGGAGGAAAACTGAGACATATTTGAACACGTCTCCCGTTCACATGGTTGATCATACTTGGGTTCCACATGCATGTTTTAGCTGAAGGAAGAATACCTTAAACCTGGAGAGTTAAGACCCGTGTAATGGGTACCATGCAATATGACTTCAAAGGGTCTTCATTTGCTCACCGAACCTCTCCAATCCTATCACTGCTGCGTTTATGCCCCTGTACACATGCTTGATTCTCTTTCGGAGACATAGCAATCCATAGGTTTTAAGATACTTACTAGTCAGGTACATTCTTAGGCGTTTAATATGCGGTGTTGAGTCCATTTCGTTGAGCAAGGAGTAGCTCTTGTCTATTCCATATTTGGCTTAAGGAACTTTATCTGTGCTCATTTCAATCTCTGGTTTTATGCAGCACCCCAACTCACCTTTACCCTTAAGCAAGCATAAGTTGGTTTTCTAAATTTGAGACCCTGTTCTGTTCTGTAATTCAGTTCCTGTGTAGCCAAGTTTACATTCCGTGTATTACTGATATCTTATGATGTTTCTTTTTCTGTGTGACTTATTTCAGTTAGAATCATCATACCTGAATCCACTCATTGTGATGCTAAGGGCCTGATGACATAGATTTCATTGCTGAGTGATATTGCTTTGTAAGTAAATACCACAACTTCTTTATCCATTTTTCACTTTCTGCGATGTTGAACTTGTACTGTAAACGAGGTTCTTGTAAACAGAGGCGTCCCAAACTTTGGGGTGGCTGTGTCTTTTTGATTTTAATTTCCCTAAGCTATAGGACCATAAGTGGCAGTGCCCTAGGCTCTGTTGCTTTGTTTTTTAGATGTTTCAGGAAACACCATACACTTCTCCCGAGTGTCTGTTGGCAATTTACATCCCGCCCATCAGCATAACAAGGCTCCCAGTTCTCCATGGCCTGTCCTGCCTTTCTGGATTTTACACTTTTTTCAGATGGCCCTTTTGACCGGGGGGAAGTGAGACTTCATTGTAGTGCAGATTTCCTTTGCAAGCTTGCTTGGTTGGCCAAAAAGGGCGTATGCGTTTTTTCCTGAATATATTCAGGAAAAAACGCATACGCCCTTTTTGGCCAAGTGCATCATTGTGGACGTTCTGCCTCTTTTCCTATGCTTTCAATGCAATTCCAGTCTACCTCCTGAAATCGGTTTCCTGCAATTCTGACCCGCTTTGAAGTCCTCTTGGCAGCCTTACTTCAGTCTATTTTTGGACGATAGCTGTCATTTATAACTCTGCAGGTTTGTGAATTACAGTGCCCCTGAGCTCCTTTCTTCAACTCGCTTTCTTTTCAGCTGGCCGCAACACCGCAGAATGGCTTCAGGCCCTAATCTGGTTCCGGCCCGGCATGCTGAGCCTTTGGTTAATTCCTCTTCCTGGTGGGAAATGAGAGTTAAATTTGCCTGTCCAGACACCTCCAGCTAGCCTCTCATTGGTTTTCGCTATTCCTGTTCATCTTCCGCAGAAATTGCAAACTGGGCCAAACAGGAGGTTAAAGGGACTGACTCTCCAAGTGGGGAGAGTGTTAGGAAAGCGTCTGGAATGTTGCACCCGAGTACCAGGGGAGGAAAACTGAGACATATTTGAACACGTCTCCCGATCACATGGTTGATTATACTCTAGGTTCCACATGCATGTTTTAGCTGAAGGAAGAATACCTTAAACCTGGGTAGTTGAAACCCGTGGAATGGGTACCATGCAATATGACTTCAAAGGGTCTTCATTTGCTCACCGCACCTCTCCAATCCTATCACTGCTGCGTTTATGCCCCTGTACACATGCTTGATTCTCTTTCGGAGACATAGCAATCCATAGGTTTTAAGATACTTACAAGTCAGGTACATTCTTAGGCGTTTAATATGCGGTGTTGAGTCCATTTCGTTGAGCAAGGAGTAGCTCTTGTCTATTCCATATTTGGCTTAAGGAACTTTATCTGTGCTCATTTCAATCTCTGGTTTTATGCAGCACCCCAACTCACCTTTACCCTTAAGCAAGCATAAGTTGGTTTTCTAAATTTGAGACCCTGTTCTGTTCTGTAATTCAGTTCCTGTGTAGCCAAGTTTACATTCCGTGTATTACTGATATCTTATGATGTTTCTTTTTCTGTGTGACTTACTTCAGTTAGAATCATCATACCTGAATCCACTCATTGTGCTGCTAAGGGCCTGATGACACAGATTTCATTGCTGAGTGATATTGCTTTGTAAGTAAATACCACAACTTCTTTATCCATTTTTCACTTTCTGCGATGTTGAACTTGTACTGTAAACGAGGTTCTTGTAAACAGAGCCGTTCCAAACTTTGGGGTGGCTGTGTCTTTTTGATTTTAATTTCCCTAAGCTATAGGACCATAAGTGGAAGTGCCCTAGGTTCTGTTGCTTTGTTTTTTAGATGTTTCAGGAAACACCATACACTTCTCCCAAGTGGTTGTTGGCAATTTACATCCCGCCCATCAGCATAACAAGGCTCCCAGTTCTCCATGACCTGTCCTGCCTTTCTGGATTTTACACTTTTTTCAGATGGCCCTTTTGGCCGGGGGGAAGTGAGACTTCATTGTAGTTCAGATTTCCTTTGCAAGCTTGCTTGGTTGGCCAAAAAGGGCGTATGCGTTTTTTCCTGAATATATTCAGGAAAAAACGCATACGCCCTTTTTGGCCAAGTGCATCATTGTGGACGTTCTGCCTCTTTTCCTATGCTTTCAATGCAATTCCAGTCTACCTCCTGAAATTGGTTTCCTGCAATTCTGCCCCGCTTTCAAGTCCTCTTGGCAGCCTTACTTCAGTCTATTTTTGGACGATAGCTGTCATTTATAACTCTGCAGGTTTGTGAATTACAGTGCCCCTGAGCTCCTTTCTTCAACTCGCTTTCTTGTGACCTGGCCGCAACACCGCAGGATGGCTTCAGGCCCTAATCTGGTTCCGGCACGGCACGCTGAGCCTTTGGTTATTTCCTCTTCCTGGTGGGAAATGAGAGTTAAATTTGCCCGTCCAGACACCTCCAGCTAGTCTCTCATTGGTTCTCGCTATTCCTGTTCATCTTCCGCAGAAATTGCAAACTGGGCCAAACAGGAGGTTAAAGGCGCTGACTCTCCAAGTGGGGAGAGTGTTAGTAAAGCGTCTGGAATGTTGCACCCGAGTACCAGGGGAGGAAAACTGAGACATATTTGAACACGTCTCCCGTTCACATGGTTGATCATACTTGGGTTCCACATGCATGTTTTAGCTGAAGGAAGAATACCTTAAACCTGGAGAGTTAAGACCCGTGTAATGGGTACCATGCAATATGACTTCAAAGGGTCTTCATTTGCTCACCGAACCTCTCCAATCCTATCACTGCTGCGTTTATGCCCCTGTACACATGCTTGATTCTCTTTCGGAGACATAGCAATCCATAGGTTTTAAGATACTTACTAGTCAGGTACATTCTTAGGCGTTTAATATGCGGTGTTGAGTCCATTTCGTTGAGCAAGGAGTAGCTCTTGTCTATTCCATATTTGGCTTAAGGAACTTTATCTGTGCTCATTTCAATCTCTGGTTTTATGCAGCACCCCAAGTCACCTTTACCCTTAAGCAAGCATAAGTTGGTTTTCTAAATTTGAGACCCTGTTCTGTTCTGTAATTCAGTTCCTGTGTAGCCAAGTTTACATTCCGTGTATTACTGATATCTTATGATGTTTCTTTTTCTGTGTGACTTACTTCAGTTAGAATCATCATACCTGAATCCACTCATTGTGCTGCTAAGGGCCTGATGACACAGATTTCATTGCTGAGTGATATTGCTTTGTAAGTAAATACCACAACTTCTTTATCCATTTTTCACTTTCTGCGATGTTGAACTTGTACTGTAAACGAGGTTCTTGTAAACAGAGCCGTTCCAAACTTTGGGGTGGCTGTGTCTTTTTGATTTTAATTTCCCTAAGCTATAGGACCATAAGTGGAAGTGCCCTAGGTTCTGTTGCTTTGTTTTTTAGATGTTTCAGGAAACACCATACACTTCTCCCAAGTGGTTGTTGGCAATTTACATCCCGCCCATCAGCATAACAAGGCTCCCAGTTCTCCATGACCTGTCCTGCCTTTCTGGATTTTACACTTTTTTCAGATGGCCCTTTTGACCGGGGGGAAGTGAGACTTCATTGTAGTGCAGATTTCCTTTGCAAGCTTGCTTGGTTGGCCAAAAAGGGCGTATGCGTTTTTTCCTGAATATATTCAGGAAAAAACGCATACGCCCTTTTTGGCCAAGTGCATCATTGTGGACGTTCTGCCTCTTTTCCTATGCTTTCAATGCAATTCCAGTCTACCTCCTGAAATCGGTTTCCTGCAATTCTGCCCCGCTTTCAAGTCCTCTTGGCAGCCTTACTTCAGTCTATTTTTGGACGATAGCTGTCATTTATAACTCTGCAGGTTTGTGAATTACAGTGCCCCTGAGCTCCTTTCTTCAACTCGCTTTCTTGTGACCTGGCCGCAACACCGCAGGATGGCTTCAGGCCCTAATCTGGTTCCGGCCCGGCATGCTGAGCCTTTGGTTAATTCCTCTTCCTGGTGGGAAATGAGAGTTAAATTTGCCCGTCCAGACACCTCCAGCTAGCCTCTCATTGGTTCTCGCTATTCCTGTTCATCTTCCACAGAAATTGCAAACTGGGCCAAACAGGAGGTTAAAGGGACTGACTCTCCAAGTGGGGAGAGTGTTAGTAAAGCGTCTGGAATGTTGCACCCGAGTACCAGGGGAGGAAAACTGAGACATATTTGAACACGTCTCCCGATCACATGGTTGATCATACTCTAGGTTCCACATGCATGTTTTAGCTGAAGGAAGAATACCTTAAACCTGGGTAGTTGAAACCCGTGGAATGGGTACCATGCAATATGACTTCAAAGGGTCTTCATTTGCTCACCGCACCTCTCCAATCCTATCACTGCTGCGTTTATGCCCCTGTACACATGCTTGATTCTCTTTCGGAGACATAGCAATCCATAGGTTTTAAGATACTTACTAGTCAGGTACATTCTTAGGCGTTTAATATGCGGTGTTGAGTCCATTTCGTTGAGCAAGGAGTAGCTCTTGTCTATTCCATATTTGGCTTAAGGAACTTTATGTGTGCTCATTTCAATCTCTGGTTTTATGCAGCACCCCAACTCACCTTTACCCTTAAGCAAGCATAAGTTGGTTTTCTAAATTTGAGACCCTGTTCTGTTCTGTAATTCAGTTCCTTTGTAGACAAGTTTCCATTCCGTGTATTACTGATATCTTATGATGTTTCTTTTTCTGTGTGACTTATTTCAGTTAGAATCATCATACCTGAATCCACTCATTGTGCTGCTAAGGGCCTGATGACACAGATTTCATTGCTGAGTGATATTGCTTTGTAAGTAAATACCACAACTTCTTTATCCATTTTTCACTTTCTGCGATGTTGAACTTGTACTGTAAACGAGGTTCTTGTAAACAGAGCCGTTCCAAACTTTGGGGTGGCTGTGTCTTTTTGATTTTAATTTCCCTAAGCTATAGGACCATAAGTGGCAGTGCCCTAGGCTCTGTTGCTTTGTTTTTTAGATGTTTCAGGAAACACCATACACTCCTCCCGAGTGTCTGTTGGCAATTTACATCCCGCCCATCAGCATAACAAGGCTCCCAGTTCTCCATGGCCTGTCCTGCCTTTCTGGATTTTACACTTTTTTCAGATGGCCCTTTTGACCGGGGGGAAGTGAGACTTCATTGTAGTGCAGATTTCCTTTGCAAGCTTGCTTGGTTGGCCAAAAAGTGCGTATGCGTTTTTTCCTGAATATATTCAGGAAAAAACGCATACGCCCTTTTTGGCCAAGTGCATCATTGTGGACGTTCTGCCTCTTTTCCTATGCTTTCAATGCAATTCCAGTCTACCTCTTGAAATCGGTGTCCTGCAATTCTGCCCCGCTTTCAAGTCCTCTTGGCAGCCTTACTTCAGTCTATTTTTGGACGATAGCTGTCATTTATAACTCTGCAGGTTTGTGAATTACAGTGCCCCTGAGCTCCTTTCTTCAACTCGTTTTCTTGTGACCTGGCCGCAACACCGCAGGATGGCTTCAGGCCCTAATCTGGTTCCGGCCCGGCATGCTGAGCCTTTGGTTAATTCCACTTCCTGGTGGGAAATGAGAGTTAAATTTGCCCGTCCAGACACCTCCAGCTAGCCTCTCATTGGTTCTCGCTATTCCTGTTGATCTTCCGCATAAATTGCAAACTGGGCCAAACAGGAGGTTAAAGGGACTGACTCTCCAAGTGGGGAGAGTGTTAGTAAAGCGTCTGGAATGTTGCACCCGAGTACCAGGGGAGGAAAACTGAGACATATTTAAACACGTCTCCCGATCACATGGTTGATCATACTCTAGGTTCCACATGCATGTTTTAGCTGAAGGAAGAATATCTTAAACCTGGGTAGTTGAAACCCGTGGAATGGGTACCATGCAATATGACTTCAAAGGGTCTTCATTTGCTCACCGAACCTCTCCAATCCTATCACTGCTGCGTTTATGCCCCTGTACACATGCTTGATTCTCTTTCGGAGACATAGCAATCCATAGGTTTTAAGATACTTACTAGTCAGGAACATTCTTAGGCGTTTAATATGGGGTGTTGAGACCATTTCGTTGAGCAAGGAGTAGCTCTTGTCTATTCCATATTTGGCTTAAGGAACTTTATCTGTGCTCATTTCAATCTCTGGTTTTATGCAGCACCCCAACTCACCTTTACCCTTAAGCAAGAATAAGTAGGTTTTCTAAATTTGAGACCCTGTTCTGTTCTGTAATTCAGTTCCTGTGTAGCCAAGTTTACATTCCGTGTATTACTGATATCTTATGATGTTTCTATTTCTGTGTGACTTATTTCAGTTAGAATCATCATACCTGAATCCACTCATTGTGCTGCTAAGGGCCTGATGACACAGATTTCATTGCTGAGTGATATTGCTTTGTAAGTAAATACCACAACTTCTTTATCCATTTTTCACTTTCTGCGATGTTGAACTTGTACTGTAAACGAGGTTCTTGTAAACAGAGCCGTTCCAAACATTGGGGTGGCTGTGTCTTTTTGATTTTAATTTCCCTAAGCTATAGGACCATAAGTGGAAGTGCCCTAGGCTCTGTTGCTTTGTTTTTTAGATGTTTCAGGAAACACCATACACTTCTCCCAGGTGTCTGTTGGCAATTTACATCCCGCCCATCAGCATAACAAGGCTCCCAGTTCTCAATGGCCTGTTGCCTTTCTGGATTTTACACTTTTTTCAGATGGCCCTTTTGGCCGGGGGGAAGTGAGACTTCATGGTAGTGCAGATTTCCTTTGCAAGCTTGCTTGGTTGGCCAAAAAGGGCGTATGCGTTTTTTCCTGAATATATTCAGGAAAAAACGCATACGCCCTTTTTGGCCAAGTGCATCATTGTGGACGTTCTGCCTCTTTTCCTATGCTTTCAAGGCAATTCCAGTCTACCTCCTGAAATCGGTTTCCTGCAATTCTGCCCCGCTTTCAAGTCCTCTTGGCAGCCTTACTTCAGTCTATTTTTGGACGATAGCTGTCATTTATAAGTCTGCAGGTTTGTGAATTACAGTGCCCCTGAGCTCCTTTCTTCAACTCGCTTTCTTGTGACCTGGCCGCAACACCGCAGGATGGCTTCAGGCCCTAATCTGGTTCCGGACCGGCATGCTGAGCCTTTGGTTAATTCCTCTTCCTGGTGGGAAATGAGAGTTAAATTTGCCCGTCCAGACACCTCCAGCTAGCCTCTCATTGGTTCTCGCTATTCCTGTTCATCTTCCGCAGAAATTGCAAACTGGGCCAAACAGGAGGTTAAAGGGACTGACTCTCCAAGTGGGGAGAGTGTTAGTAAAGCGTCTGGAATGTTGCACCCGAGTACCAGGGGAGGAAAACTGAGACATATTTGAACACGTCTCCCGATCACATGGTTGATCATACTCTAGGTTCCACATGCATGTTTTAGCTGAAGGAAGAATACCTTAAACCTGGGTAGTTGAAACCCGTGGAATGGGTACCATGCAATATGACTTCAAAGGGTCTTCATTTGCTCACCGAACCTCTCCAATCCTATCACTGCTGCGTTTATGCCCCTGTACACATGCTTGATTCTCTTTTGGAGACATAGCAATCCATAGGTTTTAAGATACTTACTAGTCAGGTACATTCTTAGGCGTTTAATATGGGGTGTTGAGTCCATTTCGTTGAGCAAGGAGTAGCTCTTGTCTATTCCATATTTTGCTTAAGGAACTTTATCTGTGCTCATTTCAATCTCTGGTTTTATGCAGCACCCCAAGTCACCTTTACCCTTAAGCAAGCATAAGTTGGTTTTCTAAATTTGAGACCCTGTTCTGTTCTGTAATTCAGTTCCTGTGTAGCCAAGTTTACATTCCGTGTATTACTGATATCTTATGATGTTTCTTTTTCTGTGTGACTTATTTCAGTTAGAATCATCATACCTGAATCCACTCATTGTGCTGCTAAGGGCCTGATGACACAGATTTCATTGCTGAGTGATATTGCTTTGTAAGTAAATACCACAACTTCTTTATCCATTTTTAACTTTCTGCGATGTTGAACTTGTACTGTAAACGAGGTTCTTGTAAACAAAGCCGTTCCAAACTTTGGGGTGGCTGTGTCTTTTTGATTTTAATTTCCCTAAGCTATAGGACCATAAGTGGAAGTGCCCTAGTCTCTGTTGCTTTGTTTTTTAGATGTTTCAGGAAACACCATACACTTCTCCCGAGTGGTTGTTGGCAATATACATCCCGCCCATCAGCATAAAAAGGCTCCCAGTTCTCCATGGCCTGTCCTGCCTTTCTGGATTTTACACTTTTTTCAGATGGCCCTTTTGACCGGGGGGAAGTGAGACTTCATTGTAGTGCAGATTTCCTTTGCAAGCTTGCTTGGTTGGCCAAAAAGGGCGTATGCGTTTTTTCCTGAATATATTCAGGAAAAAACGCATACGCCCTTTTTGGCCAAGTGCATCATTGTGGACGTTCTGCCTCTTTTCCTATGCTTTCAATGCAATTCCAGTCTACCTCCTGAAATCGGTTTCCTGCAATTCTGCCCCGCTTTCAAGTCCTCTTGGCAGCCTTACTTCAGTCTATTTTTGGACGATAGCTGTCATTTATAACTCTGCAGGTTTGTGAATTACAGTGCCCCTGAGCTCCTTTCTTCAACTCGCTTTCTTTTGAGCTGGCCGCAACACCGCAGGATGGCTTCAGGACCTAATCTGGTTCCGGTACGGCACGCTGAGCCTTTGGTTATTTCCACTTCCTGGTGGGAAATGAGAGTTAAATTTGCCCGTCCAGACACCTCCAGCTAGCCTCTCATTGGTTCTCGCTATTCCTGTTCATCTTCCGCAGAAATTGCAAACTGGGCCAAACAGGAGGTTAAAGGCGCTGACTCTCCAAGTGGGGAGAGTGTTAGTAAAGCGTCTGGAATGTTGCACCCAAGTACCAGGGTACGAAAACTGAGACATATTTGAACACGTCTCCCGTTCACATGGTTGATCATACTTGGGTTCCACATGCATGTTTTAGCTGAAGGAAGAATACCTAAAACCTGGGTAGTTGAAACCCGTGGAATGGGTACCATGCAATATGACTTCAAAGGGTCTTCATTTGCTCACCGAACCTCTCCAATCCTATCACTGCTGCGTTTATGCCCCTGTACACATGCTTGATTCTCTTTTGGAGACATAGCAATCCATAGGTTTTAAGATACTTACTAGTCAGGTACATTCTTAGGCGTTTAATATGCGGTGTTGAGTCCATTTCGTTGAGCAAGGAGTAGCTCTTGTCTATTCCATATTTTGCTTAAGGAACTTTATCTGTGCTCATTTCAATCTCTGGTTTTATGCAGCACCCCAACTCACCTTTACCCTTAAGCAAGCATAAGTTGCTTTTCTAAATTTGAGACCCTGTTCTGTTTTGGAATTCAGTTCCTGTGTAGCCAAGTTTACATTCCGTGTATTACTGATATCTTATGATGTTTCTTTTTCTGTGTGACTTATTTCAGTTAGAATCATCGTACCTGAATCTACTCATTATGCTGCTACGGGCCTGATGACATAGATTTCATTGCTGAGTGATACTGCATTGTACGTAAGTACCACAAGTTCTTTATCCATTTTTCACTTTCTGCGATGTTGAACTTGTACTGTAAACGAGGTTCTTGTAAACAGAGCCGTTCCAAACTTTGGGGTGGCTGTGTCTTTTTGATTTTAATTTCCCTAAGCTATAGGACCGTAAGTGGAAGTGCCCTAGGCTCTGTTGCTTTGTTTTTTAGATGTTTCAGGAAACACCATACACTTCTCCCGAGTGGTTGTTGGCAATTTACATCCCGCCCATCAGCATAACAAGGCTCCCAGTTCTCCATGGCCTGTCCTGCCTTTCTGGATTTTACACTTTTTCCAGATGGCCCATTTGACCGGGGGGAAGTGAGACTTCATTGTAGTGCAGATTTCCTTTGCAAGCTTGCTTGGTTGGCCAAAAAGGGCGTATGCGTTTTTTCCTGAATATATTCAGGAAAAAACGCATACGCCCTTTTTGGCCAAGTGCATCATTGTGGACGTTCTGCCTCTTTTCCTATGCTTTCAATGCAATTCCAGTCTACCTCCTGAAATCGGTTTCCTGCAATTCTGCCCCGCTTTCAAGTCCTCTTGGCAGCCTTACTTCAGTCTATTTTTGGACGATAGCTGTCATTTATAACTCTGCAGGTTTGTGAATTACAGTGCCCCTGAGCTCCTTTCTTCAACTCGCTTTCTTGTGACCTGGCCGCAACACCGCAGGATGGCTTCAGGACCTAATCTGGTTCCGGTACGGCACGCTGAGCCTATGGTTATTTCCACTTCCTGGTGGGAAATGAGAGTTAAATTTGCCCGTCCAGACACCTCCAGCTAGACTCTCATTGGTTCTCGCTATTCCTGTTCATCTTCCGCAGAAATTGCAAACTGGGCCAAACAGGAGGTTAAAGGCGCTGACTCTCCAAGTGGGGAGAGTGTTAGTAAAGCGTCTGGAATGTTGCACCCGAGTACCAGGGGAGGAAAACTGAGACATATTTGAACACGTCTCCCGTTCACATGGTTGATCATACTTGGGTTCCACATGCATGTTTTAGCTGAAGGAAGAATACCTTAAACCTGGAGAGTTGAGACCCGTGTAATGGGTACCATGCAATATGACTTCAAAGGGTCTTCATTTGCTCACCGAACCTCTCCAATCCTATCACTGCTGCGTTTATGCCCCTGTACACACGCTTGATTCTCTTTTGGAGACATAGCAATCCATAGGTTTTAAGATACTTACTAGTCAGGTACATTCTTAGGCGTTTAATATGGGGTGTTGAGTCCATTTCGTTGAGCAAGGAGTAGCTCTTGTCTATTCCATATTTGGCTTAAGGAACTTTATCTGTGCTCATTTCAATCTCTGGTTTTATGCAGCACCCCAACTCACCTTTCCCCTTAAGCAAGCATAAGTTGGTTTTCTAAATTTGAGACCCTGTTCTGTTCTGTAATTCAGTTCCTGTGTAGCCAAGTTTACATTCCGTGTATTACTGATATCTTATGATGTTTCTTTTTCTGTGTGACTTATTTCAGTTAGAATCATCATACCTGAATCCACTCATTTTGCTGCTAAGGGCCTGATGACACAGATTTCATTGCTGAGTGATATTGCTTTGTAAGTAAATACCACAACTTCTTTATCCATTTTTCACTTTCTGCGATGTTGAACTTGTACTGTAAACGAGGTTCTTGTAAACAGAGCCATTCCAAACTTTGGGGTGGCTGTGTCTTTTTGATTTTAATTTCCCTAAGCTATAGGACCATAAGTGGAAATGCCCTAGGTTCTGTTGCTTTGTTTTTTAGATGTTTCAGGAAACACCATACACTTCTCCCAAGTGGTTGTTTGCAATTTACATCCCGCCCATCAGCATAACAAGGCTCCCAGTTCTCCATGGCCTGTCCTGCCTTTCTGGATTTTACACTTTTTTCAGATGGCCCTTTTGACCGGGGGGAAGTGAGACTTCATTGTAGTGCAGATTTCCTTTGCAAGCTTGCTTGGTTGGCCAAAAAGGGCGTATGCGTTTTTTCCTGAATATATTCAGGAAAAAACGCATACGCCCTTTTTGGCCAAGTGCATCATTGTGGACGTTCTGCCTCTTTTCCTATGCTTTCAATGCAATTCCAGTCTACCTCTTGAAATCGGTTTCCTGCAATTCTGCCCCGCTTTCAAGTCCTCTTGGCAGCCTTACTTCAGTCTATTTTTGGACGATAGCTGTCATTTATAACTCTGCAGGTTTGTGAATTACAGTGCCCCTGAGCTCCTTTCTTCAACTCGCTTTCTTGTGACCTGGCCGCAACACCGCAGGATGGCTTCAGGACCTAATCTGGTTCCGGCACGGCACGCTGAACCTTTGGTTAATTCCTCTTCCTGGTGGGAAATGAGAGTTAAATTTGCCCGTCCAGACACCTCCAGCTAGCCTCTCATTGGTTCTCGCTATTCCTGTTCATCTTCCGCAGAAATTGCAAACTGGGCCAAACAGGAGGTTAAAGGGACTGACTCTCCAAGTCGGGAGAGTGTTAGTAAAGCGTCTGGAATGTTGCACCCGAGTACCAGGGTACGAAAACTGAGACATATTTGAACACGTCTCCCGATCACATGGTTGATCATACTCTAGGTTCCACATGCATGTTTTAGCTGAAGGAAGAATACCTTAAACCTGGGTAGTTGAAACCCGTGGAATGGGTACCATGCAATATGACTTCAAAGGGTCTTCATTTGCTCACCGAACCTCTCCAATCCTATCACTGCTGCGTTTATGCCCCTGTACACATGCTTGATTCTCTTTTGGAGACATAGCAATCCATAGGTTTTAAGATACTTACTAGTCAGGAACATTCTTACGAGTTTAATATGAGGTGTTGAGTCCATTTCGTTGAGCAAGGAGTAGCTCTTGTCTATTCCATATTTGGCTTAAGGAACTTTATCTGTGCTCATTTCAATCTCTGGTTTTATGCAGCACCCCAACTCACCTTTACCCTTAAGCAAGCATAAGTTGGTTTTCTAAATTTGAGACCCTGTTCTGTTCTGTAATTCAGTTCCTGTGTAGCCAAGTTTACATTCCGTGTATTAGTGATATCTTATGATGTTTCTTTTTCTGTGTGACTTATTTCAGTTAGAATCATCATACCTGAATCCACTCATTGCGATGCTAAGGGCCTGATGACATAGATTTCATTGCTGAGTGATATTGCTTTGTAAGTGAATACCACAACTTCTTTATCCATTTTTCACTTTCTGCGATGTTGAACTTGTACTGTAAACGAGGTTCTTGTAAACAGAGCCGTTCCAAACTTTGGGGTGGCTGTGTCTTTTTTATTTTAATTTCCCTAAGCTATAGGACCATAAGTGGAAGTGCCCTAGGCTCTGTTGCTTTGTTTTTTAGATGTTTCAGGAAACACCATACACTTCTCCCGAGTGGTTGTTGGCAATTTACATCCCGCCCATCAGCATAACAAGGCTCCCAGTTCTCCATGGCCTGTCCTGCCTTTCTGGATTTTACACTTTTTTCAGATGGCCCTTTTGACCGGGGGGAAGTGAGACTTCATTGTAGTGCAGATTTCCTTTGCAAGCTTGCTTGGTTGGCCAAAAAGGGCGTATGCGTTTTTTCCTGAATATATTCAGGAAAAAACGCATACGCCCTTTTTGGCCAAGTGCATCATTGTGGACGTTCTGCCTCTTTTCCTATGCTTTCAATGCAATTCCAGTCTACCTCCTGCAATCGGTTTCCTGCAATTCTGCCCCGCTTTCAAGTCCTCTTGGCAGCCTTACTTCAGTCTATTTTTGGACGATAGCTGTCATTTATAACTCTGCAGGTTTGTGAATTACAGTGCCCCTGAGCTCCTTTCTTCAACTCTCTTTCTTGTGACCTGGCCGCAACACCGCAGGATGGCTTCAGGCCCTAATCTGGTTCCGGCCCGGCATGCTGAGCCTTTGGTTAATTCCTCTTCCTGGTGGGAAATGAGAGTTAAATTTGCCCGTCCAGACACCTCCAGCTAGCCTCTCATTGGTTCTCGCTATTCCTGTTCATCTTCCACAGAAATTGCAAACTGGGCCAAACAGGAGGTTAAAGGGACTGACTCTCCAAGTCGGGAGAGTGTTAGTAAAGCGTCTGGAATGTTGCACCCATGTACCAGGGGAGGAAAACTGAGACATATTTGAAGACGTCTCCCGTTCACATGGTTGATCATACTCTGGGTTCCACATGCATGTTTTAGCTGAAGGAAGAATACCTTAAACCTGGGTAGTTGAAACCCGTGGAATGGGTACCATGCAATATGACTTCAAAGGGTCTTCATTTGCTCACCGAACCTCTCCAATCCTATCACTGCTGCGTTTATTCCCCTGTACACACGCTTGATTCTCTTTTGGAGACATAGCAATCCATAGGTTTTAAGATACTTACTAGTCAGGTACATTCTTAGGGGTTTAATATGGGGTTTTGAGTCCATTTCGTTGAGCAAGGAGTAGCTCTTGTCTATTCCATATTTGGCTTAAGGAACTTTATCTGTGCTCATTTCAATCTCTGGTTTTATGCAGCACCCCAACTCACCTTTCCCCTTAAGCAAGCATAAGTTGGTTTTCTAAATTTGAGACCCTGTTCTGTTCTGTAATTCAGTTCCTGTGTAGCCAAGTTTACATTCCGTGTATTACTGATATCTTATGATGTTTCTTTTTCTGTGTGACTTATTTCAGTTAGAATCATCATACCTGAATCCACTCATTGTGCTGCTAAGGGCCTGATGACACAGATTTCATTGCTGAGTGATATTGCTTTGTAAGTAAATACCACAACTTCTTTATCCATTTTTCACTTTCTGCGATGTTGAACTTGTACTGTAAACGAGGTTCTTGTAAACAGAGCCATTCCAAACTTTGGGGTGGCTGTGTCTTTTTGATTTTAATTTCCCTAAGCTATAGGACCATAAGTGGAAATGCCCTAGGTTCTGTTGCTTTGTTTTTTAGATGTTTCAGGAAACACCATACACTTCTCCCAAGTGGTTGTTGGCAATTTACATCCCGCCCATCAGCATAACAAGGCTCCCAGTTCTCCATGGCCTGTCCTGCCTTTCTGGATTTTACACTTTTTTCAGATGGCCCTTTTGACCGGGGGGAAGTGAGACTTCATTGTAGTGCAGATTTCCTTTGCAAGCTTGCTTGGTTGGCCAAAAAGGGCGTATGCGTTTTTTCCTGAATATATTCAGGAAAAAACGCATACGCCCTTTTTGGCCAAGTGCATCATTGTGGACGTTCTGCCTCTTTTCCTATGCTTTCAATGCAATTCCAGTCTACCTCCTGAAATTGGTTTCCTGCAATTCTGCCCCGCTTTCAAGTCCTCTTGGCAGCCTTACTTCAGTCTATTTTTGGACGATAGCTGTCATTTATAACTCTGCAGGTTTGTGAATTACAGTGCCCCTGAGCTCCTTTCTTCAACTCGCTTTCTTGTGACCTGGCCGCAACACCACAGGATGGCTTCAGGACCTAATCTGGTTCCGGCACGGCACGCTGAACCTTTGGTTAATTCCTCTTCCTGGTGGGAAATGAGAGTTAAATTTGCCCGTCCAGACACCTCCAGCTAGCCTCTCATTGGTTCTCGCTATTCCTGTTCATCTTCTGCAGAAATTGCAAACTGGGCCAAACAGGAGGTTAAAGGGACTGACTCTCCAAGTCAGGAGAGTGTTAGTAAAGCGTCTGGAATGTTGCACCCGAGTACCAGGGTACGAAAACTGAGACATATTTGAACACGTCTCCCGATCACATGGTTGATCATACTCTAGGTTCCACATGCATGTTTTAGCTGAAGGAAGAATACCTTAAACCTGGGTAGTTGAAACCCGTGGAATGGGTACCATGCAATATGACTTCAAAGGGTCTTCATTTGCTCACCGAACCTCTCCAATCCTATCACTGCTGCGTTTATGCCCCTGTACACATGCTTGATTCTCTTTTGGAGACATAGCAATCCATAGGTTTTAAGATACTTACTAGTCAGGAACATTCTTACGCGTTTAATATGGGGTGTTGAGTCCATTTCGTTGAGCAAGGAGTAGCTCTTGTCTATTCCATATTTGGCTTAAGGAACTTTATCTGTGCTCATTTCAATCTCTGGTTTTATGCAGCACCCCAACTCACCTTTACACTTAAGCAAGCATAAGTTGGTTTTCTAAATTTGAGACCCTGTTCTGTTCTGTAATTCAGTTCCTGTGTAGGCAAGTTTACATTCCGTGTATTAGTGATATCTTATGATGTTTCTTTTTCTGTGTGACTTATTTCAGTTAGAATCATCATACCTGAATCCACTCATTGCGATGCTAAAGGCCTGATGACATAGATTTCATTGCTGAGTGATATTGCTTTGTAAGTGAATACCACAACTTTTTTATCCATTTCTCACTTTCTGCGATGTTGAACTTGTACTGTAAACGAGGTTCTTGTAAACAGAGCCGTTCCAAACTTTGGGGTGGCTGTGTCTTTTTGATTTTAATTTCCCTAAGCTATAGGACCATAAGTGGAAGTGCCCTAGGCTCTGTTGCTTTGTTTTTTAGATGTTTCAGGAAACACCATACACTTCTCCCGAGTGGTTGTTGGCAATTTACATCCCGCCCATCAGCATAACAAGGCTCCCAGTTCTCCATGGCCTGTCCTGCCTTTCTGGATTTTACACTTTTTTCAGATGGCCCTTTTGACCGGGGGGAAGTGAGACTTCATTGTAGTGCAGATTTCCTTTGCAAGCTTGCTTGGTTGGCCAAAAAGGGCGTATGCGTTTTTTCCTGAATATATTCAGGAAAAAACGCATACGCCCTTTTTGGCCAAGTGCATCATTGTGGACGTTCTGCCTCTTTTCCTATGCTTTCAATGCAATTCCAGTCTACCTCCTGAAATCGGTTTCCTGCAATTCTGCCCCGCTTTCAAGTCCTCTTGGCAGCCTTACTTCAGTCTATTTTTGGACGATAGCTGTCATTTATAACTCTGCAGGTTTGTGAATTACAGTGCCCCTGAGCTCCTTTCTTCAACTCGCTTTCTTGTGACCTGGCCGCAACACCGCAGAATGGCTTCAGGCCCTAATCTGGTTCCGGCCCGGCATGCTGAGCCTTTGGTTAATTCCTCTTCCTGGTGGGAAATGAGAGTTAAATTTGCCCGTCCAGACACCTCCAGCTAGCCTCTCATTGGTTCTCGCTATTCCTGTTCATCTTCCGCAGAAATTGCAAACTGGGCCAAACAGGAGGTTAAAGGGACTGACTCTCCAAGTCGGGAGAGTGTTAGTAAAGCGTCTGGAATGTTGCACCCGAGTACCAGGGGAGGAAAACTGAGACATATTTGAACACGTCTCCCGTTCACATGGTTGATCATACTCTGGGTTCCACATGCATGTTTTAGCTGAAGGAAGAATACCTTAAACCTGGGTAGTTGAAACCCGTGGAATGGGTACCATGCAATATGACTTCAAAGGGTCTTCATTTGCTCACCGAACCTCTCCAATCCTATCACTGCTGCGTTTATTCCCCTGTACACACGCTTGATTCTCTTTTGGAGACATAGCAATCCATAGGTTTTAAGATACTTACTAGTCAGGTACATTCTTAGGGGTTTAATATGGGGTTTTGAGTCCATTTCGTTGAGCAAGGAGTAGCTCTTGTCTATTCCATATTTGGCTTAAGGAACTTTATCTGTGCTCATTTCAATCTCTGGTTTTATGCAGCACCCAAACTCACCTTTACCCTTAAGCAAGCATAAGTTGGTTTTCTAAATTTGAGACCCTGTTCTGTTCTGTAATTCAGTTCCTGTGTAGCCAAGTTTACATTCCGTGTATTACTGATATCTTATGATGTTTCTTTTTCTGTGTGACTTATTTCAGTTAGAATCATCATACCTGAATCCACTCATTGTGCTGCTAAGGGCCTGATGACACAGATTTCATTGCTGAGTGATATTGCTTTGTAAGTAAATACCACAACTTCTTTATCCATTTTTCACTTTCTGCGATGTTGAACTTGTACTGTAAACGAGGTTCTTGTAAACAGAGCCATTCCAAACTTTGGGGTGGCTGTGTCTTTTTGATTTTAATTTCCCTAAGCTATAGGACCATAAGTGGAAGTGCCCTAGGTTCTGTTGCTTTGTTTTTTAGATGTTTCAGGAAACACCATACACTTCTCCCAAGTGGTTGTTGGCAATTTACATCCCGCCCATCAGCATAACAAGGCTCCCAGTTCTCCATGGCCTGTCCTGCCTT
The DNA here is from genome assembly GCF_951394435.1 of Stenella coeruleoalba. NCBI lineage: Eukaryota > Metazoa > Chordata > Mammalia > Artiodactyla > Delphinidae > Stenella > Stenella coeruleoalba. The sequence goes on along the minus strand of NW_027646432.1, from coordinate 422,091 downwards.
TCTGGATTTTACACTTTTTTCAGATGGCCCTTTTGACCGGGGGGAAGTGAGACTTCATTGTAGTGCAGATTTCCTTTGCAAGCTTGCTTGGTTGGCCAAAAAGGGCGTATGCGTTTTTTCCTGAATATATTCAGGAAAAAACGCATACACCCTTTTTGGCCAAGTGCATCATTGTGGACGTTCTGCCTCTTTTCCTATGCTTTCAATGCAATTCCAGTCTACCTCCTGAAATTGGTTTCCTGCAATTCTGCCCCGCTTTCATGTCCTCTTGGCAGCCTTACTTCAGTCTATTTTTGGACGATAGCTGTCATTTATAACTCTGCAGGTTTGTGAATTACAGTGCCCCTGAGCTCCTTTCTTCAACTCGCTTTCTTGTGACCTGGCCGCAACACCGCAGGATGGCTTCAGGACCTAATCTGGTTCCGGCACGGCACGCTGAACCTTTGGTTAATTCCTCTTCCTGGTGGGAAATGAGAGTTAAATTTGCCCGTCCAGACACCTCCAGCTAGCCTCTCATTGGTTCTCGCTATTCCTGTTCATCTTCCGCAGAAATTGCAAACTGGGCCAAACAGGAGGTTAAAGGGACTGACTCTCCAAGTCGGGAGAGTGTTAGTAAAGCGTCTGGAATGTTGCACCCGAGTTCCAGGGGAGGAAAACTGAGACATATTTGAACACGTCTCCCGATCACATTGTTGATCATACTCTAGGTTCCACATGCATGTTTTAGCTGAAGGAAGAATACCTTAAACCTGGGTAGTTGAAACCCGTGGAATGGGTACCATGCAATATGACTTCAAAGGGTCTTCATTTGCTCACCGAACCTCTCCAATCCTATCACTGCTGCGTTTATGCCCCTGTACACATGCTTGATTCTCTTTTGGAGACATAGCAATCCATAGGTTTTAAGATACTTACTATTCAGGAACATTCTTACGCGTTTAATATGGGGTGTTGAGTCCATTTCGTTGAGCAAGGAGTAGCTCTTGTCTATTCCATATTTGGCTTAAGGAACTTTATCTGTGCTCATTTCAATCTCTGGTTTTATGCAGCACCCCAACTCACCTTTACCCTTAAGCAAGCATAAGTTGGTTTTCTAAATTTGAGACCCTGTTCTGTTCTGTAATTCAGTTCCTGTGTAGGCAAGTTTACATTCCGTGTATTAGTGATATCTTATGATGTTTCTTTTTCTGTGTGACTTATTTCAGTTAGAATCATCATACCTGAATCCACTCATTGCGATGCTAAGGGCCTGGTGACATAGATTTCATTGCTGAGTGATATTGCTTTGTAAGTGAATACCACAACTTCTTTATCCATTTTTCACTTTCTGCGATGTTGAACTTGTACTGTAAACGAGGTTCTTGTAAACAGAGCCGTTCCAAACTTTGGGGTGGCTGTGTCTTTTTGATTTTAATTTCCCTAAGCTATAGGACCATAAGTGGAAGTGCCCTAGGCTCTGTTGCTTTGTTTTTTAGATGTTTCAGGAAACACCATACACTTCTCCCAAGTGTCTGTTGGCAATTTACCTCCCGCCCATCAGCATAACAAGGCTCCCAGTTCTCAATGGCCTGTTGCCTTTCTGGATTTTACACTTTTTTCAGATGGCCCTTTTGACCGGGGGGAAGTGAGACTTCATTGTAGTGCAGATTTCCTTTGCAAGCTTGCTTGGTTGACCAAAAAGGACGTATGCGTTTTTTCCTGAATATATTCAGGAAAAAACGCATACGTCCTTTTTGGCCAAGTGCATCATTGTGGACGTTCTGCCTCTTTTCCTATGCTTGCAATACAATTCCAGTCTACCTCCTGAAATCGGTTTCCTGCAATTCTGCCCCGCTTTCAAGTCCTCTTGGCAGCCTTACTTCAGTGTATTTTTGGACGATAGCTGTCATTTATAACTCTGCAGGTTTGTGAATTACAGTGCCCCTGAGCTCCTTTCTTCAACTCGCTTTCTTGTGACCTGGCCGCAACACCGCAGGATGGCTTCAGGCCCTAATCTGGTTCCGGGCCGGGACGCTGAGCCTTTGGTTAATTCCTCTTCCTGGTGGGAAATGAGAGTTAAATTTGCCCGTCCAGACACCTCCAGCTAGCCTCTCATTGGTTCTCGCTATTCCTGTTCATCTTCCGCAGAAATTGCAAACTGGGCCAAACAGGAGGTTAAAGGGACTGACTCTCCAAGTGGGGAGAGTGTTAGTAAAGCGTCTGGAATGTTGCACCCGAGTACCAGGGGAGGAAAACTGAGACATATTTGAACACGTCTCCCGATCACATGGTTGATCATACTCTAGGTTCCATATGCATGTTTTAGCTGAAGTAAGAATACCTTAAACCTGGGTAGTTGAAACCCGTGGAATGGGTACCATGCAATATGACTTCAAAGGGTCTTCATTTGCTCACCGAACCTCTCTAATCCTATCACTGCTGCGTTTATGCCCCTGTACACATTCTTGATTCTCTTTCGGAGACATAGCAATCCATAGGTTTTAAGATACTTACTAGTCAGGTACATTCTTAGGCGTTTAATAATGGGTGTTGAGTCCATTTCGTTGAGCAAGGAGTAGCTCTTGTCTATTCCATATTTGGCTTAAGGAACTTTATCTGTGCTCATTTCAATCTCTGGTTTTATGCAGCACCCCAACTCACCTTTACCCTTAAGCAAGAATAAGTTGGTTTTCTAAATTTGAGACCCTGTTCTGTTCTGTAATTCAGTTCCTGTGTAGCCAAGTTTACATTCCGTGTATTACTGATATCTTATGATGTTTCTTTTTCTGTGTGACTTATTTCAGTTAAAATCATCATACCTGAATCCACTCATTGTGCTGCTAAGGGCCTGATGACACAGATTTCATTGCTGAGTGATATTGCTTTGTTAGTAAATACCACAACTTCTTTATCCATTTTTCACTTTCTGCGATGTGAACTTGTACTTTAAACGAGGTTCTTGTAAACAGAGGCGTCCCAAACTTTGGGGTGGCTGTGTCTTTTTGATTTTAATTTCCCTAAGCTATAGGACCATAAGTGGAAGTGCCCTAGGTTCTGTTGCTTTGTTTTTTAGATGTTTCAGGAAACACCATACACTTCTCCCGAGTGGTTGTTGGCAATTTACATCCCGCCCATCAGCATAACCAGGCTCCCAGTTCTCCATGGCCTGTCCTGCCTTTCTGAATTTTACACTTTTTTCAGATGGCCCTTTTGACCGGGGAGAAGTGAGACTTCATTGTAGTGCAGATTTCCTTTGCAAGCTTGCTTGGTTGGCCAAAAAGGGCGTATGCGTTTTTTCCTGAATATATTCAGGAAAAAACGCATACGCCCTTTTTGGCCAAGTGCATCATTGTGGACGTTCTGCCTCTTTTCCTATGCTTTCAATGCAATTCCAGTCTACCTCCTGCAATCGGTTTCCTGCAATTCTGCCCCGCTTTCAAGTCCTCTTGGCAGCCTTACTTCAGTCTATTTTTGGACGATAGCTGTCATTTATAACTCTGCAGGTTTGTGAATTACAGTGCCCCTGAGCTCCTTTCTTCAACTCACTTTCTTGTGACCTGGCCGCAACACCGCAGGATGGCTTCAGGCCCTAATCTGGTTCCGGCACGGCACGCTGAGCCTTTGGTTATTTCCTCTTCCTGGTGGGAAATGAGAGTTAAATTTGCCCGTCCAGACACCTCCAGCTAGTCTCTCATTGGTTCTCGCTATTCCTGTTCATCTTCCGCAGAAATTGCAAACTGGGCCAAACAGGAGGTTAAAGGCGCTGACTCTCCAAGTGGGGAGAGTGTTAGTAAAGCGTCTGGAATGTTGCACCCGAGTACCAGGGGAGGAAAACTGAGACATATTTGAACACGTCTCCCGTTCACATGGTTGATCATACTTGGGTTCCACATGCATGTTTTAGCTGAAGGAAGAATACCTTAAACCTGGGTAGTTGAGACCAGTGGAATGGGTACCATGCAATATGACTTCAAAGGGTCTTCATTTGCTCACCGAACCTCTCCAATCCTATCACTGCTGCGTTTATGCCCCTGTACACACGCTTGATTCTCTTTCGGAGACATAGCAATCCATAGGTTTTAAGATACTTACTAGTCAGGTACATTCTTAGGCGTTTAATATGCGGTGTTGAGTCCATTTTGTTGAGCAAGGAGTAGCTCTTGTCTATTCCATATTTGGCTTAAGGAACTTTATCTGTGCTCATTTCAATCTCTGGTTTTATGCAGCACCCCAACTCACCTTTACCCTTAAGCAAGCATAAGTTGGTTTTCTAAATTTGAGACCCTGTTCTGTTCTGTAATTCAGTTCCTGTGTAGCCAAGTTTACATTCCGTGTATTACTGATATCTTATGATGTTTCTTTTTCTGTGTGACTTACTTCAGTTAGAATCATCATACCTGAATCCACTCATTGTGCTGCTAAGGGCCTGATGACACAGATTTCATTGCTGAGTGATATTGCTTTGTAAGTAAATACCACAACTTCTTTATCCATTTTTCACTTTCTGCGATGTTGAACTTGTACTGTAAACGAGGTTCTTGTAAACAGAGCCGTTCCAAACTTTGAGGTGGCTGTGTCTTTTTGATTTTAATTTCCCTAAGCTATAGGACCATAAGTGGAAGTGCCCTAGGTTCTGTTGCTTTGTGTTTTAGATGTTTCAGGAAACACCATACACTTCTCCCCAGTGGTTGTTGGCAATTTACATCCCGCCCATCAGCATAACAAGGCTCCCAGTTCTCCATGGCCTGTCCTGCCTTTCTGGATTTTACACTTTTTTCAGATGGCCCTTTTGACCGGGGGGAAGTGAGACTTCATTGTAGTGCAGATTTCCTTTGCAAGCTTGCTTGGTTGGCCAAAAAGGGCGTATGCGTTTTTTCCTGAATATATTCAGGAAAAAACGCATACGCCCTTTTTGGCCAAGTGCATCATTGTGGACGTTCTGCCTCTTTTCCTATGCTTTCAATGCAATTCCAGTCTACCTCCTGAAATCGGTTTCCTGCAATTCTGCCCCGCTTTCAAGTCCTCTTGGCAGCCTTACTTCAGTCTATTTTTGGACGATAGCTGTCATTTATAACTCTGCAGGTTTGTGAATTACAGTGCCCCTGAGCTCCTTTCTTCAACTCGCTTTCTTGTGACCTGGCCGCAACACCGCAGGATGGCTTCAGGCCCTAATCTGGTTCCGGCACGGCACGCTGAGCCTTTGGTTATTTCCTCTTCCTGGTGGGAAATGAGAGTTAAATTTGCCCGTCCAGACACCTCCAGCTAGTCTCTCATTGGTTCTCGTTATTCCTGTTCATCTTCTGCAGAAATTGCAAACTGGGCCAAACAGGAGGTTAAAGGCGCTGACTCTCCAAGTGGGGAGAGTGTTAGTAAAGCGTCTGGAATGTTGCACCCGAGTACCAGGGGAGGAAAACTGAGACATATTTGAACACGTCTCCCGTTCACATGGTTGATCATACTTGGGTTCCACATGCATGTCTTAGCTGAAGGAAGAATACTTTAAACCTGGAGAGTTGAGACCCGTGTAATGGGTACCATGCAATATGACTTCAAAGGGTCTTCATTTGCTCACCGAACCTCTCCAATCCTATCACTGCTGCGTTTATGCCCCTGTACACATGCTTGATTCTCTTTCGGAGACATAGCAATCCATAGGTTTTACGATACTTACTAGTCAGGTACATTCTTAGGCGTTTAATATGGGGTGTTGAGTCCATTTCGTTGAGCAAGGAGTAGCTCTTGTCTATTCCATATTTGGCTTAAGGAACTTTATCTGTGCTCATTTCAATCTCTGGTTTTATGCAGCACCCCAACTCACCTTTACCCTTAAGCAAGAATAAGTTGTTTTTCTAAATTTGAGACCCTGTTCTGTTCTGTAATTCAGTTCCTGTGTAGCCAAGTTTACATTCCGTGTATTACTGATACCTTATGATGTTTCTTTTTCTGTGTGACTTATTTCAGTTAGAATCATCGTACCTGAATCTACTCATTATGCTGCTACGGGCCTGATGACATAGATTTCATTGCTGAGTGATACTGCATTGTACGTAAGTACCACAAGTTCTTTATCCATTTTTCACTTTCTGCGATGTTGAACTTGTACTGTAAACGAGGTTCTTGTAAACAGAGCCGTTCGAAAGTTTGGGGTGGCTGTGTCTTTTCGATTTTAATTTCCCTAAGCTATAGGACCATAAGTGGAAGTGCCCTAGGTTCTGTTGCTTTGTTTTTTAGATGTTTCAGGAAACACCATACACTTCTCCCGAGTGTCTGCTGGCAATTTACATCCCGCCCAATAGCATAACAAGGCTCCCAGTTCTCAATGGCCTGTTGCCTTTCTGGATTTTACACTTTTTTCAGATGGCCCTTTTGACCGGGGGGAAGTGAGACTTCATTGTAGTGCAGATTTCCTTTGCAAGCTTGCTTGGTTGGCCAAAAAGGGCGTATGCGTTTTTTCCTGAATATATTCAGGAAAAAACGCATACGCCCTTTTTGGCCAAGTGCATCATTGTGGACGTTCTGCCTCTTTTCCTATGCTTTCAATGCAATTCCAGTCTACCTCCTGAAATCGGTTTCCTGCAATTCTGCCCCGCTTTCAAGTCCTCTTGGCAGCCTTACTTCAGTCTATTTTTGGACGATAGCTGTCATTTATAACTCTGCAGGTTTGTGAATTACAGTGCCCCTGAGCTCCTTTCTTCAACTCGCTTTCTTGTGACCTGGCCGCAACACCGCAGGATGGCTTCAGGCCCTAATCTGGTTCTGGCCCGGCATGCTGAGCCTTTGGTTAATTCCTCTTCCTGGTGGGAAATGAGAGTTAAATATGCCCGTTCAGACACCTCCAGCTAGTCTCTCATTGGTTCTCGCTATTCCTGTTCATCTTCTGCAGAAATTGCAAACTGGGCCAAACAGGAGGTTAAAGGGACTGACTCTCCAAGTCGGGAGAGTTTTAGTAAAGCGTCTGGAATGTTGCACCCGAGTACCAGGGGAGGAAAACTGAGACATATTTGAACACGTCTCCCGTTCACATGGTTGATCATACTCTGGGTTCCACATGCATGTTTTAGCTGAAGGAAGAATACCTTAAACCTGGAGAGTTGAGACCCGTGGAATGGGTACCATGCAATATGACTTCAAAGGGTCTTCATTTGCTCACCGAACCTCTCCAATCCTATCACTGCTGCGTTTATGCCCCTGGACACACGCTTGATTCTCTTTTGGAGACATAGCAATCCATAGGTTTCAAGATACTTACTAGTCAGGTACATTCTTAGGCGTTTAATATGGGGTGTTGAGTCCATTTCGTTGAGCAAGGAGTAGCTCTTGTCTATTCCATATTTGGCTTAAGGAACTTTATCTGTGCTCATTTCAATCTCTGGTTTTTTGCAGCACCCCAACTCACCTTTCCCCTTAAGCAAGAATAAGTTGTTTTTCTAAATTTGAGACCCTGTTCTGTTCTGTAATTCAGTTTCTGTGTAGCCAAGTTTACATTCCGTGTATTACTGATATCTTATGATGTTTCTTTTTCTGTGTGACTTATTTCAGTTAGAATCATCGTACCTGAATCTACTCATTATGCTGCTACGGGCCTGATGACATAGATTTCATTGCTGAGTGATACTGCATTGTACGTAAGTACCACAAGTCCTTTATCCATTTTTCACTTTCTGCGATGTTGAACTTGTACTGTAAACGAGGTTCTTGTAAACAGAGCCGTTCCAAACTTTGGGGTGGCTGTGTCTTTTTGATTTTAATTTCCCTAAGCTATAGGACCATAAGTGGAAGTGCCCTAGGTTCTGTTGCTTTGTTTTTTAGATGTTTCAGGAAACACCATACACTTCTCCCAAGTGGTTGTTGGCAATTTACATCCCTCCCATCAGCATAACAAGTTTCCCAGTTCTCCATGACCTGTCCTGCCTTTCTGGATTTTACACTTTTTTCAGATGGCCCTTTTGACCGGGGGGAAGTGAGACTTCATTGTAGTGCAGATTTCCTTTGCAAGCTTGCTTGGTTGGCCAAAAAGTGCGTATGCGTTTTTTCCTGAATATATTCAAGAAAAAACGCATACGCCCTTTTTGGCCAAGTGCATCATTGTGGACGTTCTGCCTCTTTTCCTATGCTTTCAATGCAATTCCAGTCTACCTCCTGAAATCGGTTTCCTGCAATTCTGCCCCGCTTTCAAGTCCTCTTGGCAGCCTTACTTCAGTCTATTTTTGGACGATAGCTGTCATTTATAACTCTGCAGGTTTGTGAATTACAGTGCCCCTGAGCTCCTTTCTTCAACTCGCTTTCTTTTGAGCTGGCCGCAACACCGCAGGGTGGCTTCAGGCCCTAATATGGTTCCGGTACGGCACGCTGAGCCTTTGGTTATTTCCTCTTCCTGGTGGGAAATGAGAGTTAAATTTGCCCGTCCAGACACCTCCAGCTAGCCTCTCATTGGTTCTCGCTATTCCTGTTCATCTTCCGCAGAAATTGCAAACTGGGCCAAACAGGAGGTTAAAGGCGCTGACTCTCCAAGTGGGGAGAGTGTTAGTAAAGCGTCTGGAATGTTGCACCCGAGTACCAGGGGAGGAAAACTGAGACATATTTGAACACGTCTCCCGTTCACATGGTTGATCATACTTGGGATCCACATGCATGTTTTAGCTGAAGGAAGAATACCTTAAACCTGGAGAGTTGAGACCCGTGTAATGGGTACCATGCAATATGACTTCAAAGGGTCTTCATTTGCTCACCGAACCTCTCCAATCCTATCACTGCTGCGTTTATGCCCCTGTACACATGCTTGATTCTCTTTTGGAGACATAGCAATCCATAGGTTTTACGATATTACTAGTCAGGTACATTCTTAGGCGTTTAATATGCGGTGTTGAGTCCATTTCGTTGAGCAAGGAGTAGCTCTTGTCTATTCCACATTTGACTTAAGGAACTTTATCTGTGCTAATTTCAATCTCTGGTTTTATGCAGCACCCCAACTCACCTTTACCCTTAAGCAAGCATAAGTTGGTTTTCTAAATTTTAGACCCTGTTCTGTTTTGGAATTCAGTTCCTGTGTAGCCAAGTTTACATTCCGTGTATTACTGATATCTTATGATGTTTCTTTTTCTGTGTGACTTATTTCAGTTAGAATCATCGTACCTGAATCCACTCATTGTGCTGCTAAGTGCCTGATGACATAGATTTCATTGCTGAGTGATATTGCTTTGTAAGTAAATACCACAACTTCTTTATCCATTTTTCACTTTCTGCGATGTTGAACTTGTATTGTAAACGAGGTTCTTGTAAACAGAGCCGTCCCAAACTTTGGGGTGGCTGTGTCTTTTTGATTTTAATTTCCCTAAGCTATAGGACCATAAGTGGAAGTGCCCTAGGTTCTGTTGCTTTGTTTTTGACATGTTTCAGGAAACACCATACACTTCTCCCGAGTGGTTCTTGGCAATTTACATCCCGCCCATCAGCATAACAAGGCTCCCAGTTCTCCATGGCCTGTCCTGCCTTTCTGGATTTTACACTTTTTTCAGATGGCCCTTTAGACCGGGGGGAAGTGAGACTTCATTGTAGTGCAGATTTCCTTTGCAAGCTTGCTTGGTTGGCCAAAAAGGGCGTATGCGTTTTTTCCTGAATATATTCAGGAAAAAACGCATACGCCCTTTTTGGCCAAGTGCATCATTGTGGACGTTCTGCTTCTTTTCCTATGCTTTCAATGTAATTCCAGTCTACCTCCTGAAATCGGTTTCCTGCAATTCTGCCCCGCTTTCAAGTCCTCTTGGCAGCCTTACTTCAGTCTATTTTTGGACGATAGCTGTCATTTATAACTCTGCAGGTTTGTGAATTACAGTGCCCCTGAGCTCCTTTCTTCAACTCGCTTTCTTTTGAGCTGGCCGCAACACCGCAGGTTGGCTTCAGGCCCTAATCTGGTTCCGGCACGGCACGCTGAGCCTTTGGTTATTTCCTCTTCCTGGTGGGAAATGAGAGTTAAATTTGCCCGTCCAGACACCTCCAGCTAGCCTCTCATTGGTTCTCGCTATTCCTGTTCATCTTCCGCAGAAATTGCAAACTGGGCCAAACAGGAGGTTAAAGGCGCTGACTCTCCAAGTGGGGAGAGTGTTAGTAAAGCGTCTGGAATGTTGCACCCGAATACCAGGGGAGGAAAACTGAGACATATTTGAACACGTCTCCCGTTCACATGGTTGATCATACTTGGGTTCCACATGCATGTTTTAGCTGAAGGAAGAATACCTTAAACCTGGAGAGTTGAGACCCGTGTAATGGGTACCATGCAATATGACTTCAAAGGGTCTTCATTTGCTCACCGAACCTCTCCAATCCTATCACTGCTGCGTTTATGCCCCTGTACACATGCTTGATTCTCTTTCGGAGACATAGCAATCCATAGGTTTTAAGATACTTACTAGTCAGGTACATTCTTAGGCGTTTAATATGCGGTGTTGAGTCCATTTCGTTGAGCAAGGAGTAGCTCTTGTCTATTCCATATTTGACTTAAGGAACTTTATCTGTGCTCATTTCAATCTCTGGTTTTATGCAGCACCCCAACTCACCTTTACCCTTAAGCAAGCATAAGTTGGTTTTCTAAATTTGAGACCCTGTTCTGTTCTGTAATTCAGTTCCTGTGTAGCCAAGTTTACATTCCGTGTATTACTGATATCTTATGATGTTTCTTTTTCTGTGTGACTTACTTCAGTTAGAATCATCATACCTGAATCCACTCATTGTGCTGCTAAGGGCCTGATGACACAGATTTCATTGCTGAGTGATATTGCTTTGTAAGTAAATACCACAACTTCTTTATCCATTTTTCACTTTCTGCGGTGTTGAACTTGTACTGTAAACCAGGTTCTTGTAAACAGAGCCGTTCCAAACTTTGGGGTGGCTGTGTCTTTTTGATTTTAATTTCCCTAAGCTATAGGACCATAAGTGGAAGTGCCCTAGGTTCTGTTGCTTTGTTTTTTAGATGTTTCAGGAAACACCATACACTTCTCCCGAGTGGTTGTTGGCAATTTACATCCCGCCCATCAGCATAACCAGGCTCCCAGTTCTCCATGGCCTGTCCTGCCTTTCTGAATTTTACACTTTTTTCAGATGGCCCTTTTGACCGGGGAGAAGTGAGACTTCATTGTAGTGCAGATTTCCTTTGCAAGCTTGCTTGGTTGGCCAAGAAGGGCGTATGCGTTTTTTCCTGAATATATTCAGGAAAAAACGTATACGCCCTTTTTGGCCAAGTGCATCATTGTGGACGTTCTGCCTCTTTTCCTATGCTTTCAATGCAATTCCAGTCTACCTCCTGAAATCGGTTTCCTGCAATTCTGCCCCGCTTTCAAGTCCTCTTGGCAGCCTTACTTCAGTCTATTTTTGGACGATAGCTGTCATTTATAACTCTGCAGGTTTGTGAATTACAGTGCCCCTGAGCTCCTTTCTTCAACTCACTTTCTTGTGACCTGGCCGCAACACCGCAGGATGGCTTCAGGCCCTAATCTGGTTCCGGCACGGCACGCTGAGCCTTTGGTTATTTCCTCTTCCTGGTGGGAAATGAGAGTTAAATTTGCCCGTCCAGACACCTCCAGCTAGTCTCTCATTGGTTCTCGCTATTCCTGTTCATCTTCCGCAGAAATTGCAAACTGGGCCAAACAGGAGGTTAAAGGCGCTGACTCTCCAAGTGGGGAGAGTGTTAGTAAAGCGTCTGGAATGTTGCACCCGAGTACCAGGGGAGGAAAACTGAGACATATTTGAACACGTCTCCCGTTCACATGGTTGATCATACTTGGGTTCCACATGCATGTTTTAGCTGAAGGAAGAATACCTTAAACCTGGGTAGTTGAGACCCGTGGAATGGGTACCATGCAATATGACTTCAAAGGGTCTTCATTTGCTCACCGAACCTCTCCAATCCTATCACTGCTGCGTTTATGCCCCTGTACACACGCTTGATTCTCTTTCGGAGACATAGCAATCCATAGGTTTTAAGATACTTACTAGTCAGGTACATTCTTAGGCGTTTAATATGCGGTGTTGAGTCCATTTCGTTGAGCAAGGAGTAGCTCTTGTCTATTCCATATTTGGCTTAAGGAACTTTATCTGTGCTCATTTCAATCTCTGGTTTTATGCAGCACCCCAACTCACCTTTACCCTTAAGCAAGCATAAGTTGGTTTTCTAAATTTGAGACCCTGTTCTGTTCTGTAATTCAGTTCCTGTGTAGCCAAGTTTACATTCCGTGTATTACTGATATCTTATGATGTTTCTTTTTCTGTGTGACTTACTTCAGTTAGAATCATCATACCTGAATCCACTCATTGTGCTGCTAAGGGCCTGATGACACAGATTTCATTGCTGAGTGATATTGCTTTGTAAGTAAATACCACAACTTCTTTATCCATTTTTCACTTTCTGCGATGTTGAACTTGTACTGTAAACGAGGTTCTTGTAAACAGAGCCGTTCCAAACTTTGGGGTGGCTGTGTCTTTTTGATTTTAATTTCCCTAAGCTATAGGACCATAAGTGGAAGTGCCCTAGGTTCTGTTGCTTTGTGTTTTAGATGTTTCAGGAAACACCATACACTTCTCCCCAGTGGTTGTTGGCAATTTACATCCCGCCCATCAGCATAACAAGGCTCCCAGTTCTCCATGGCCTGTCCTGCCTTTCTGGATTTTACACTTTTTTCAGATGGCCCTTTTGACCGGGGGGAAGTGAGACTTCATTGTAGTGCAGATTTCCTTTGCAAGCTTGCTTGGTTGGCCAAAAAGGGCGTATGCGTTTTTTCCTGAATATATTCAGGAAAAAACGCATACGCCCTTTTTGGCCAAGTGCATCATTGTGGACGTTCTGCCTCTTTTCCTATGCTTTCAATGCAATTCCAGTCTACCTCCTGAAATCGGTTTCCTGCAATTCTGCCCCGCTTTCAAGTCCTCTTGGCAGCCTTACTTCAGTCTATTTTTGGACGATAGCTGTCATTTATAACTCTGCAGGTTTGTGAATTACAGTGCCCCTGAGCTCCTTTCTTCAACTCGCTTTCTTGTGACCTGGCCGCAACACCGCAGGATGGCTTCAGGCCCTAATCTGGTTCCGGCACGGCATGCTGAGCCTTTGGTTATTTCCTCTTCCTGGTGGGAAATGAGAGTTAAATTTGCCCGTCCAGACACCTCCAGCTAGTCTCTCATTGGTTCTCGCTATTCCTGTTCATCTTCCGCAGAAATTGCAAACTGGGCCAAACAGGAGGTTAAAGGCGCTGACTCTCCAAGTGGGGAGAGTGTTAGTAAAGCGTCTGGAATGTTGCACCCGAGTACCAGGGGAGGAAAACTGAGACATATTTGAACACGTCTCCCGTTCACATGGTTGATCATACTTGGGTTCCACATGCATGTTTTAGCTGAAGGAAGAATACCTTAAACCTGGAGAGTTAAGACCCGTGTAATGGGTACCATGCAATATGACTTCAAAGGGTCTTCATTTGCTCACCGAACCTCTCCAATCCTATCACTGCTGCGTTTATGCCCCTGTACACATGCTTGATTCTCTTTCGGAGACATAGCAATCCATAGGTTTTAAGATACTTACTAGTCAGGTACATTCTTAGGCGTTTAATATGCGGTGTTGAGTCCATTTCGTTGAGCAAGGAGTAGCTCTTGTCTATTCCATATTTGGCTTAAGGAACTTTATCTGTGCTCATTTCAATCTCTGGTTTTATGCAGCACCCCAACTCACCTTTACCCTTAAGCAAGCATAAGTTGGTTTTCTAAATTTGAGACCCTGTTCTGTTCTGTAATTCAGTTCCTGTGTAGCCAAGTTTACATTCCGTGTATTACTGATATCTTATGATGTTTCTTTTTCTGTGTGACTTACTTCAGTTAGAATCATCATACCTGAATCCACTCATTGTGCTGCTAAGGGCCTGATGACACAGATTTCATTGCTGAGTGATATTGCTTTGTAAGTAAATACCACAACTTCTTTATCCATTTTTCACTTTCTGCGGTGTTGAACTTGTACTGTAAACGAGGTTCTTGTAAACAGAGCCGTTCCAAACTTTGGGGTGGCTGTGTCTTTTTGATTTTAATTTCCCTAAGCTATAGGACCATAAGTGGAAGTGCCCTAGGTTCTGTTGCTTTGTTTTTTAGATGTTTCAGGAAACACCATACACTTCTCCCCAGTGGTTGTTGGCAATTTACATCCCGCCCATCAGCATAACAAGGCTCCCAGTTCTCCATGGCCTGTCCTGCCTTTCTGGATTTTACACTTTTTTCAGATGGCCCTTTTGACCGGGGGGAAGTGAGACTTCATTGTAGTGCAGATTTCCTTTGCAAGCTTGCTTGGTTGGCCAAAAAGGGCGTATGCGTTTTTTCCTGAATATATTCAGGAAAAAACGCATACGCCCTTTTTGGCCAAGTGCATCATTGTGGACGTTCTGCCTCTTTTCCTATGCTTTCAATGCAATTCCAGTCTACCTCCTGAAATCGGTTTCCTGCAATTCTGCCCCGCTTTCAAGTCCTCTTGGCAGCCTTACTTCAGTCTATTTTTGGACGATAGCTGTCATTTATAACTCTGCAGGTTTGTGAATTACAGTGCCCCTGAGCTCCTTTCTTCAACTCGCTTTCTTGTGACCTGGCCGCAACACCGCAGGATGGCTTCAGGCCCTAATCTGGTTCCGGCACGGCACGCTGAGCCTTTGGTTATTTCCTCTTCCTGGTGGGAAATGAGAGTTAAATTTGCCCGTCCAGACACCTCCAGCTAGTCTCTCATTGGTTCTCATTATTCCTGTTCATCTTCCGCAGAAATTGCAAACTGGGCCAAACAGGAGGTTAAAGGCGCTGACTCTCCAAGTGGGGAGAGTGTTAGTAAAGCGTCTGGAATGTTGCACCCGAGTACCAGGGGAGGAAAACTGAGACATATTTGAACACGTCTCCCGTTCACATGGTTGATCATACTTGGGTTCCACATGCATGCCTTAGTTGAAGGAAGAATACTTTAAACCTGGAGAGTTGAGACCCGTGTAATGGGTACCATGCAATATGACTTCAAAGGGTCTTCATTTGCTCACCGAACCTCTCCAATCCTATCACTGCTGCGTTTATGCCCCTGTACACATGCTTGATTCTCTTTCGGAGACATAGCAATCCATAGGTTTTACGATACTTACTAGTCAGGTACATTCTTAGGCGTTTAATATGGGGTGTTGAGTCCATTTCGTTGAGCAAGGAGTAGCTCTTGTCTATTCCATATTTGGCTTAAGGAACTTTATCTGTGCTCATTTCAATCTCTGGTTTTATGCAGCACCCCAACTCACCTTTACCCTTAAGCAAGAATAAGTTGTTTTTCTAAATTTGAGACCCTGTTCTGTTCTGTAATTCAGTTCCTGTGTAGCCAAGTTTACATTCCGTGTATTACTGATATCTTATGATGTTTCTTTTTCTGTGTGACTTATTTCAGTTAGAATCATCGTACCTGAATCTACTCATTATGCTGCTACGGGCCTGATGACATAGATTTCATTGCTGAGTGATACTGCATTGTACGTAAGTACCACAAGTTCTTTATCCATTTTTCACTTTCTGCGATGTTGAACTTGTACTGTAAACGAGGTTCTTGTAAACAGAGCCGTTCGAAAGTTTGGGGTGGCTGTGTCTTTTCGATTTTAATTTCCCTAAGCTATAGGACCATAAGTGGAAGTGCCCTAGGTTCTGTTGCTTTGTTTTTTAGATGTTTCAGGAAACACCATACACTTCTCCCGAGTGTCTGCTGGCAATTTACATCCCGCCCATCAGCATAACAAGGCTCCCAGTTCTCAATGGCCTGTTGCCTTTCTGGATTTTACACTTTTTTCAGATGGCCCTTTTGACCGGGGGGAAGTGAGACTTCATTGTAGTGCAGATTTCCTTTGCAAGCTTGCTTGGTTGGCCAAAAAGGGCGTATGCGTTTTTTCCTGAATATATTCAGGAAAAAACGCATACGCCCTTTTTGGCCAAGTGCATCATTGTGGACGTTCTGCCTCTTTTCCTATGCTTTCAATGCAATTCCAGTCTACCTCCTGAAATCGGTTTCCTGCAATTCTGCCCCGCTTTCAAGTCCTCTTGGCAGCCTTACTTCAGTCTATTTTTGGACGATAGCTGTCATTTATAACTCTGCAGGTTTGTGAATTACAGTGCCCCTGAGCTCCTTTCTTCAACTCGCTTTCTTGTGACCTGGCCGCAACACCGCAGGATGGCTTCAGGCCCTAATCTGGTTCTGGCCCGGCATGCTGAGCCTTTGGTTAATTCCTCTTCCTGGTGGGAAATGAGAGTTAAATATGCCCGTTCAGACACCTCCAGCTAGTCTCTCATTGGTTCTCGCTATTCCTGTTCATCTTCTGCAGAAATTGCAAACTGGGCCAAACAGGAGGTTAAAGGGACTGACTCTCCAAGTCGGGAGAGTTTTAGTAAAGCGTCTGGAATGTTGCACCCGAGTACCAGGGGAGGAAAACTGAGACATATTTGAACACGTCTCCCGTTCACATGGTTGATCATACTCTGGGTTCCACATGCATGTTTTAGCTGAAGGAAGAATACCTTAAACCTGGAGAGTTGAGACCCGTGGAATGGGTACCATGCAATATGACTTCAAAGGGTCTTCATTTGCTCACCGAACCTCTCCAATCCTATCACTGCTGCGTTTATGCCCCTGGACACACGCTTGATTCTCTTTTGGAGACATAGCAATCCATAGGTTTCAAGATACTTACTAGTCAGGTACATTCTTAGGCGTTTAATATGGGGTGTTGAGTCCATTTCGTTGAGCAAGGAGTAGCTCTTGTCTATTCCATATTTGGCTTAAGGAACTTTATCTGTGCTCATTTCAATCTCTGGTTTTTTGCAGCACCCCAACTCACCTTTCCCCTTAAGCAAGAATAAGTTGTTTTTCTAAATTTGAGACCCTGTTCTGTTCTGTAATTCAGTTTCTGTGTAGCCAAGTTTACATTCCGTGTATTACTGATATCTTATGATGTTTCTTTTTCTGTGTGACTTATTTCAGTTAGAATCATCGTACCTGAATCTACTCATTATGCTGCTACGGGCCTGATGACATAGATTTCATTGCTGAGTGATACTGCATTGTACGTAAGTACCACAAGTCCTTTATCCATTTTTCACTTTCTGCGATGTTGAACTTGTACTGTAAACGAGGTTCTTGTAAACAGAGCCGTTCCAAACTTTGGGGTGGCTGTGTCTTTTTGATTTTAATTTCCCTAAGCTATAGGACCATAAGTGGAAGTGCCCTAGGCTCTGTTGCTTTGTTTTTTAGATGTTTCATGAAACACCATACACTTCTCCCGAATGGTTGTTGGCAATTTACATCCCGCCCATCAGCATAACAAGGCTCCCAGTTCTCCATGGCCTGTCCTGCCTTTCTGGATTTTACACTTTTTTGAGATGGCCCTTTTGACCGGGGGGAAGTGAGACTTCATTGTAGTGCAGATTTCCTTTGCAAGCTTGCTTGGTTGGCCAAAAAGGGCGTATGCGTTTTTTCCTGAATATATTCAGGAAAAAACGCATACGCCCTTTTTGGCCAAGTGCATCATTGTGGACGTTCTGCCTCTTTTCCTATGCTTTCAATGCAATTGCAGTCTACCTCCTGAAATCGGTTCCCTGCAATTCTGCCCCGCTTTCAAGTCCTCTTGGCAGCCTTACTTCAGTCTATTTTTGGACGATAGCTGTCATTTATAACTCTGCAGGTTTGTGAATTACAGTGCCCCTGAGCTCCTTTCTTCAACTCGCTTTCTTTTGAGCTGGCCGCAACACCGCAGGATGGCTTCAGGCCCTAATCTGGTTCCGGTACGGCACGCTGAGCCTTTGGTTATTTCCTCTTCCTGGTGGGAAATGAGAGTTAAATTTGCCCGTCCAGACACCTTCAGCTAGCCTCTCATTGGTTCTCGCTATTCCTGTTCATCTTCCGCAGAAATTGCAAACTGGGCCAAACAGGAGGTTAAAGGCGCTGACTCTCCAAGTGGGGAGAGTGTTAGTAAAGCGTCTGGAATGTTGCACCCGAGTACCAGGGGAGGAAAACTGAGACATATTTGAACACGTCTCCCGTTCACATGGTTGATCATACTCTGGGTTCCACATGCATGTTTTAGCTGAAGGAAGAATACCTTAAACCTGGAGAGTTGAGACCCGTGGAATGGGTACCATGCAATATGACTTCAAAGGGTCTTCATTTGCTCACCGAACCTCTCCAATCCTATCACTGCTGCGTTTATGCCCCTGGACACACGCTTGATTCTCTTTTGGAGACATAGCAATCCATAGGTTTCAAGATACTTACTAGTCAGGTACATTCTTAGGCGTTTAATATGGGGTGTTGAGTCCATTTCGTTGAGCAAGGAGTAGCTCTTGTCTATTCCATATTTGGCTTAAGGAACTTTATCTGTGCTCATTTCAATCTCTGGTTTTTTGCAGCACCCCAACTCACCTTTCCCCTTAAGCAAGAATAAGTTGTTTTTCTAAATTTGAGACCCTGTTCTGTTCTGTAATTCAGTTTCTGTGTAGCCAAGTTTACATTCCGTGTATTACTGATATCTTATGATGTTTCTTTTTCTGTGTGACTTATTTCAGTTAGAATCATCGTACCTGAATCTACTCATTATGCTGCTACGGGCCTGATGACATAGATTTCATTGCTGAGTGATACTGCATTGTACGTAAGTACCACAAGTCCTTTATCCATTTTTCACTTTCTGCGATGTTGAACTTGTACTGTAAACGAGGTTCTTGTAAACAGAGCCGTTCCAAACTTTGGGGTGGCTGTGTCTTTTTGATTTTAATTTCCCTAAGCTATAGGACCGTAAGTGGAAGTGCCCTAGGTTCTGTTGCTTTGTTTTTTAGATGTTTCAGGAAACACCATACACTTCTCCCGAGTGTCTGTTGGCAATTTACATCCCGCCCATCAGCATAACAAGGCTCCCAGTTCTCAATGGCCTGTTGCCTTTCTGGATTTTACACTTTTTTCAGATGGCCCTTTTGACCGGGGGGAAGTGAGACTTCATTGTAGTGCAGATTTCCTTTGCAAGCTTGCTTGGTTGGCCAAAAAGGGCGTATGCGTTTTTTCCTGAATATATTCAAGAAAAAACGCATACGCCCTTTTTGGCCAAGTGCATCATTGTGGACGTTCTGCCTCTTTTCCTATGCTTTCAATGCAATTTCAGTCTGCCTCCTGAAATCGGTTTCCTGCAATTCTGCCCCGCTTTCAAGTCCTCTTGGCAGCCTTACTTCAGTATATTTTTGCACGATAGCTGTCATTTATAACTCTGCAGGTTTGTGAATTACAGTGCCCCTGAGCTCCTTTCTTCAACTCGCTTTCTTTTGAGCTGGCCGCAACACCGCAGGATGGCTTCAGGCCCTAATCTGGTTCCGGTACGGCACGCAGAGCATTTGGTTATTTCCTCTTCCTGGTGGGAAATGAGAGTTAAATTTGCCCGTCCAGACACCTCCAGCTAGCCTCTCATTGGTTCTCACTATTCCTGTTCATCTTCCGTAGAAATTGCAAACTGGGCCAAACAGGAGGTTAAAGGCGCTGACTCTCCAAGTGGGGAGAGTGTTAGTAAAGCGTCTGGAATGTTGCTCCCGAGTACCAGGGGAGGAAAACTGAGACATATTTGAACACGTCTCCCGTTCACATGGTTGATCATACTGTGGGTTCCACATGCATGTTTTAGCTGAAGGAAGAATACCTTAAACCTGGAGAGTTAAGACCCGTGTAATGGGTACCATGCAATATGACTTCAAAGGGTCTTCATTTGCTCACCGCACCTCTCCAATCCTATCAGTGCTGCGTTTATGCCCCTGTACACATGCTTGATTCTCTTTCGGAGACATAGCAATCCATAGGTTTTAAGATACTTACTAGTCAGGTACATTCTTTGGCGTTTAATATGCGGTGTTGAGTCCATTTCGTTGAGCAAGGAGTAGCTCTTGTCTATTCCATATTTGGCTTAAGGAACTTTATCTGTGCTCATTTCAATCTCTGGTTTTATGCAGCACCCCAACTCACCTTTACCCTTAAGCAAGCATAAGTTGGTTTTCTAAATTTGAGACCCTGTTCTGTTCTGTAATTCAGTTCCTGTGTAGCCAAGTTTACATTCCGTGTGTTACTGATATCTTATGATGTTTCTTTTTCTGTGTGACTTACTTCAGTTAGAATCATCATACCTGAATCCACTCATTGTGCTGCTAAGGGCCTGATGACACATATTTCATTGCTGAGTGATATTGCTTTGTAAGTAAATACCACAACTTCTTTATCCATTTTTCACTTTCTGCGATGTTGAACTTGTACTGTAAATGAGGTTCTTGTAAACAGAGCCGTTCCAAACTTTGGGGTGGCTGTGTCTTTTTGATTTTAATTTCCCTAAGCTATACGACCATAAGTGGCAGTGCCCTAGGCTCTGTTGCTTTGTTTTTTAGATGTTTCAGGAAACACCATACACTTCTCCCGAGTGTCTGTTGGCAATTTACATCCCGCCCATCAGCATAACAAGGCTCCCAGTTCTCCATGGCCTGTCCTGCCTTTCTGGATTTTACACTTTTTTCAGATGGCCCTTTTGACCGGGGGGAAGTGAGACTTCATTGTAGTGCAGATTTCCTTTGCAAGCTTGCTTGGTTGGCCAAAAAGGGCGTATGCGTTTTTTCCTGAATATATTCAGGAAAAAACGCATACGCCCTTTTTGGCCAAGTGCATCATTGTGGACGTTCTGCCTCTTTTCCTATGCTTTCAATGCAATTCCAGTCTACCTCCTGAAATCGGTTTCCTGCAATTCTGCCCCGCTTTCAAGTCCTCTTGGCAGCCTTACTTCAGTCTATTTTTGGACGATAGCTGTCATTTATAACTCTGCAGGTTTGTGAATTACAGTGCCCCTGAGCTCCTTTCTTCAACTCGCTTTCTTGTGACCTGGCCGCAACACCGCAGGATGGCTTCAGGCCCTAATCTGCTTCGGGCCCGGCATGCTGAGCCTTTGGTTAATTCCTCTTCCTGGTGGGAAATGAGAGTTAAATTTGCCCGTCCAGACACCTCCAGCTAGCCTCTCATTGGTTCTCGCTATTCCTGTTCATCTTCCGCAGAAATTGCAAACTGGGCCAAACAGGAGGTTAAAGGGACTGACTCTCCAAGTGGGGAGAGTGTTAGTAAAGCGTCTGGAATGTTGCACCCGAGTACCAGGGGAGGAAAACTGAGACATATTTGAACACGTCTCCCGATCACATGGTTGATCATACTCTAGGTTCCACATGCATGTTTTAGCTGAAGGAAGAATACCTTAAACCTGGGTAGTTGAAACCCGTGGAATGGGTACCATGCAATATGACTTCAAAGGGTCTTCATTTGCTCACCGAACCTCTCCAATCCTATCACTGCTGCGTTTATGCCCCTGTACACATGCTTGATTCTCTTTCGGAGACATAGCAATCCATAGGTTTTAAGATACTTACTAGTCAGGTACATTCTTAGGCGTTTAATATGGGGTGTTGAGTCCATTTCGTTGAGCAAGGAGTAGCTCTTGTCTATTCCATATTTGACTTAAGGAACTTTATCTGTGCTCATTTCAATCTCTGGTTTTATGCAGCACCCCAACTCACCTTTACCTTTAAGCAAGAATAAGTTGGTTTTCTAAATTTGAGACCCTGTTCTGTTCTGTAATTCAGTTCCTGTGTAGCCAAGTTTACATTCCGTGTATTACTGATATCTTATGATGTTTCTTTTTCTGTGTGACTTATTTCAGTTAGAATCATCACACCTGAATCCACTCATTGTGCTGCTAAGGGCCTGATGACACAAATTTCATTGCTGAGTGATATTGCTTTGTAAGTAAATACCACAACTTGTTTATCCATTTTTCACTTTCTGCGATGTTGAACTTGTACTGTAAACGAGGTTCTTGTAAACAGAGCCGTTCCAAACTTTGGGGTGGCTGTGTCTTATTGATTTTAATTTCCCTAAGCTATACGACCATAAGTGGCAGTGCCCTAGGCTCTGTTGCTTTGTTTTTTAGATGTTTCAGGAAACACCATACACTTCTCCCGAGTGTCTGTTGGCAATTTACATCCCGCCCATCAGCATAACAAGGCTCCCAGTTCTCCATGGCCTGTCCTGCCTTTCTGGATTTTACACTTTTTTCAGATGGCCCTTTTGACCGGGCGGAAGTGAGACTTCATTGTAGTGCAGATTTCCTTTGCAAGCTTGCTTGGTTGGCCAAAAAGGGCGTATGCGTTTTTTCCTGAATATATTCAGGAAAAAACGCATACGCCCTTTTTGGCCAAGTGCATCATTGTGGACGTTCTGCCTCTTTTCCTATGCTTTCAATGCAGTTCCAGTCTACCTCCTGAAATCGGTTTCCTGCAATTCTGCCCCGCTTTCAAGTCCTCTTGGCAGCCTTACTTCAGTCTATTTTTGGACGATAGCTGTCATTTATAACTCTGCAGGTTTGTGAATTACAGTGTCCCTGAGCTCCTTTCTTCAACTCGCTTTCTTGTGACCTGGCCGCAACACCGCAGGATGGCTTCAGGCCCTAATCTGGTTCCGGCCCGGCATGCTGAGCCTTTGGTTAATTCCTCTTCCTGGTGGGAAATGAGAGTTAAATTTGCCCGTCCAGACACCTCCAGCTAGCCTCTCATTGGTTCTCGCTATTCCTGTTCATCTTCCGCAGAAATTGCAAACTGGGCCAAACAGGAGGTTAAAGGGACTGACTCTCCAAGTCGGGAGAGTGTTAGTAAAGCGTCTGGAATGTTGAACCCGAGTACCAGGGGAGGAAAACTGAGACATATTTGAACACGTCTCCCGATCACATGGTTGATCATACTCTAGGTTCCACATGCATGTTTTAGCTGAAGGAAGAATACCTTAAACCTGGGTAGTTGAAACCCGTGGAATGGGTACCATGCAATATGACTTCAAAGGGTCTTCATTTGCTCACCGAACCTCTCCAATCCTATCACTGCTGCGTTTACGCCCCTGTACACATGCTTGATTCTCTTTCAGAGACATAGCAATCCATAGGTTTTAAGATACTTACTAGTCAGGTACATTCTTAGGCGTTTAATATGGGGTGTTTAGTCCATTTCGTTGAGCAAGGAGTAGCTCTTTTCTATTCCATATTTGGCTTAAGGAACTTTATCTGTGCTCATTTCAATCTCTGGTTTTATGCAGGACCCCAACTCACCTTTACCTTTAAGCAAGAATAAGTTGGTTTTCTAAATTTGAGACCCTGTTCTGTTCTGTAATTCAGTTCCTGTGTAGCCAAGTTTACATTCCGTGTATTACTGATATCTTATGATGTTTCTTTTTCTGTGTGACTTATTTCAGTTAGAATCATCATACCTGAATCCACTCATTGTGCTGCTAAGGGCCTGATGACACAGATTTCATTGCTGAGTGATATTGCTTTGTAAGTAAATACCACAACTTCTTTATCCATTTTTCACTTTCTGCGATGTTGAACTTGTACTGTAAACGAGGTTCTTGTAAACAGAGCCATTCCAAACTTTGGGGTGGCTGTGTCTTTTTGATTTTAATTTCCCTAAGCTATAGGACCATAAGTGGAAATGCCCTAGGTTCTGTTGCTTTGTTTTTTAGATGTTTCAGGAAACACCATACACTTCTCCCAAGTGGTTGTTGGCAATTTACATCCCGCCCATCAGCATAACAAGGCTCCCAGTTCTCCATGGCCTGTCCTGCCTTTCTGGATTTTACACTTTTTTCAGATGGCCCTTTTGACCGGGGGGAAGTGAGACTTCATTGTAGTGCAGATTTCCTTTGCAAGCTTGCTTGGTTGGCCAAAAAGGGCGTATGCGTTTTTTCCTGAATATATTCAGGAAAAAACGCATACGCCCTTTTTGGCCAAGTGCATCATTGTGGACGTTCTGCCTCTTTTCCTATGCTTTCAATGCAATTCCAGTCTACCTCCTGAAATTGGTTTCCTGCAATTCTGCCCCGCTTTCAAGTCCTCTTGGCAGCCTTACTTCAGTCTATTTTTGGACGATAGCTGTCATTTATAACTCTGCAGGTTTGTGAATTACAGTGCC
This sequence comes from Stenella coeruleoalba, assembly GCF_951394435.1. Lineage (NCBI taxonomy): Eukaryota > Metazoa > Chordata > Mammalia > Artiodactyla > Delphinidae > Stenella > Stenella coeruleoalba. The sequence continues at coordinate 398,064 of NW_027646432.1, read as the reverse complement.
CCTGAGCTCCTTTCTTCAACTCGCTTTCTTGTGACCTGGCCGCAACACCGCAGGATGGCTTCAGGACCTAATCTGGTTCCGGCACGGCACGCTGAACCTTTGGTTAATTCCTCTTCCTGGTGGGAAATGAGAGTTAAATTTGCCCGTCCAGACACCTCCAGCTAGCCTCTCATTGGTTCTCGCTATTCCTGTTCATCTTCCGCAGAAATTGCAAACTGGGCCAAACAGGAGGTTAAAGGGACTGACTCTCCAAGTCGGGAGAGTGTTAGTAAAGGGTCTGGAATGTTGCACCCGAGTACCAGGGTACGAAAACTGAGACATATTTGAACACGTCTCCCGATCACATGGTTGATCATACTCTAGGTTCCACATGCATGTTTTAGCTGAAGGAAGAATACCTTAAACCTGGGTAGTTGAAACCCGTGGAATGGGTACCATGCAATATGACTTCAAAGGGTCTTCATTTGCTCACCGAACCTCTCCAATCCTATCACTGCTGCGTTTATGCCCCTGTACACATGCTTGATTCTCTTTTGGAGACATAGCAATCCATAGGTTTTAAGATACTTACTAGTCAGGAACATTCTTACGCGTTTAATATGGGGTGTTGAGTCCATTTCGTTGAGCAAGGAGTAGCTCTTGTCTATTCCATATTTGGCTTAAGGAACTTTATCTGTGCTCATTTCAATCTCTGGTTTTATGCAGCACCCCAACTCACCTTTACCCTTAAGCAAACATAAGTTGGTTTTCTAAATTTGAGACCCTGTTCTGTTCTGTAATTCAGTTCCTGTGTAGGCAAGTTTACATTCCGTGTATTAGTGATATCTTATGATGTTTCTTTTTCTGTGTGACTTATTTCAGTTAGAATCATCATACCTGAATCCACTCATTGCGATGCTAAGGGCCTGATGACATAGATTTCATTGCTGAGTGATATTGCTTTGTAAGTAAATACCACAACTTCTTTATCCATTTTTCACTTTCTGCGATGTTGAACTTGTACTGTAAACGAGGTTCTTGTAAACAGAGCCGTTCCAAACTTTGGGGTGGCTGTGTCTTTTTGATTTTAATTTCCCTAAGCTATACGACCATAAGTGGCAGTGCCCTAGGCTCTGTTGCTTTGTTTTTTAGATGTTTCAGGAAACACCATACACTTCTCCCGAGTGTCTGTTGGCAATTTACATCCCGCCCATCAGCATAACAAGGCTCCCAGTTCTCCATGGCCTGTCCTGCCTTTCTGGATTTTACACTTTTTTCAGATGGCCCTTTTGACCGGGGGGAAGTGAGACTTCATTGTAGTGCAGATTTCCTTTGCAAGCTTGCTTGGTTGGCCAAAAAGGGCGTATGCGTTTTTTCCTGAATATATTCAGGAAAAAACGCATACGCCCTTTTTGGCCAAGTGCATCATTGTGGACGTTCTGCCTCTTTTCCTATGTTTTCAATGCAATTCCAGTCTACCTCCTGAAATCGGTTTCCTGCAATTCTGCCCCGCTTTCAAGTCCTCTTGGCAGCCTTACTTCAGTCTATTTTTGGACGATAGCTGTCATTTATAACTCTGCAGGTTTGTGAATTACAGTGCCCCTGAGCTCCTTTCTTCAACTCGCTTTCTTGTGACCTGGCCGCAACACCGCAGGATGGCTTCAGGCCCTAATCTGCTTCGGGCCCGGCATGCTGAGCCTTTGGTTAATTCCTCTTCCTGGTGGGAAATGAGAGTTAAATTTGCCCGTCCAGACACCTCCAGCTAGTCTCCATTGGTTCTCGCTATTCCTGTTCATCTTCCGCAGAAATTGCAAACTGGGCCAAACAGGAGGTTAAAGGGACTGACTCTCCAAGTCGGGAGAGTGTTAGTAAAGCGTCTGGAATGTTGCACCCGAGTACCAGGGGAGGAAAACTGAGACATATTTGAACACGTCTCCCGATCACATGGTTGATCATACTCTAGGTTCCACATGCATGTTTTAGCTGAAGGAAGAATACCTTAAACCTGGAGATTTGAGACCCGTGGAATGGGTACCATGCAATATGACTTCAAAGGGTCTTCATTTGCTCACCGAACCTCTCCAATCCTATCACTGCTGCGTTTACGCCCCTGTACACATGCTTGATTCTCTTTCGGAGACATAGCAATCCATAGGTTTTAAGATACTTACTAGTCAGGTACATTCTTAGGCGTTTAATATGGGGTGTTGAGTCCATTTCGTTGAGCAAGGAGTAGCTCTTGTCTATTCCATATTTGACTTAAGGAACTTTATCTGTGCTCATTTCAATCTCTGGTTTTATGCAGCACCCCAACTCACCTTTACCTTTAAGCAAGAATAAGTTGGTTTTCTAAATTTGAGACCCTGTTCTGTTCTGTAATTCAGTTCCTGTGTAGCCAAGTTTACATTCCGTGTATTACTGATATCTTATGATGTTTCTTTTTCTGTGTGACTTATTTCAGTTAGAATCATCACACCTGAATCCACTCATTGTGCTGCTAAGGGCCTGATGACACAAATTTCATTGCTGAGTGATATTGCTTTGTAAGTAAATACCACAACTTGTTTATCCATTTTTCACTTTCTGCGATGTTGAACTTGTACTGTAAACGAGGTTCTTGTAAACAGAACCGTTCCAAACTTTGGGGTGGCTGTGTCTTATTGATTTTAATTTCCCTAAGCTATACGACCATAAGTGGCAGTGCCCTAGGCTCTGTTGCTTTGTTTTTTAGATGTTTCAGGAAACACCATACACTTCTCCCGAGTGTCTGTTGGCAATTTACATCCCGCCCATCAGCATAACAAGGCTCCCAGTTCTCCATGGCCTGTCCTGCCTTTCTGGATTTTACACTTTTTTCAGATGGCCCTTTTGACCGGGGGGAAGTGAGACTTCATTGTAGTGCAGATTTCCTTTGCAAGCTTGCTTGGTTGGCCAAAAAGGGCGTATGCGTTTTTTCCTGAATATATTCAGGAAAAAACGCATACGCCCTTTTTGGCCAAGTGCATCATTGTGGACGTTCTGCCTCTTTTCCTATGCTTTCAATGCAATTCCAGTCTACCTCCTGAAATCGGTTTCCTGCAATTCTGCCCCGCTTTCAAGTCCTCTTGGCAGCCTTACTTCAGTCTATTTTTGGACGATAGCTGTCATTTATAACTCTGCAGGTTTGTGAATTACAGTGCCCCTGAGCTCCTTTCTTCAACTCGCTTTCTTGTGACCTGGCCGCAACACCGCAGGATGGCTTCAGGCCCTAATCTGGTTCCGGCCCGGCATGCTGAGCCTTTGGTTAATTCCTCTTCCTGGTGGGAAATGAGAGTTAAATTTGCCCGTCCAGACACCTCCAGCTAGCCTCTCATTGGTTCTCGCTATTCCTGTTCATCTTCCGCAGAAATTGCAAACTGGGCCAAACAGGAGGTTAAAGGGACTGACTCTCCAAGTGGGGAGAGTGTTAGTAAAGCGTCTGGAATGTTGCACCCGAGTACCAGGGGAGGAAAACTGAGACATATTTGAACACGTCTCCCGATCACATGGTTGATCATACTCTAGGTTCCACATGCATGTTTTAGCTGAAGGAAGAATACCTTAAACCTGGGTAGTTGAAACCCGTGGAATGGGTACCATGCAATATGACTTCAAAGGGTCTTCATTTGCTCACCGAACCTCTCCAATCCTATCACTGCTGCGTTTACGCCCCTGTACACATGCTTGATTCTCTTTCGGAGACATAGCAATCCATAGGTTTTAAGATACTTACTAGTCAGGTACATTCTTAGGCGTTTAATATGGGGTGTTTAGTCCATTTCGTTGAGCAAGGAGTAGCTCTTTTCTATTCCATATTTGGCTTAAGGAACTTTATCTGTGCTCATTTCAATCTCTGGTTTTATGCAGGACCCCAACTCACCGTTACCTTTAAGCAAGAATAAGTTGGTTTTCTAAATTTGAGACCCTGTTCTGTTCTGTAATTCAGTTCCTGTGTAGCCAAGTTTACATTCCGTGTATTACTGATATCTTATGATGTTTCTTTTTCTGTGTGACTTATTTCAGTTAGAATCATCATACCTGAATCCACTCATTGTGCTGCTAAGGGCCTGATGACACAGATTTCATTGCTGAGTGATATTGCTTTGTAAGTAAATACCACAACTTCTTTATCCATTTTTCACTTTCTGCGATGTTGAACTTGTACTGTAAACGAGGTTCTTGTAAACAGAGCCATTCCAAACTTTGGGGTGGCTGTGTCTTTTTGATTTTAATTTCCCTAAGCTATAGGACCATAAGTGGAAATGCCCTAGGTTCTGTTGCTTTGTTTTTTAGATGTTTCAGGAAACACCATACACTTCTCCCAAGTGGTTGTTGGCAATTTACATCCCGCCCATCAGCATAACAAGGCTCCCAGTTCTCCATGGCCTGTCCTGCCTTTCTGGATTTTACACTTTTTTCAGATGGCCCTTTTGACCGGGGGGAAGTGAGACTTCATTGTAGTGCAGATTTCCTTTGCAAGCTTGCTTGGTTGGCCAAAAAGGGCGTATGCGTTTTTTCCTGAATATATTCAGGAAAAAACGCATACGCCCTTTTTGGCCAAGTGCATCATTTTGGACGTTCTGCCTCTTTTCCTATGCTTTCAATGCAATTCCAGTCTACCTCCTGAAATTGGTTTCCTGCAATTCTGCCCCGCTTTCAAGTCCTCTTGGCAGCCTTACTTCAGTCTATTTTTGGACGATAGCTGTCATTTATAACTCTGCAGGTTTGTGAATTACAGTGCCCCTGAGCTCCTTTCTTCAACTCGCTTTCTTGTGACCTGGCCGCAACACCGCAGGATGGCTTCAGGACCTAATCTGGTTCCGGCACGGCACGCTGAACCTTTGGTTAATTCCTCTTCCTGGTGGGAAATGAGAGTTAAATTTGCCCGTCCAGACACCTCCAGCTAGCCTCTCATTGGTTCTCGCTATTCCTGTTCATCTTCCGCAGAAATTGCAAACTGGGCCAAACAGGAGGTTAAAGGGACTGACTCTCCAAGTCGGGAGAGTGTTAGTAAAGGGTCTGGAATGTTGCACCCGGGTACCAGGGTACGAAAACTGAGACATATTTGAACACGTCTCCCGATCACATGGTTGATCATACTCTAGGTTCCACATGCATGTTTTAGCTGAAGGAAGAATACCTTAAACCTGGGTAGTTGAAACCCGTGGAATGGGTACCATGCAATATGACTTCAAAGGGTCTTCATTTGCTCACCGAACCTCTCCAATCCTATCACTGCTGCGTTTATGCCCCTGTACACATGCTTGATTCTCTTTTGGAGACATAGCAATCCATAGGTTTTAAGATACTTACTAGTCACGAACATTCTTACGCGTTTAATATGGGGTGTTGAGTCCATTTCGTTGAGCAAGGAGTAGCTCTTGTCTATTCCATATTTGGCTTAAGGAACTTTATCTGTGCTCATTTCAATCTCTGGTTTTATGCAGCACCCCAACTCACCTTTACCCTTAAGCAAACATAAGTTGGTTTTCTAAATTTGAGACCCTGTTCTGTTCTGTAATTCAGTTCCTGTGTAGGCAAGTTTACATTCCGTGTATTAGTGATATCTTATGATGTTTCTTTTTCTGTGTGACTTATTTCAGTTAGAATCATCATACCTGAATCCACTCATTGCGATGCTAAGGGCCTGATGACACAAATTTCATTGCTGAGTGATATTGCTTTGTAAGTGAATACCACAACTTCTTTATCCATTTTTCACTTTCTGCGATGTTGAACTTGTACTGTAAACGAGGTTCTTGTAAACAGAGCCGTTCCAAACTTTGGGGTGGCTGTGTCTTTTTGATTTTAATTTCCCTAAGCTATAGGACCATAAGTGGAAGTGCCCTAGGCTCTGTTGCTTTGTTTTTTAGATGTTTCAGGAAACACCATACACTTCTCCCGAGTGGTTGTTGGCAATTTACATCCCGCCCATCAGCATAACAAGGCTCCCAGTTCTCCATGGCCTGTCCTGCCTTTCTGGATTTTACACTTTTTTCAGATGGCCCTTTTGACCGGGGGGAAGTGAGACTTCATTGTAGTGCAGATTTCCTTTGCAAGCTTGCTTGGTTGGCCAAAAAGGGCGTATGCGTTTTTTCCTGAATATATTCAGGAAAAAACGCATACGCCCTTTTTGGCCAAGTGCATCATTGTGGACGTTCTGCCTCTTTTCCTATGCTTTCAATGCAATTCCAGTCTACCTCCTGAAATCGGTTTCCTGCAATTCTGCCCCGCTTTCAAGTCCTCTTGGCAGCCTTACTTCAGTCTATTTTTGGACGATAGCTGTCATTTATAACTCTGCAGGTTTGTGAATTACAGTGCCCCTGAGCTCCTTTCTTCAACTCGCTTTCTTGTGTCCTGGCCGCAACACCGCAGAATGGCTTCAGGCCCTAATCTGGTTCCGGCCCGGCATGCTGAGCCTTTGGTTAATTCCTCTTCCTGGTGGGAAATGAGAGTTAAATTTGCCCGTCCAGACACCTCCAGCTAGCCTCTCATTGGTTCTCGCTATTCCTGTTCATCTTCCGCAGAAATTGCAAACAGGGCCAAACAGGAGGTTAAAGGGACTGACTCTCCAAGTCGGGAGAGTGTTAGTAAAGCGTCTGGAATGTTGCACCCGAGTACCAGGGGAGGAAAACTGAGACATATTTGAACACGTCTCCCGTTCACATGGTTGATCATACTCTGGGTTCCACATGCATGTTTTAGCTGAAGGAAGAATACCTTAAACCTGGGTAGTTGAAACCCGTGGAATGGGTACCATGCAATATGACTTCAAAGGGTCTTCATTTGCTCACCGAACCTCTCCAATCCTATCACTGCTGCGTCTATTCCCCTGTACACACGCTTGATTCTCTTTTGGAGACATAGCAATCCATAGGTTTTAAGATACTTACTAGTCAGGTACATTCTTAGGGGTTTAATATGGGGTTTTGAGTCCATTTCGTTGAGCAAGGAGTAGCTCTTGTCTATTCCATATTTGGCTTAAGGAACTTTATCTGTGCTCATTTCAATCTCTGGTTTTATGCAGCACCCCAACTCACCTTTCCCCTTAAGCAAGCATAAGTTTGTTTTCTAAATTTGAGACCCTGTTCTGTTCTGTAATTCAGTTCCTGTGTAGCCAAGTTTACATTCCGTGTATTACTGATATCTTATGATGTTTCTTTTTCTGTGTGACTTATTTCAGTTAGAATCATCATACCTGAATCCACTCAATGTGCTGCTAAGGGCCTGATGACACAGATTTCATTGCTGAGTGATATTGCTTTGTAAGTAAATACCACAACTTCTTTATCCATTTTTCACTTTCTGCGATGTTGAACTTGTACTGTAAACGAGGTTCTTGTAAACAGAGCCATTCCAAACTTTGGGGTGGCTGTGTCTTTTTGATTTTAATTTCCCTAAGCTATAGGACCATAAGTGGAAATGCCCTAGGTTCTGTTGCTTTGTTTTTTAGATGTTTCAGGAAACACCATACACTTCTCCCAAGTGGTTGTTGGCAATTTACATCCCGCCCATCAGCATAACAAGGCTCCCAGTTCTCCATGGCCTGTCCTGCCTTTCTGGATTTTACACTTTTTTCAGATGGCCCTTTTGACCGGGGGGAAGTGAGACTTCATTGTAGTGCAGATTTCCTTTGCAAGCTTGCTTGGTTGGCCAAAAAGGGCGTATGCGTTTTTTCCTGAATATATTCAGGAAAAAACGCATACGCCCTTTTTGGCCAAGTGCATCATTGTGGACGTTCTGCCTCTTTTCCTATGCTTTCAATGCAATTCCAGTCTACCTCCTGAAATTGGTTTCCTGCAATTCTGCCCCGCTTTCAAGTCCTCTTGGCAGCCTTACTTCAGTCTATTTTTGGACGATAGCTGTCATTTATAACTCTGCAGGTTTGTGAATTACAGTGCCCCTGAGCTCCTTTCTTCAACTCGCTTTCTTGTGACCTGGCCGCAACACCGCAGGATGGCTTCAGGACCTAATCTGGTTCTGGCACGGCACGCTGAACCTTTGGTTAATTCCTCTTCCTGGTGGGAAATGAGAGTTAAATTTGCCCGTCCAGACACCTCCAGCTAGCCTCTCATTGGTTCTCGCTATTCCTGTTCATCTTGCGCAGAAATTGCAAACTGGGCCAAACAGGAGGTTAAAGGGACTGACTCTCCAAGTCGGGAGAGTGTTAGTAAAGCGTCTGGAATGTTGCACCCGAGTACCAGGGTACGAAAACTGAGACATATTTGAACACGTCTCCCGATCACATGGTTGATCATACTCTAGGTTCCACATGCATGTTTTAGCTGAAGGAAGAATACCTTAAACCTGGGTAGTTGAAACCCGTGGAATGGGTACCATGCAATATGACTTCAAAGGGTCTTCATTTGCTCACCGAACCTCTCCAATCCTATCACTGCTGCGTTTATGCCCCTGTACACATGCTTGATTCTCTTTTGGAGACATAGCAATCCATAGGTTTTAAGATACTTACTAGTCAGGAACATTCTTACGCGTTTAATATGGGGTGTTGAGTCCATTTCGTTGAGCAAGGAGTAGCTCTTGTCTATTCCATATTTGGCTTAAGGAACTTTATCTGTGCTCATTTCAATCTCTGGTTTTATGCAGCACCCCAACTCACCTTTACCCTTAAGCAAGCATAAGTTGGTTTTCTAAATTTGAGACCCTGTTCTGTTCTGTAATTCAGTTCCTGTGTAGGCAAGTTTACATTCCGTGTATTAGTGATATCTTATGATGTTTCTTTTTCTGTGTGACTTATTTCAGTTAGAATCATCATACCTGAATCCACTCATTGCGATGCTAAGGGCCTGATGACATAGATTTCATTGCTGAGTGATATTGCTTTGTAAGTGAATACCACAACTTCTTTATCCATTTTTCACTTTCTGCGATGTTGAACTTGTACTGTAAACGAGGTTCTTGTAAACAGAGCCGTTCCAAACTTTGGGGTGGCTGTGTCTTTTTGATTTTAATTTCCCTAAGCTATAGGACCATAAGTGGAAGTGCCCTAGGCTCTGTTGCTTTGTTTTTTAGATGTTTCAGGAAACACCATACACTTCTCCCGAGTGGTTGTTGGCAATTTACATCCCGCCCATCAGCATAACAAGGCTCCCAGTTCTCCATGGCCTGTCCTGCCTTTCTGGATTTTACACTTTTTTCAGATGGCCCTTTTGACCGGGGGGAAGTGAGACTTCATTGTAGTGCAGATTTCCTTTGCAAGCTTGCTTGGTTGGCCAAAAAGGGCGTATGCGTTTTTTCCTGAATATATTCAGGAAAAAACGCATACACCCTTTTTGGCCAAGTGCATCATTGTGGACGTTCTGCCTCTTTTCCTATGCTTTCAATGCAATTCCAGTCTACCTCCTGAAATCGGTTTCCTGCAATTCTGCCCCGCTTTCAAGTCCTCTTGGCAGCCTTACTTCAGTCTATTTTTGGACGATAGCTGTCATTTATAACTCTGCAGGTTTGTGAATTACAGTGCCCCTGAGCTCCTTTCTTCAACTCGCTTTCTTGTGACCTGGCCGCAACACCGCAGAATGGCTTCAGGCCCTAATCTGGTTCCGGCCCGGCATGCTGAGCCTTTGGTTAATTCCTCTTCCTGGTGGGAAATGAGAGTTAAATTTGCCCGTCCAGACACCTCCAGCTAGCCTCTCATTGGTTCTCGCTATTCCTGTTCATCTTCCGCAGAAATTGCAAACAGGGCCAAACAGGAGGTTAAAGGGACTGACTCTCCAAGTCGGGAGAGTGTTAGTAAAGCATCTGGAATGTTGCACCCGAGTACCAGGGGAGGAAAACTGAGACATATTTGAACACGTCTCCCGTTCACATGGTTGATCATACTCTGGGTTCCACATGCATGTTTTAGCTGAAGGAAGAATACCTTAAACCTGGGTAGTTGAAACCCGTGGAATGGGTACCATGCAATATGACTTCAAAGGGTCTTCATTTGCTCACCGAACCTCTCCAATCCTATCACTGCTGCGTTTATGCCCCTGTACACATGCTTGATTCTCTTTTGGAGACATAGCAATCCATAGGTTTTAAGATACTTACTAGTCAGGTACATTCTTAGGGGTTTAATATGGGGTTTTGAGTCCATTTCGTTGAGCAAGGAGTAGCTCTTGTCTATTCCATATTTGGCTTAAGGAACTTTATCTGTGCTCATTTCAATCTCTGGTTTTATGCAGCACCCCAACTCACCTTTCCCCTTAAGCAAGCATAAGTTTGTTTTCTAAATTTGAGACCCTGTTCTGTTCTGTAATTCAGTTCCTGTGTAGCCAAGTTTACATTCCGTGTATTACTGATATCTTATGATGTTTCTTTTTCTGTGTGACTTATTTCAGTTAGAATCATCATACCTGAATCCACTCAATGTGCTGCTAAGGGCCTGATGACACAGATTTCATTGCTGAGTGATATTGCTTTGTAAGTAAATACCACAACTTCTTTATCCATTTTTCACTTTCTGCGATGTTGAACTTGTACTGTAAACGAGGTTCTTGTAAACAGAGCCATTCCAAACTTTGGGGTGGCTGTGTCTTTTTGATTTTAATTTCCCTAAGCTATAGGACCATAAGTGGAAATGCCCTAGGTTCTGTTGCTTTGTTTTTTAGATGTTTCAGGAAACACCATACACTTCTCCCAAGTGGTTGTTGGCAATTTACATCCCGCCCATCAGCATAACAAGGCTCCCAGTTCTCCATGGCCTGTCCTGCCTTTCTGGATTTTACACTTTTTTCAGATGGCCCTTTTGACCGGGGGGAAGTGAGACTTCATTGTAGTGCAGATTTCCTTTGCAAGCTTGCTTGGTTGGCCAAAAAGGGCGTATGCGTTTTTTCCTGAATATATTCAGGAAAAAACGCATACGCCCTTTTTGGCCAAGTGCATCATTGTGGACGTTCTGCCTCTTTTCCTATGCTTTCAATGCAATTCCAGTCTACCTCCTGAAATTGGTTTCCTGCAATTCTGCCCCGCTTTCAAGTCCTCTTGGCAGCCTTACTTCAGTCTATTTTTGGACGATAGCTGTCATTTATAACTCTGCAGGTTTGTGAATTACAGTGCCCCTGAGCTCCTTTCTTCAACTCGCTTTCTTGTGACCTGGCCGCAACACCGCAGGATGGCTTCAGGACCTAATCTGGTTCTGGCACGGCACGCTGAACCTTTGGTTAATTCCTCTTCCTGGTGGGAAATGAGAGTTAAATTTGCCCGTCCAGACACCTCCAGCTAGCCTCTCATTGGTTCTCGCTATTCCTGTTCATCTTGCGCAGAAATTGCAAACTGGGCCAAACAGGAGGTTAAAGGGACTGACTCTCCAAGTCGGGAGAGTGTTAGTAAAGCGTCTGGAATGTTGCACCCGAGTACCAGGGTACGAAAACTGAGACATATTTGAACACGTCTCCCGATCACATGGTTGATCATACTCTAGGTTCCACATGCATGTTTTAGCTGAAGGAAGAATACCTTAAACCTGGGTAGTTGAAACCCGTGGAATGGGTACCATGCAATATGACTTCAAAGGGTCTTCATTTGCTCACCGAACCTCTCCAATCCTATCACTGCTGCGTTTATGCCCCTGTACACATGCTTGATTCTCTTTTGGAGACATAGCAATCCATAGGTTTTAAGATACTTACTAGTCAGGAACATTCTTACGCGTTTAATATGGGGTGTTGAGTCCATTTCGTTGAGCAAGGAGTAGCTCTTGTCTATTCCATATTTGGCTTAAGGAACTTTATCTGTGCTCATTTCAATCTCTGGTTTTATGCAGCACCCCAACTCACCTTTACCCTTAAGCAAGCATAAGTTGGTTTTCTAAATTTGAGACCCTGTTCTGTTCTGTAATTCAGTTCCTGTGTAGGCAAGTTTACATTCCGTGTATTAGTGATATCTTATGATGTTTCTTTTTCTGTGTGACTTATTTCAGTTAGAATCATCATACCTGAATCCACTCATTGCGATGCTAAGGGCCTGATGACATAGATTTCATTGCTGAGTGATATTGCTTTGTAAGTGAATACCACAACTTCTTTATCCATTTTTCACTTTCTGCGATGTTGAACTTGTACTGTAAACGAGGTTCTTGTAAACAGAGCCGTTCCAAACTTTGGGGTGGCTGTGTCTTTTTGATTTTAATTTCCCTAAGCTATAGGACCATAAGTGGAAGTGCCCTAGGCTCTGTTGCTTTGTTTTTTAGATGTTTCAGGAAACACCATACACTTCTCCCGAGTGGTTGTTGGCAATTTACATCCCGCCCATCAGCATAACAAGGCTCCCAGTTCTCCATGGCCTGTCCTGCCTTTCTGGATTTTACACTTTTTTCAGATGGCCCTTTTGACCGGGGGGAAGTGAGACTTCATTGTAGTGCAGATTTCCTTTGCAAGCTTGCTTGGTTGGCCAAAAAGGGCGTATGCGTTTTTTCCTGAATATATTCAGGAAAAAACGCATACGCCCTTTTTGGCCAAGTGCATCATTGTGGACGTTCTGCCTCTTTTCCTATGCTTTCAATGCAATTCCAGTCTACCTCCTGAAATCGGTTTCCTGCAATTCTGCCCCGCTTTCAAGTCCTCTTGGCAGCCTTACTTCAGTCTATTTTTGGACGATAGCTGTCATTTATAACTCTGCAGGTTTGTGAATTACAGTGCCCCTGAGCTCCTTTCTTCAACTCGCTTTCTTTTGAGCTGGCCGCAACACCGCAGGATGGCTTCAGGCCCTAATCTGGTTCCGGCACGGCACGCTGAGCCTTTGGTTATTTCCTCTTCCTGGTGGGAAATGAGAGTTAAATTTGCCCGTCCAGACACCTCCAGCTAGCCTCTCATTGGTTCTCGCTATTCCTGTTCATCTTCCGCAGAAATTGCAAACTCGGCCAAACAGGAGGTTAAAGGCGCTGACTCTCCAAGTCGGGAGAGTGTTAGTAAAGCGTCTGGAATGTTGCACCCGAGTACCAGGGGAGGAAAACTGAGACATATTTGAACACGTCTCCCGTTCACATGGTTGATCATACTTGGGTTCCACATGCATGTTTTAGCTGAAGGAAGAATACCTTAAACCTGGAGAGTTGAGACCCGTGTAATGGGTACCATGCAATATGACTTCAAAGGGTCTTCATTTGCTCACCGAACCTCTCCAATCCTATCACTGCTGCGTTTATGCCCCTGTACACATGCTTGATTCTCTTTCGGAGACATAGCAATCCATAGGTTTTAAGATACTTACTAGTCAGGTACATTCTTAGGCGTTTAATATGCGGTGTTGAGTCCATTTCGTTGAGCAAGGAGTAGCTCTTGTCTATTCCATATTTGACTTAAGGAACTTTATCTGTGCTCATTTCAATCTCTGGTTTTATGCAGCACCCCAACTCACCTTTACCCTTAAGCAAGCATAAGTTGGTTTTCTACATTTGAGACCCTGTTCTGTTCTGTAATTCAGTTCCTGTGTAGCCAAGTTTACATTCCGTGTATTACTGATATCTTATGATGTTTCTTTTTCTGTGTGACTTACTTCAGTTAGAATCATCATACCTGAATCCACTCATTGTGCTGCTAAGGGCCTGATGACACAGATTTCATTGCTGAGTGATATTGCTTTGTAAGTAAATACCACAACTTCTTTATCCATTTTTCACTTTCTGCGATGTTGAACTTGTACTGTAAACGAGGTTCTTGTAAACAGAGGCGTCCCAAACTTTGGGGTGGCTGTGTCTTTTTGATTTTAATTTCCCTAAGCTATAGGACCATAAGTGGCAGTGCCCTAGGCTCTGTTGCTTTGTTTTTTAGATGTTTCAGGAAACACCATACACTTCTCCCGAGTGGTTGTTGGCAATTTACATCCCGCCCATCAGCATAACAAGGCTCCCAGTTCTCCATGGCCTGTCCTGCCTTTCTGGATTTTACACTTTTTTCAGATGGCCCTTTTGACCGGGGGGAAGTGAGACTTCATTGTAGTGCAGATTTCCTTTGCAAGCTTGCTTGGTTGGCCAAAAAGGACGTATGCGTTTTTTCCTGAATATATTCAGGAAAAAACGCATACGTCCTTTTTGGCCAAGTGCATCATTGTGGACGTTCTGCCTCTTTTCCTATGCTTGCAATGCAATTCCAGTCTACCTCCTGAAATCAGTTTCCTGCAATTCTGCCCCGCTTTCAAGTCCTCTTGGCAGCCTTACTTCAGTCTATTTTTGGACGATAGCTGTCATTTATAACTCTGCAGGTTTGTGAATTACAGTGCCCCTGAGCTCCTTTCTTCAACTCGCTTTCTTGTGACCTGGCCGCAACACCGCAGAATGGTTTCAGGCCCTAATCTGGTTCCGGCCCGGCATGCTGAGCCTTTGGTTAATTCCTCTTCCTGGTGGGAAATGAGAGTTAAATTTGCCCGTCCAGACACCTCCAGCTAGCCTCTCATTGGTTCTCGCTATTCCTGTTCATCTTCCGCAGAAATTGCAAACTGGGCCAAACAGGAGGTTAAAGGGACTGACTCTCCAAGTCGGGAGAGTGTTAGTAAAGCGTCTGGAATGTTGCACCCGAGTACCAGGGGAGGAAAACTGAGACATATTTGAACACGTCTCCCGTTCACATGGTTGATCATACTCTGGGTTCCACATGCATGTTTTAGCTGAAGGAAGAATACCTTAAACCTGGGTAGTTGAAACCCGTGGAATGGGTACCACGCAATATGACTTCAAAGGGTCTTCATTTGCTCACCGAACCTCTCCAATCCTATCACTGCTGCGTTTATTCCCCTGTACACACGCTTGATTCTCTTTTGGAGACATAGCAATCCATAGGTTTTAAGATACTTACTAGTCAGGTACATTCTTAGGCGTTTAATATGGGGTTTTGAGTCCATTTCGTTGAGCAAGGAGTAGCTCTTGTCTATTCCATATTTGGCTTAAGGAACTTTATCTGTGCTCATTTCAATCTCTGGTTTTATGCAGCACCCCAACTCACCTTTCCCCTTAAGCAAGCATAAGTTGGTTTTCTAAATTTGAGACCCTGTTCTGTTCTGTAATTCAGTTCCTGTGTAGCCAAGTTTACATTCCGTGTATTACTGATATCTTATGATGTTTCTTTTTCTGTGTGACTTATTTCAGTTAGAATCATCATACCTGAATCCACTCATTGTGCTGCTAAGGGCCTGATGACACAGATTTCATTGCTGAGTGATATTGCTTTGTAAGTAAATACCACAACTTCTTTATCCATTTTTCACTTTCTGCGATGTTGAACTTGTACTGTAAACGAGGTTCTTGTAAACAGAGCCATTCCAAACTTTGGGGTGGCTGTGTCTTTTTGATTTTAATTTCCCTAAGCTATAGGACCATAAGTGGAAATGCCCTAGGTTCTGTTGCTTTGTTTTTTAGATGTTTCAGGAAACACCATACACTTCTCCCAAGTGGTTGTTGGCAATTTACATCCCGCCCATCAGCATAACAAGGCTCCCAGTTCTCCATGGCCTGTCCTGCCTTTCTGGATTTTACACTTTTTTCAGATGGCCCTTTTGACCGGGGGGAAGTGAGACTTCATTGTAGTGCAGATTTCCTTTGCAAGCTTGCTTGGTTGGCCAAAAAGGGCGTATGCGTTTTTTCCTGAATATATTCAGGAAAAAACGCATACGCCCTTTTTGGCCAAGTGCATCATTGTGGACGTTCTGCCTCTTTTCCTATGCTTTCAATGCAATTCCAGTCTACCTCCTGAAATCGGTTTCCTGCAATTCTGCCCCGCTTTCAAGTCCTCTTGGCAGCCTTACTTCAGTCTATTTTTGGACGATAGCTGTCATTTATAACTCTGCAGGTTTGTGAATTACAGTGCCCCTGAGCTCCTTTCTTCAACTCGCTTTCTTGTGACCTGGCCGCAACACCGCAGGATGGCTTCAGGACCTAATCTGGTTCCGGCACGGCACGCTGAACCTTTGGTTAATTCCTCTTCCTGGTGGGAAATGAGAGTTAAATTTGCCCGTCCAGACACCTCCAGCTAGCCTCTCATTGGTTCTCGCTATTCCTGTTCATCTTCCGCAGAAATTGCAAACTGGGCCAAACAGGAGGTTAAAGGGACTGACTCTCCAAGTCGGGAGAGTGTTAGTAAAGCGTCTGGAATGTTGCACCCGAGTACCAGGGTACGAAAACTGAGACATATTTGAACACGTCTCCCGTTCACATGGTTGATCATACTTGGGATCCACATGCATGTTTTAGCTGAAGGAAGAATACCTTAAACCTGGAGAGTTGAGACCCGTGGAATGGGTACCATGCAATATGACTTCAAAGGGTCTTCATTTGCTCACCGAACCTCTCCAATCCTATCACTGCTGCGTTTATGCCCCTGTACACATGCTTGATTCTCTTTTGGAGACATAGCAATCCATAGGTTTTACGATACTTACTAGTCAGGTACATTCTTAGGCGTTTAATATGCGGTGTTGAGTCCATTTCGTTGAGCAAGGAGTAGCTCTTGTCTATTCCACATTTGACTTAAGGAACTTTATCTGTGCTCATTTCAATCTCTGGTTTTATGCAGCACCCCAACTCACCTTTACCCTTAAGCAAGCATAAGTTGGTTTTCTAAATTTTAGACCCTATTCTGTTTTGGAATTCAGTTCCTGTGTAGCCAAGTTTACATTCCGTGTATTAGTGATATCTTATGATGTTTCTTTTTCTGTGTGACTTATTTCAGTTAGAATCATCGTACCTGAATCCACTCATTGTGCTGCTAAGGGCCTGATGACATAGATTTCATTGCTGAGTGATATTGCTTTGTAAGTAAATACCACAACTTCTTTATCCATTTTTCACTTTCTGCAATGTTGAACTTGTATTGTAAACGAGGTTCTTGTAAACAGAGCCGTCCCAAACTTTGGGGTGGCTGTGTCTTTTTGATTTTAATTTCCCTAAGCTATAGGACCATAAGTGGAAGTGCCCTAGGTTCTGTTGCTTTGTTTTTGACATGTTTCAGGAAACACCATACACTTCTCCCGAGTGGTTCTTGGCAATTTACATCCCGCCCATCAGCATAACAAGGCTCCCAGTTCTCCATGGCCTGTCCTGCCTTTCTGGATTTTACACTTTTTTCAGATGGCCCTTTTGACCGGGGGGAAGTGAGACTTCATTGTAGTGCAGATTTCCTTTGCAAGCTTGCTTGGTTGGCCAAAAAGGGCGTATGCGTTTTTTCCTGAATATATTCAGGAAAAAACGCATACGCCCTTTTTGGCCAAGTGCATCATTGTGGACGTTCTGCCTCTTTTCCTATGCTTTCAATGCAATTCCAGTCTACCTCCTGAAATCGGTTTCCTGCAATTCTGCCCCGCTTTCAAGTCCTCTTGGCAGCCTTACTTCAGTCTATTTTTGGACGATAGCTGTCATTTATAACTCTGCAGGTTTGTGAATTACAGTGCCCCTGAGCTCCTTTCTTCAACTCGCTTTCTTTTGAGCTGGCCGCAACACCGCAGGATGGCTTCAGGCCCTAATCTGGTTCCGGCACGGCACGCTGAGCCTTTGGTTATTTCCTCTTCCTGGTGGGAAATGAGAGTTAAATTTGCCCGTCCAGACACCTCCAGCTAGCCTCTCATTGGTTCTCGCTATTCCTGTTCATCTTCCGCAGAAATTGCAATCTCGGCCAAACAGGAGGTTAAAGGCGCTGACTCTCCAAGTCGGGAGAGTGTTAGTAAAGCGTCTGGAATGTTGCACCCGAGTACCAGGGGAGGAAAACTGAGACATATTTGAACACGTCTCCCGTTCACATGGTTGATCATACTTGGGTTCCACATGCATGTTTTAGCTGAAGGAAGAATACCTTAAACCTGGAGAGTTGAGACCCGTGTAATGGGTACCATGCAATATGACTTCAAAGGGTCTTCATTTGCTCACCGAACCTCTCCAATCCTATCACTGCTGCGTTTATGCCCCTGTACACATGCTTGATTCTCTTTCGGAGACATAGCAATCCATAGGTTTTAAGATACTTACTAGTCAGGTACATTCTTAGGCGTTTAATATGCGGTGTTGAGTCCATTTCGTTGAGCAAGGAGTAGCTCTTGTCTATTCCATATTTGACTTAAGGAACTTTATCTGTGCTCATTTCAATCTCTGGTTTTATGCAGCACCCCAACTCACCTTTACCCTTAAGCAAGCATAAGTTGGTTTTCTAAATTTGAGACCCTGTTCTGTTCTGTAATTCAGTTCCTGTGTAGCCAAGTTTACATTCCGTGTATTACTGATATCTTATGATGTTTCTTTTTCTGTGTGACTTACTTCAGTTAGAATCATCATACCTGAATCCACTCATTGTGCTGCTAAGGGCCTGATGACACAGATTTCATTGCTGAGTGATATTGCTTTGTAAGTAAATACCACAACTTCTTTATCCATTTTTCACTTTCTGCGATGTTGAACTTGTACTGTAAACGAGGTTCTTGTAAACAGAGGCGTCCCAAACTTTGGGGTGGCTGTGTCTTTTTGATTTTAATTTCCCTAAGCTATAGGACCATAAGTGGCAGTGCCCTAGGCTCTGTTGCTTTGTTTTTTAGATGTTTCAGGAAACACCATACACTTCTCCCGAGTGTCTGTTGGCAATTTACATCCCGCCCATCAGCATAACAAGGCTCCCAGTTCTCCATGGCCTGTCCTGCCTTTCTGGATTTTACACTTTTTTCAGATGGCCCTTTTGACCGGGGGGAAGTGAGACTTCATTGTAGTGCAGATTTCCTTTGCAAGCTTGCTTGGTTGGCCAAAAAGGACGTATGCGTTTTTTCCTGAATATATTCAGGAAAAAACGCATACGTCCTTTTTGGCCAAGTGCATCATTGTGGACGTTCTGCCTCTTTTCCTATGCTTGCAATGCAATTCCAGTCTACCTCCTGAAATCGGTTTCCTGCAATTCTGCCCTGCTTTCAAGTCCTCTTGGCAGCCTTACTTCAGTCTATTTTTGGACGATAGCTGTCATTTATAACTCTGCAGGTTTGTGAATTACAGTGCCCCTGAGCTCCTTTCTTCAACTCGCTTTCTTGTGACCTGGCCGCAACACCGCAGAATGGCTTCAGGCCCTAATCTGGTTCCGGCCTGGCATGCTGAGCCTTTGGTTAATTCCTCTTCCTGGTGGGAAATGAGAGTTAAATTTGCCCGTCCAGACACCTCCAGCTAGCCTCTCATTGGTTCTCGCTATTCCTGTTCATCTTCCGCAGAAATTGCAAACTGGGCCAAACAGGAGGTTAAAGGGACTGACTCTCCAAGTCGGGAGAGTGTTAGTAAAGCGTCTGGAATGTTGCACCCGAGTACCAGGGGAGGAAAACTGAGACATATTTGAACACGTCTCCCGTTCACATGGTTGATCATACTCTGGGTTCCACATGCATGTTTTAGCTGAAGGAAGAATACCTTAAACCTGGGTAGTTGAAACCCGTGGAATGGGTACCACGCAATATGACTTCAAAGGGTCTTCATTTGCTCACCGAACCTCTCCAATCCTATCACTGCTGCGTTTATTCCCCTGTACACACGCTTGATTCTCTTTTGGAGACATAGCAATCCATAGGTTTTAAGATACTTACTAGTCAGGTACATTCTTAGGCGTTTAATATGCGGTGTTGAGTCCATTTCGTTGAGCAAGGAGTAGCTCTTGTCTATTCCATATTTGGCTTAAGGAACTTTATCTGTGCTCATTTCAATCTCTGGTTTTATGCAGCACCCCAACTCACCTTTCCCCTTAAGCAAGCATAAGTTGGTTTTCTAAATTTGAGACCCTGTTCTGTTCTGTAATTCAGTTCCTGTGTAGCCAAGTTTACATTCCGTGTATTAGTGATATCTTATGATGTTTCTTTTTCTGTGTGACTTATTTCAGTTAGAATCATCGTACCTGAATCCACTCATTGTGCTGCTAAGGGCCTGATGACATAGATTTCATTGCTGAGTGATATTGCTTTGTAAGTAAATACCACAACTTCTTTATCCATTTTTCACTTTCTGCGATGTTGAACTTGTATTGTAAACGAGGTTCTTGTAAACAGAGCCGTCCCAAACTTTGGGGTGGCTGTGTCTTTTTGATTTTAATTTCCCTAAGCTATAGGACCATAAGTGGAAGTGCCCTAGGTTCTGTTGCTTTGTTTTTGACATGTTTCAGGAAACACCATACACTTCTCCCGAGTGGTTCTTGGCAATTTACATCCCGCCCATCAGCATAACAAGGCTCCCAGTTCTCCATGGCCTGTCCTGCCTTTCTGGATTTTACACTTTTTTCAGATGGCCCTTTTGACCGGGGGGAAGTGAGACTTCATTGTAGTGCAGATTTCCTTTGCAAGCTTGCTTGGTTGGCCAAAAAGGGCGTATGCGTTTTTTCCTGAATATATTCAGGAAAAAACGCATACGCCCTTTTTGGCCAAGTGCATCATTGTGGACGTTCTGCTTCTTTTCCTATGCTTTCAATGCAATTCCAGTCTACCTCCTGAAATCGGTTTCCTGCAATTCTGCCCCGCTTTCAAGTCCTCTTGGCAGCCTTACTTCAGTCTATTTTTGGACGATAGCTGTCATTTATAACTCTGCAGGTTTGTGAATTACAGTGCCCCTGAGCTCCTTTCTTCAACTCGCTTTCTTTTGAGCTGGCCGCAACACCGCAGGATGGCTTCAGGCCCTAATCTGGTTCCGGCACGGCACGCTGAGCCTTTGGTTATTTCCTCTTCCTGGTGGGAAATGAGAGTTAAATTTGCCCGTCCAGACACCTCCAGCTAGCCTCTCATTGGTTCTCGCTATTCCTGTTCATCTTCCGCAGAAATTGCAAACTCGGCCAAACAGGAGGTTAAAGGCGCTGACTCTCCAAGTCGGGAGAGTGTTAGTAAAGCGTCTGGAATGTTGCACCCGAGTACCAGGGGAGGAAAACTGAGACATATTTGAACACGTCTCCCGTTCACATGGTTGATCATACTTGGGTTCCACATGCATGTTTTAGCTGAAGGAAGAATACCTTAAACCTGGAGAGTTGAGACCCGTGTAATGGGTACCATGCAATATGACTTCAAAGGGTCTTCATTTGCTCACCGAACCTCTCCAATCCTATCACTGCTGCGTTTATGCCCCTGTACACATGCTTGATTCTCTTTCGGAGACATAGCAATCCATAGGTTTTAAGATACTTACTAGTCAGGTACATTCTTAGGCGTTTAATATGCGGTGTTGAGTCCATTTCGTTGAGCAAGGAGTAGCTCTTGTCTATTCCATATTTGGCTTAAGGAACTTTATCTGTGCTCATTTCAATCTCTGGTTTTATGCAGCACCCCAACTCACCTTTACCCTTAAGCAAGCATAAGTTGGTTTTCTAAATTTGAGACCCTGTTCTGTTCTGTAATTCAGTTCCTGTGTAGCCAAGTTTACATTCCGTGTATTACTGATATCTTATGATGTTTCTTTTTCTGTGTGACTTACTTCAGTTAGAATCATCATACCTGAATCCACTCATTGTGCTGCTAAGGGCCTGATGACACAGATTTCATTGCTGAGTGATATTGCTTTGTAAGTAAATACCACAACTTCTTTATCCATTTTTCACTTTCTGCGATGTTGAACTTGTACTGTAAACGAGGTTCTTGTAAACAGAGACGTCCCAAACTTTGGGGTGGCTGTGTCTTTTTGATTTTAATTTCCCTAAGCTATAGGACCATAAGTGGAAGTGCCCTAGGTTCTGTTGCTTTGTTTTTTAGATGTTTCAGGAAACACCATACACTTCTCCCGAGTGGTTGTTGGCAATTTACATGCCGCCCGTCAGCATAACAAGGCTCCCAGTTCTCCATGGCCTGTCCTGCCTTTCTGGATTTTACACTTTTTTCAGATGGCCCTTTTGACCGGGGGGAAGTGAGACTTCATTGTAGTGCAGATTTCCTTTGCAAGCTTGCTTGGTTGGCCAAAAAGGGCGTATGCGTTTTTTCCTGAATATATTCAGGAAAAAACGCATATGCCCTTTTTGGCCAAGTGCATCATTGTGGACGTTCTGCCTCTTTTCCTATGCTTTCAATGCAATTCCAGTCTACCTCCTGAAATCGGTTTCCTGCAATTCTGCCCCGCTTTCAAGTCCTCTTGGCAGCCTTACTTCAGTCTATTTTTGGACGATAGCTGTCATTTATAACTTTGCAGGTTTGTGAATTACAGTGCCCCTGAGCTCCTTTCTTCAACTCGCTTTCTTGTGACCTGGCCGCAACACCGCAGGATGGCTTCAGGCCCTAATCTGGTTCCGGTACGGCACGCTGAGCCTTTGGTTATTTCCTCTTCCTGGTGGGAAATGAGAGTTAAATTTGCCCGTCCAGACACCTCCAGCTAGCCTCTCATTGGTTCTCGCTATTCCTGTTCATCTTCCGCAGAAATTGCAAACTGGGCCAAACAGGAGGTTAAAGGCGCTGACTCTCCAAGTGGGGAGAGTGTTAGTAAAGCGTCTGGAATGTTGCACCCGAGTACCAGGGGAGGAAAACTGAGACATATTTGAACACGTCTCCCGTTCACATGGTTGATCATACTTGGGTTCCACATGCATGTTTTAGCTGAAGGAAGAATACCTTAAACCTGGAGAGTTGAGACCCGTGGAATGGGTACCATGCAATATGACTTCAAAGGGTCTTCATTTGCTCACCGAACCTCTCCAATCCTATCACTGCTGCGTTTATGCCCCTGTACACACGCTTGGTTCTCTTTTGGAGACATAGCAATCCATAGGTTTTAAGATACTTACTAGTCAGGTACATTCTTAGGCGTTTAATATGGGGTGTTGAGTCCATTTCGTTGAGCAAGGAGTAGCTCTTGTCTATTCCATATTTGACTTAAGGAACTTTATCTGTGCTCATTTCAATCTCTGGTTTTATGCAGCACCCCAACTCACCTTTTCCCTTAAGCAAGCATAAGTTGGTTTTCTAAATTTGAGACCCTGTTCTGTTCTGTAATTCAGTTCCTGTGTAGCCAAGTTTACATTCCGTGTATTACTGATATCTTATGATGTTTCTTTTTCTGTGTGACTTACTTCAGTTAGAATCATCATACCTGAATCCACTCATTGTGCTGCTAAGGGCCTGATGACACAGATTTCATTGCTGAGTGATATTGCTTTGTAAGTAAATACCACAACTTCTTTATCCATTTTTCACTTTCTGCGATGTTGAACTTGTACTGTAAACGAGGTTCTTGTAAACAGAGCCGTTCCAAACTTTGGGGTGGCTGTGTCTTTTTGATTTTAATTTCCCTAAGCTATAGGACCATAAGTGGAAGTGCCCTAGGTTCTGTTGCTTTGTTTTTTAGATGTTTCAGGAAACACCATACACTTCTCCCGAGTGGTTGTTGGCAATTTACATCCCGCCCATCAGCATAACAAGGCTCCCAGTTCTCCATGGCCTGTCCTGCCTTTCTGGATTTTACACTTTTTTCAGATGGCCCTTTTGACCGGGGGGAAGTGAGACTTCATTGTAGTGCAGATTTCCTTTGCAAGCTTGCTTGGTTGGCCAAAAAGGGCGTATGCGTTTTTTCCTGAATATATTCAGGAAAAAACGCATACGCCCTTTTTGGCCAAGTGCATCATTGTGGACGTTCTGCCTCTTTTCCTATGCTTTCAATGCAATTCCAGTCTACCTCCTGAAATCAGTTTCCTGCAATTCTGCCCCGCTTTCAAGTCCTCTTGGCAGCCTTACTTCAGTCTATTTTTGGACGATAGCTGTCATTTATAACTCTGCAGGTTTGTGAATTACAGTGCCCCTGAGCTCCTTTCTTCAACTCGCTTTCTTTTGAGCTGGCCGCAACACCGCAGGATGGCTTCAGGCCCTAATCTGGTTCCGGCACGGCACGCTGAGCCTTTGGTTAATTCCTCTTCCTGGTGGAAATGAGAGTTAAATTTGCCCGTCCAGACACCTCCAGCTAGCCTCTCATTGGTTCTCGCTATTCCTGTTCATCTTCCGCAGAAATTGCAAACTGGGCCAAACAGGAGGTTAAAGGGACTGACTCTCCAAGTGGGGAGAGTGTTAGTAAAGCGTCTGGAATGTTGCACCCGAGTACCAGGGGAGGAAAACTGAGACATATTTGAACACGTCTCCCGATCACATGGTTGATCATACTTGGGTTCCACATGCATGTCTTAGCTGAAGGAAGAATACCTTAAACCTGGAGAGTTGAGACCCGTGTAATGGGTACCATGCAATATGACTTCAAAGGGTCTTCATTTGCTCACCGAACCTCTCCAATCCTATCACTGCTGCGTTTATGCCCCTGTACACATGCTTGATTCTCTTTCGGAGACATAGCAATCCATAGGTTTTAAGATACTTACTAGTCAGGTACATTCTTAGGCGTTTAATATGCGGTGTTGAGTCCATTTCGTTGAGCAAGGAGTAGCTCTTGTCTATTCCATATTTGGCTTAAGGAACTTTATCTGTGCTCATTTCAATCTCTGGTTTTATGCAGCACCCCAACTCACCTTTACCCTTAAGCAAGCATAAGTTGGTTTTCTAAATTTGAGACCCTGTTCTGTTCTGTAATTCAGTTCCTGTGTAGCCAAGTTTACATTCCGTGTATTACTGATATCTTATGATGTTTCTTTTTCTGTGTGACTTACTTCAGTTAGAATCATCATACCTGAATCCACTCATTGTGCTGCTAAGGGCCTGATGACACAGATTTCATTGCTGAGTGATATTGCTTTGTAAGTAAATACCACATCTTCTTTATCCATTTTTCACTTTCTGCGATGTTGAACTTGTACTGTAAACGAGGTTCTTGTAAACAGAGCCGTTCCAAACTTTGGGGTGGCTGTGTCTTTTTGATTTTAATTTCCCTAAGCTATAGGACCATAAGTGGAAGTGCCCTAGGTTCTGTTGCTTTGTTTTTTAGATGTTTCAGGAAACACCATACACTTCTCCCGAGTGGTTGTTGGCAATTTACATCCCGCCCATCAGCATAACAAGGCTCCCAGTTCTCCATGGCCTGTCCTGCCTTTCTGGATTTTACACTTTTTTCAGATGGCCCTTTTGACCGGGGGGAAGTGAGACTTCATTGTAGTGCAGATTTCCTTTGCAAGCTTGCTTGGTTGGCCAAAAAGGGCGTATGCGTTTTTTCCTGAATATATTCAGGAAAAAACGCATACGCCCTTTTTGGCCAAGTGCATCATTGTGGACGTTCTGCCTCTTTTCCTATGCTTTCAATGCAATTCCAGTCTACCTCCTGAAATCGGTTTCCTGCAATTCTGCCCCGCTTTCAAGTCCTCTTGGCAGCCTTACTTCAGTCTATTTTTGGACGATAGCTGTCATTTATAACTCTGCAGGTTTGTGAATTACAGTGCCCCTGAGCTCCTTTCTTCAACTCGCTTTCTTGTGACCTGGCCGCAACACCGCAGGATGGCTTCAGGCCCTAATCTGGTTCCGGCCCGGCATGCTGAGCCTTTGGTTAATTCCTCTTCCTGGTGGGAAATGAGAGTTAAATTTGCCCGTCCAGACACCTCCAGCTAGCCTCTCATTGGTTCTCGCTATTCCTGTTCATCTTCCGCAGAAATTGCAAACTGGGCCAAACAGGAGGTTAAAGGGACTGACTCTCCAAGTGGGGAGAGTGTTAGTAAAGCGTCTGGAATGTTGCACCCGAGTACCAGGGGAGGAAAACTGAGACATATTTGAACACGTCTCCCGATCACATGGTTGATCATACTCTAGGTTCCACATGCATGTTTTAGCTGAAGGAAGAATACCTTAAACCTGGGTAGTTGAAACCCGTGGAATGGGTACCATGCAATATGACTTCAAAGGGTCTTCATTTGCTCACCGAACCTCTCCAATCCTATCACTGCTGCGTTTACGCCCCTGTACACATGCTTGATTCTCTTTCGGAGACATAGCAATCCATAGGTTTTAAGATACTTACTAGTCAGGTACATTCTTAGGCGTTTAATATGGGGTGTTGAGTCCATTTCGTTGAGCAAGGAGTAGCTCTTGTCTATTCCATATTTGACTTAAGGAACTTTATCTGTGCTCATTTCAATCTCTGGTTTTATGCAGCACCCCAACTCACCTTTACCTTTAAGCAAGAATAAGTTGGTTTTCTAAATTTGAGACCCTGTTCTGTTCTGTAATTCAGTTCCTGTGTAGCCAAGTTTACATTCCGTGTATTACTGATATCTTATGATGTTTCTTTTTCTGTGTGACTTATTTCAGTTAGAATCATCACACCTGAATCCACTCATTGTGCTGCTAAGGGCCTGATGACACAGATTTCATTACTGAGTGATATTGCTTTGTAAGTAAATACCACAACTTCTTTATCCATTTTTCACTTTCTGCGATGTTGAACTTGTACTGTAAACGAGGTTCTTGTAAACAGAGCCGTTCCAAACTTTGGGGTGGCTGTGTCTTTTTGATTTTAATTTCCCTAAGCTATAGGACCATAAGTGGAAGTGCCCTAGGTTCTGTTGCTTTGTTTTTTAGATGTTTCAGGAAACACCATACACTTCTCCCGAGTGGTTGTTGGCAATTTACATCCCGCCCATCAGCATAACGAGGCTCCCAGTTCTCCATGGCCTGTCCTGCCTTTCTGGATTTTACACTTTTTTCAGATGGCCCTTTTGACCGGGGGGAAGTGAGACTTCATTGTAGTGCAGATTTCCTTTGCAAGCTTGCTTGGTTGGCCAAAAAGGGCGTATGCGTTTTTTCCTGAATATATTCAGGAAAAAACGCATACGCCCTTTTTGGCCAAGTGCATCATTGTGGACGTTCTGCCTCTTTTCCTATGCTTTCAATGCAATTCCAGTCTACCTCCTGAAATCGGTTTCCTGCAATTCTGCCCCGCTTTCAAGTCCTCTTGGCAGCCTTACTTCAGTCTATTTTTGGACGATAGCTGTCATTTATAACTCTGCAGGTTTGTGCATTACAGTGCCCCTGAGCTCCTTTCTTCAACTCGGTTTCTTTTGAGCTGGCCGCAACACCGCAGGATGGCTTCAGTCCCTAATCTTGTTCTGGTACGGCACGCTGAGCCTTTGGTTATTTCCTCTTCCTGGTGGGAAATGAGAGTTAAATTTGCCCGTCCAGACACCTCCAGCTAGCCTCTCATTGGTTCTCGCTATTCCTGTTCATCTTCCGCAGAAATTGCAAACTGGGCCAAACAGGAGGTTAAAGGCGCTGACTCTCCAAGTGGGGAGAGTGTTAGTAAAGCGTCTGGAATGTTGCACCCGAGTACCAGGGGAGGAAAACTGAGACATATTTGAACACGTCTCCCGTTCACATGGTTGATCATACTTGGGTTCCACATGCATGTTTTAGCTGAAGGAAGAATACCTTAAACCTGGAGAGTTGAGACCCGTGTAATGGGTACCATGCAATATGACTTCAAAGGGTCTTCATTTGCTCACCGAACCTCTCCAATCCTATCACTGCTGCGTTTATGCCCCTGTACACATGCTTGATTCTCTTTTGGAGACATAGCAATCCATAGGTTTTACAATACTTACTAGTCAGGTACATTCTTAGGCGTTTAATATGCGGTGTTGAGTCCATTTCGTTGAGCAAGGAGTAGCTCTTGTCTATTCCATATTTGACTTAAGGAACTTTATCTGTGCTCATTTCAATCTCTGGTTTTATGCAGCACCCCAACTCACCTTTACCCTTAAGCAAGCATAAGTTGGTTTTCTAAATTTGAGACCCTGTTCTGTTCTGTAATTCAGTTCCTGTGTAGCCAAGTTTACATTCCGTGTATTACTGATATCTTATGATGTTTCTTTTTCTGTGTGACTTATTTCAGTTAGAATCATCACACCTGAATCCACTCATTGTGCTGCTAAGGGCCTGATGACACAAATTTCATTGCTGAGTGATATTGCTTTGTAAGTAAATACCACAACTTCTTTATCCATTTTTCACTTTCTGCGATTTTGAA
This sequence comes from Stenella coeruleoalba, assembly GCF_951394435.1. Lineage (NCBI taxonomy): Eukaryota > Metazoa > Chordata > Mammalia > Artiodactyla > Delphinidae > Stenella > Stenella coeruleoalba. Next base: position 370,217 of record NW_027646432.1, on the reverse strand, counting down.
CTTGTACTGTAAACGAGGTTCTTGTAAACAGAGCCGTTCCAAACTTTGGGGTGGCTGTGTCTTTTTGATTTTAATTTCCCTAAGCTATACGACCATAAGTGGCAGTGCCCTAGGCTCTGTTGCTTTGTTTTTTAGATGTTTCAGGAAACACCATACACTTCTCCCGAGTGTCTGTTGGCAATTTACATCCCGCCCATCAGCATAACAAGGCTCCCAGTTCTCCATGGCCATTCCTGCCTTTCTGGATTTTACACTTTTTTCAGATGGCCCTTTTGACCGGGGGGAAGTGAGACTTCATTGTAGTGCAGATTTCCTTTGCAAGCTTGCTTGGTTGGCCAAAAAGGGCGTATGCGTTTTTTCCTGAATATATTCAGGAAAAAACGCATACGCCCTTTTTGGCCAAGTGCATCATTGTGGACGTTCTGCCTCTTTTCCTATGCTTTCAATGCAATTCCAGTCTACCTCCTGAAATCGGTTTCCTGCAATTCTGCCCCGCTTTCAAGTCCTCTTGGCAGCCTTACTTCAGTCTATTTTTGGACGATAGCTGTCATTTATAACTCTGCAGGTTTGTGAATTACAGTGCCCCTGAGCTCCTTTCTTCAACTCGCTTTCTTGTGACCTGGCCGCAACACCGCAGGATGGCTTCAGGCCCTAATCTGGTTCCGGCCCGGCATGCTGAGCCTTTGGTTAATTCCTCTTCCTGGTGGGAAATGAGAGTTAAATTTGCCCGTCCAGACACCTCCAGCTAGCCTCTCATTGGTTCTCGCTATTCCTGTTCATCTTCCGCAGAAATTGCAAACTGGGCCAAACAGGAGGTTAAAGGGACTGACTCTCCAAGTGGGGAGAGTGTTAGTAAAGCGTCTGGAATGTTGCACCCGAGTACCAGGGGAGGAAAACTGAGACATATTTGAACACGTCTACCGATCACATGGTTGATCATACTCTAGGTTCCACATTCATGTTTTAGCTGAAGGAAGAATACCTTAAACCTGGGTAGTTGAAACCCGTGGAATGGGTACCATGCAATATGACTTCAAAGGGTCTTCATTTGCTCACCGAACCTCTCCAATCCTATCACTGCTGCGTTTATGCCCCTGTACACATGCTTGATTCTCTTTCGGAGACATAGCAATCCATAGGTTTTAAGATACTTACTAGTCAGGTACATTCTTAGGCGTTTAATATGCGGTGTTGAGTCCATTTCGTTGAGCAAGGAGTAGCTCTTGTCTATTCCATATTTGACTTAAGGAACTTTATCTGTGCTCATTTCAATCTCTGGTTTTATGCAACACCCCAACTCACCTTTCCCCTTAAGCAAGCATAAGTTGGTTTTCTAAATTTGAGTCCCTGTTCTGTTCTGTAATTCAGTTCCTGTGTAGCCAAGTTTACATTCCGTGTATTACTGATATCTTATGATGTTTCTTTTTCTGTGTGACTTACTTCAGTTAGAATCATCATACCTGAATCCACTCATTGTGCTGCTACGGGCCTGATGACACAGATTTCATTGCTGAGTGATATTGCTTTGTAAGTAAATACCACAACTTCTTTATCCATTTTTCACTTTCTGCGATGTTGAACTTGTACTGTAAACGAGGTTCTTGTAAACAGAGCCGTTCCAAACTTTGGGGTGGCTGTGTCTTTTTGATTTTAATTTCCCTAAGCTATAGGACCATAAGTGGAAGTGCCCTAGGTTCTGTTGCTTTGTTTTTTAGATGTTTCAGGAAACACCATACACTTCTCCCGAGTGGTTGTTGGCAATTTACATCCCGCCCATCAGCATAACAAGGCTCCCAGTTCTCCATGGCCTGTCCTGCCTTTCTGGATTTTACACTTTTTTCAGATGGCCCTTTTGACCGGGGGGAAGTGAGACTTCATTGTAGTGCAGATTTCCTTTGCAAGCTTGCTTGGTTGGCCAAAAAGGGCGTATGCGTTTTTTCCTGAATATATTCAGGAAAAAACGCATACGCCCTTTTTGGCCAAGTGCATCATTGTGGACGTTCTGCCTCTTTTCCTATGCTTTCAATGCAATTCCAGTCTACCTCCTGAAATCGGTTTCCTGCAATTCTGCCCCGCTTTCAAGTCCTCTTGGCAGCCTTACTTCAGTATATTTTTGGACGATAGCTGTCATTTATAACTCTGCAGGTTTGTGAATTACAGTGCCCCTGAGCTCCTTTGTTCAACTCGCTTTCTTTTGAGCTGGCCGCAACACCGCAGGATGGCTTCAGGCCCTAATCTGGTTCCGGTACGGCACGCTGAGCCTTTGGTTATTTCCTCTTCCTGGTGGGAAATGAGAGTTAAATTTGCCCGTCCAGACACCTCCAGCTAGCCTCTCATTGGTTCTCGCTATTCCTGTTCATCTTCCGCAGAAATTGCAAACTGGGCCAAACAGGAGGTTAAAGGGACTGACTCTCCAAGTGGGGAGAGTGGTAGTAAAGCGTCTGGAATGTTGCACCCGAGTACCAGGGGAGGAAAACTGAGACATATTTGAACACGTCTCCCGTTCACATGGTTGATCATACTTGGGTTCCACATGCATGTTTTAGCTGAAGGAAGAATACCTAAAACCTGGGTAGTTGAAACCCGTGGAATGGGTACCATGCAATATGACTTCAAAGGGTCTTCATTTGCTCACCGAACCTCTCCAATCCTATCACTGCTGCGTTTATGCCCCTGTACACATGCTTGATTCTCTTTTGGAGACATAGCAATCCATAGGTTTTAAGATACTTACTAGTCAGGTACATTCTTAGGCGTTTAATATGCGGTGTTGAGTCCATTTCGTTGAGCAAGGAGTAGCTCTTGTCTATTCCATATTTGGCTTAAGGAACTTTATCTGTGCTCATTTCAATCTCTGGTTTTATGCAGCACCCCAACTCACCTTTACCCTTAAGCAAGCATAAGTTGGTTTTCTAAATTTGAGACCCTGTTCTGTTTTGGAATTCAGTTCCTGTGTAGCCAAGTTTACATTCCGTGTATTACTGATATCTTATGATGTTTCTTTTTCTGTGTGACTTATTTCAGTTAGAATCATCGTACCTGAATCTACTCATTATGCTGCTACGGGCCTGATGACATAGATTTCATTGCTGAGTGATATTGCTTTGTAAGTGAATACCACAACTTCTTTATCCATTTTTCACTTTCTGCGATGTTGAACTTGTACTGTAAACGAGGTTCTTGTAAACAGAGCCGTTCCAAACTTTGGGGTGGCTGTGTCTTTTTGATTTTAATTTCCCTAAGCTATAGGACCATAAGTGGAAGTGCCCTAGGCTCTGTTGCTTTGTTTTTTAGATGTTTCATGAAACACCATACACTTCTCCCGAATGGTTGTTGGCAATTTACATCCCGCCCATCAGCATAACAAGGCTCCCAGTTCTCCATGGCCTGTCCTGCCTTTCTGGATTTTACACTTTTTTCAGATGGCCCTTTTGACCGGGGGGAAGTGAGACTTCATTGTAGTGCAGATTTCCTTTGCAAGCTTGCTTGGTTGGCCAAAAAGGGCGTATGCGTTTTTTCCTGAATATATTCAGGAAAAAACGCATACGCCCTATTTGGCCAAGTGCATCATTGTGGACGTTCTGCCTCTTTTCCTATGCTTTCAATGCAATTCCAGTCTACCTCCTGAAATCGGTTTCCTGCAATTCTGCCCCGCTTTCAAGTCCTCTTGGCAGCCTTACTTCAGTCTATTTTTGGACGATAGCTGTCATTTATAACTCTGCAGGTTTGTGAATTACAGTGCCCCTGAGCTCCTTTCTTCAACTCGCTTTCTTGTGACCTGGCCGCAACACCGCAGGATGGCTTCAGGACCTAATCTGGTTCCGGCATGGCACGCTGAGCCTTTGGTTAATTCCTCTTCCTGGTGGGAAATGAGAGTTAAATTTGCCCGTCCAGACACCTCCAGCTAGCCTCTCATTGGTTCTCGCTATTCCTGTTCATCTTCCGCAGAAATTGCAAACTGGGCCAAACAGGAGGTTAAAGGGACTGACTCTCCAAGTCGGGAGAGTGTTAGTAAAGCGTCTGGAATGTTGCACCCAAGTACCAGGGTACGAAAACTGAGACATATTTGAACACGTCTCCCGATCACATGGTTGATCATACTCTAGGTTCCACATGCATGTTTTAGCTGAAGGAAGAATACCTTAAACCTGGGTAGTTGAAACCCGTGGAATGGGTACCATGCAATATGACTTCAAAGGGTCTTCATTTGCTCACCGAACCTCTCCAATCCTATCACTGCTGCGTTTATGCCCCTGTACACATGCTTGATTCTCTTTTGGAGACATAGCAATCCATAGGTTTTAAGATACTTACTAGTCAGGAACATTCTTAGGCGTTTAATATGGGGTGTTGAGTCCATTTCGTTGAGCAAGGAGTAGCTCTTGTCTATTCCATATTTGGCTTAAGGAACTTTATCTGTGCTCATTTCAATCTCTGGTTTTATGCAACACCCCAACTCACCTTTCCCCTTAAGCAAGCATAAGTTGGTTTTCTAAATTTGAGTCCCTGTTCTGTTCTGTAATTCAGTTCCTGTGTAGCCAAGTTTACATTCCGTGTATTACTGATATCTTATGATGTTTCTTTTTCTGTGTGACTTACTTCAGTTAGAATCATCATACCTGAATCCACTCATTGTGCTGCTACGGGCCTGATGACACAGATTTCATTGCTGAGTGATATTGCTTTGTAAGTAAATACCACAACTTCTTTATCCATTTTTCACTTTCTGCGATGTTGAACTTGTACTGTAAACGAGGTTCTTGTAAACAGAGCCGTTCCAAACTTTGGGGTGGCTGTGTCTTTTTGATTTTAATTTCCCTAAGCTATAGGACCATAAGTGGAAGTGCCCTAGGTTCTGTTGCTTTGTTTTTTAGATGTTTCAGGAAACACCATACACTTCTCCCGAGTGGTTGTTGGCAATTTACATCCCGCCCATCAGCATAACAAGGCTCCCAGTTCTCCATGGCCTGTCCTGCCTTTCTGGATTTTACACTTTTTTCAGATGGCCCTTTTGACCGGGGGGAAGTGAGACTTCATTGTAGTGCAGATTTCCTTTGCAAGCTTGCTTGGTTGGCCAAAAAGGGCGTATGCGTTTTTTCCTGAATATATTCAGGAAAAAACGCATACGCCCTTTTTGGCCAAGTGCATCATTGTGGACGTTCTGCCTCTTTTCCTATGCTTTCAATGCAATTCCAGTCTACCTCCTGAAATCGGTTTCCTGCAATTCTGCCCCGCTTTCAAGTCCTCTTGGCAGCCTTACTTCAGTATATTTTTGGACGATAGCTGTCATTTATAACTCTGCAGGTTTGTGAATTACAGTGCCCCTGAGCTCCTTTGTTCAACTCGCTTTCTTTTGAGCTGGCCGCAACACCGCAGGATGGCTTCAGGCCCTAATCTGGTTCCGGTACGGCACGCTGAGCCTTTGGTTATTTCCTCTTCCTGGTGGGAAATGAGAGTTAAATTTGCCCGTCCAGACACCTCCAGCTAGCCTCTCATTGGTTCTCGCTATTCCTGTTCATCTTCCGCAGAAATTGCAAACTGGGCCAAACAGGAGGTTAAAGGGACTGACTCTCCAAGTGGGGAGAGTGGTAGTAAAGCGTCTGGAATGTTGCACCCGAGTACCAGGGGAGGAAAACTGAGACATATTTGAACACGTCTCCCGTTCACATGGTTGATCATACTTGGGTTCCACATGCATGTTTTAGCTGAAGGAAGAATACCTAAAACCTGGGTAGTTGAAACCCGTGGAATGGGTACCATGCAATATGACTTCAAAGGGTCTTCATTTGCTCACCGAACCTCTCCAATCCTATCACTGCTGCGTTTATGCCCCTGTACACATGCTTGATTCTCTTTTGGAGACATAGCAATCCATAGGTTTTAAGATACTTACTAGTCAGGTACATTCTTAGGCGTTTAATATGCGGTGTTGAGTCCATTTCGTTGAGCAAGGAGTAGCTCTTGTCTATTCCATATTTGGCTTAAGGAACTTTATCTGTGCTCATTTCAATCTCTGGTTTTATGCAGCACCCCAACTCACCTTTACCCTTAAGCAAGCATAAGTTGGTTTTCTAAATTTGAGACCCTGTTCTGTTTTGGAATTCAGTTCCTGTGTAGCCAAGTTTACATTCCGTGTATTACTGATATCTTATGATGTTTCTTTTTCTGTGTGACTTATTTCAGTTAGAATCATCGTACCTGAATCTACTCATTATGCTGCTACGGGCCTGATGACATAGATTTCATTGCTGAGTGATATTGCTTTGTAAGTGAATACCACAACTTCTTTATCCATTTTTCACTTTCTGCGATGTTGAACTTGTACTGTAAACGAGGTTCTTGTAAACAGAGCCGTTCCAAACTTTGGGGTGGCTGTGTCTTTTTGATTTTAATTTCCCTAAGCTATAGGACCATAAGTGGAAGTGCCCTAGGCTCTGTTGCTTTGTTTTTTAGATGTTTCATGAAACACCATACACTTCTCCCGAATGGTTGTTGGCAATTTACATCCCGCCCATCAGCATAACAAGGCTCCCAGTTCTCCATGGCCTGTCCTGCCTTTCTGGATTTTACACTTTTTTCAGATGGCCCTTTTGACCGGGGGGAAGTGAGACTTCATTGTAGTGCAGATTTCCTTTGCAAGCTTGCTTGGTTGGCCAAAAAGGGCGTATGCGTTTTTTCCTGAATATATTCAGGAAAAAACGCATACGCCCTATTTGGCCAAGTGCATCATTGTGGACGTTCTGCCTCTTTTCCTATGCTTTCAATGCAATTCCAGTCTACCTCCTGAAATCGGTTTCCTGCAATTCTGCCCCGCTTTCAAGTCCTCTTGGCAGCCTTACTTCAGTCTATTTTTGGACGATAGCTGTCATTTATAACTCTGCAGGTTTGTGAATTACAGTGCCCCTGAGCTCCTTTCTTCAACTCGCTTTCTTGTGACCTGGCCGCAACACCGCAGGATGGCTTCAGGACCTAATCTGGTTCCGGCATGGCACGCTGAGCCTTTGGTTAATTCCTCTTCCTGGTGGGAAATGAGAGTTAAATTTGCCCGTCCAGACACCTCCAGCTAGCCTCTCATTGGTTCTCGCTATTCCTGTTCATCTTCCGCAGAAATTGCAAACTGGGCCAAACAGGAGGTTAAAGGGACTGACTCTCCAAGTCGGGAGAGTGTTAGTAAAGCGTCTGGAATGTTGCACCCAAGTACCAGGGTACGAAAACTGAGACATATTTGAACACGTCTCCCGATCACATGGTTGATCATACTCTAGGTTCCACATGCATGTTTTAGCTGAAGGAAGAATACCTTAAACCTGGGTAGTTGAAACCCGTGGAATGGGTACCATGCAATATGACTTCAAAGGGTCTTCATTTGCTCACCGAACCTCTCCAATCCTATCACTGCTGCGTTTATGCCCCTGTACACATGCTTGATTCTCTTTTGGAGACATAGCAATCCATAGGTTTTAAGATACTTACTAGTCAGGAACATTCTTAGGCGTTTAATATGGGGTGTTGAGTCCATTTCGTTGAGCAAGGAGTAGCTCTTGTCTATTCCATATTTGGCTTAAGGAACTTTATCTGTGCTCATTTCAATCTCTGGTTTTATGCAGCACCCCAACTCACCTTTACCCTTAAGCAAGCATAAGTTGGTTTTCTAAATTTGAGACCCTGTTCTGTTCTGTAATTCAGTTCCTGTGTAGGCAAGTTTACATTCCGTGTATTAGTGATATCTTATGATGTTTCTTTTTCTGTGTGACTTATTTCAGTTAGAATCATCATACCTGAATCCACTCATTGCGATGCTAAGGGCCTGATGACATAGATTTCATTGCTGAGTGATATTGCTTTGTAAGTGAATACCACAAATTCTTTATCCATTTTTCACTTTCTGCGATGTTGAACTTGTACTGTAAACGAGGTTCTTGTAAACAGAGCCGTTCCAAACTTTGGGGTGGCTGTGTCTTTTTGATTTTAATTTCCCTAAGCTATAGGACCATAAGTGGAAGTGCCCTAGGTTCTGTTGCTTTGTTTTTTAGATGTTTCAGGAAACACCATACACTTCTCCCGAGTGTCTGTTGGCAATTTACATCCCGCCCATCAGCATAACAAGGCTCCCAGTTCTCCATGGCCTGTCCTGCCTTTCTGGATTTTACACTTTTTTCAGATGGCCCTTTTGACCGGGGGGAAGTGAGACTTCATTGTAGTGCAGATTTCCTTTGCAAGCTTGCTTGGTTGGCCAAAAAGGGCGTATGCGTTTTTTCCTGAATATATTCAGGAAAAAACGCATACGCCCTTTTTGGCCAAGTGCATCATTGTGGACGTTCTGCCTCTTTTCCTATGCTTTCAATGCAATTCCAGTCTACCTCCTGAAATCGGTTTCCTGCAATTCTGCCCCGCTTTCAAGTCCTCTTGGCAGCCTTACTTCAGTCTATTTTTGGACGATAGCTGTCATTTATAACTCTGCAGGTTTGTGAATTACAGTGCCCCTGAGCTCCTTTGTTCAACTCGCTTTCTTTTGAGCTGGCCGCAACACCGCAGGATGGCTTCAGGCCCTAATCTGGTTCCGGTACGGCACGCTGAGCCTTTGGTTATTTCCTCTTCCTGGTGGGAAATGAGAGTTAAATTTGCCCGTCCAGACACCTCCAGCTAGCCTCTCATTGGTTCTCGCTATTCCTGTTCATCTTCCGCAGAAATTGCAAACTGGGCCAAACAGGAGGTTAAAGGCGCTGACTCTCCAAGTGGGGAGAGTGTTAGTAAAGCGTCTGGAATGTTGCACCCGAGTACCAGGGGAGGAAAACTGAGACATATTTGAACACGTCTCCCGTTCACATGGTTGATCATACTTGGGTTCCACATGCATGTTTTAGCTGAAGGAAGAATACCTTAAACCTGGAGAGTTGAGACCCGTGTAATGGGTACCATGCAATATGACTTCAAAGGGTCTTCATTTGCTCACCGAACCTCTCCAATCCTATCACTGCTGCGTTTATGCCCCTGTACACACGCTTGATTCTCTTTTGGAGACATAGCAATCCATAGGTTTTAAGATACTTACTAGTCAGGTACATTCTTAGGCGTTTAATATGGGGTGTTGAGTCCATTTCGTTGAGCAAGGAGTAGCTCTTGTCTATTCCATATTTGGCTTAAGGAACTTTATCTGTGCTCATTTCAATCTCTGGTTTTATGCAGCACCCCAACTCACCTTTCCCCTTAAGCAAGCATAAGTTGGTTTTCTAAATTTGAGACCCTGTTCTGTTCTGTAATTCAGTTCCTGTGTAGCCAAGTTTACATTCCGTGTATTACTGATATCTTATGATGTTTCTTTTTCTGTGTGACTTATTTCAGTTAGAATCATCATACCTGAATCCACTCATTGTGCTGCTAAGGGCCTGATGACACAGATTTCATTGCTGAGTGATATTGCTTTGTAAGTAAATACCACAACTTCTTTATCCATTTTTCACTTTCTGCGATGTTGAACTTGTACTGTAAACGAGGTTCTTGTAAACAGAGCCATTCCAAACTTTGGGGTGGCTGTGTCTTTTTGATTTTAATTTCCCTAAGCTATAGGACCATAAGTGGAAGTGCCCTAGGTTCTGTTGCTTTGTTTTTTAGATGTTTCAGGAAACACCATACACTTCTCCGGAGTGTCTGTTGGCAATTTACATCCCGCCCATCAGCATAACAAGGCTCCCAGTTCTCCATGGCCTGTCCTGCCTTTCTGGATTTTACACTTTTTTCAGATGGCCCTTTTGACCGGGGGGAAGTGAGACTTCATTGTAGTGCAGATTTCCTTTGCAAGCTTGCTTGGTTGGCCAAAAAGGGCGTATGCGTTTTTTCCTGAATATATTCAGGAAAAAACGCATACGCCCTTTTTGGCCAAGTGCATCATTGTGGACGTTCTGCCTCTTTTCCTATGCTTTCAATGCAATTCCAGTCTACCTCCTGAAATCGGTTTCCTGCAATGCTGCCCCGCTTTCAAGTCCTCTTGGCAGCCTTACTTCAGTCTATTTTTGGACGATAGCTGTCATTTATAACTCTGCAGGTTTGTGAATTACAGTGCCCCTGAGCTCCTTTCTTCAACTCGCTTTCTTGTGACCTGGCCGCAACACCGCAGGATGGCTTCAGGACCTAATCTGGTTCCGGCACGGCACGCTGAACCTTTGGTTAATTCCTCTTCCTGGTGGGAAATGAGAGTTAAATTTGCCCGTCCAGACACCTCCAGCTAGCCTCTCATTGGTTCTCGCTATTCCTGTTCATCTTCCGCAGAAATTGCAAACTGGGCCAAACAGGAGGTTAAAGGCGCTGACTCTCCAAGTGGGGAGAGTGTTAGTAAAGCGTCTGGAATGTTGCACCCGAGTACCAGGGTACGAAAACTGAGACATATTTGAACACGTCTCCCGATCACATGGTTGATCATACTCTAGGTTCCACATGCATGTTTTAGCTGAAGGAAGAATACCTTAAACCTGGGTAGTTGAAACCCGTGGAATGGGTACCATGCAATATGACTTCAAAGGGTCTTCATTTGCTCACCGAACCTCTCCAATCCTATCACTGCTGCGTTTATGCCCCTGTACACATGCTTGATTCTCTTTTGGAGACATAGCAATCCATAGGTTTTAAGATACTTACTAGTCAGGAACATTCTTACGCGTTTAATATGGGGTGTTGAGTCCATTTCGTTGAGCAAGGAGTAGCTCTTGTCTATTCCATATTTGGCTTAAGGAACTTTATCTGTGCTCATTTCAATCTCTGGTTTTATGCAGCACCCCAACTCACCTTTACCCTTAAGCAAGCATAAGTTGGTTTTCTAAATTTGAGACCCTGTTCTGTTCTGTAATTCAGTTCCTGTGTAGGTAAGTTTATATTCCGTGTATTAGTGATATCTTATGATGTTTCTTTTTCTGTGTGACTTATTTCAGTTAGAATCATCATACCTGAATCCACTCATTGCGATGCTAAGGGCCTGATCACATAGATTTCATTGCTGAGTGATATTGCTTTGTAAGTGAATACCACAACTTCTTTATCCATTTTTCACTTTCTGCGATGTTGAACTTGTACTGTAAACGAGGTTCTTGTAAACAGAGCCGTTCCAAACTTTGGGGTGGCTGTGTCTTTTTGATTTTAATTTCCCTAAGCTATAGGACCATAAGTGGAAGTGCCCTAGGCTCTGTTGCTTTGTTTTTTAGATGTTTCAGGAAACACCATACACTTCTCCCGAGTGGTTGTTGGCAATTTACATCCCGCCCATCAGCATAACAAGGCTCCCAGTTCTCCATGGCCTGTCCTGCCTTTCTGGATTTTACACTTTTTTCAGATGGCCCTTTTGACCGGGGGGAAGTGAGACTTCATTGTAGTGCAGATTTCCTTTGCAAGCTTGCTTGGTTGGCCAAAAAGGGCGTATGCGTTTTTTCCTGAATATATTCAGGAAAAAACGCATACGCCCTTTTTGGCCAAGTGCATCATTGTGGACGTTCTGCCTCTTTTCCTATGCTTTCAATGCAATTCCAGTCTACCTCCTGAAATCGGTTTCCTGCAATTCTGCCCCGCTTTCAAGTCCTCTTGGCAGCCTTACTTCAGTCTATTTTTGGACGATAGCTGTCATTTATAACTCTGCAGGTTTGTGAATTACAGTGCCCCTGAGCTCCTTTCTTCAACTCGCTTTCTTGTGACCTGGCCGCAACACCGCAGAATGGCTTCAGGCCCTAATCTGGTTCCGGCCCAGCATGCTGAGCCTTTGGTTAATTCCTCTTCCTGGTGGGAAATGAGAGTTAAATTTGCCCGTCCAAACACCTCCAGCTAGCCTCTCATTGGTTCTCGCTATTCCTGTTCATCTTCCGCAGAAATTGCAAACTGGGCCAAACAGGAGGTTAAAGGGACTGACTCTCCAAGTCGGGAGAGTGTTAGTAAAGCGTCTGGAATGTTGCACCCGAGTACCAGGGGAGGAAAACTGAGACATATTTGAAGACGTCTCCCGTTCACATGGTTGATCATACTCTGGGTTCCACATGCATGTTTTAGCTGAAGGAAGAATACCTTAAACCTGGGTAGTTGAAACCCGTGGAATGGGTACCATGCAATATGACTTCAAAGGGTCTTCATTTGCTCACCGAACCTCTCCAATCCTATCACTGCTGCGTTTATTCCCCTGTACACACGCTTGATTCTCTTTTGGAGACATAGCAATCCATAGGTTTTAAGATACTTACTAGTCAGGTACATTCTTAGGGGTTTAATATGGGGTTTTGAGTCCATTTCGTTGAGCAAGGAGTAGCTCTTGTCTATTCCATATTTGGCTTAAGGAACTTTATCTGTGCTCATTTCAATCTCTGGTTTTATGCAGCACCCCAACTCACCTTTCCCCTTAAGCAAGCATAAGTTGGTTTTCTAAATTTGAGACCCTGTTCTGTTCTGTAATTCAGTTCCTGTGTAGCCAAGTTTACATTCCGTGTATTACTGATATCTTATGATGTTTCTTTTTCTGTGTGACTTATTTCAGTTAGAATCATCATACCTGAATCCACTCATTGTGCTGCTAAGGGCCTGATGACACAGATTTCATTGCTGAGTGATATTGCTTTGTAAGTAAATACCACAACTTCTTTATCCATTTTTCACTTTCTGCGATGTTGAACTTGTACTGTAAACGAGGTTCTTGTAAACAGAGCCATTCCAAACTTTGGGGTGGCTGTGTCTTTTTGATTTTAATTTCCCTAAGCTATAGGACCATAAGTGGAAGTGCCCTAGGTTCTGTTGCTTTGTTTTTTAGATGTTTCAGGAAACACCATACACTTCTCCCGAGTGGTTGTTGGCAATTTACATCCCGCCCATCAGCATAACAAGGCTCCCAGTTCTCCATGGCCTGTCCTGCCTTTCTGGATTTTACACTTTTTTCAGATGGCCCTTTTGACCGGGGGGAAGTGAGACTTCATTGTAGTGCAGATTTCCTTTGCAAGCTTGCTTGGTTGGCCAAAAAGGGCGTATGCGTTTTTTCCTGAATATATTCAGGAAAAAACGCATACGCCCTTTTTGGCCAAGTGCATCATTGTGGACGTTCTGCCTCTTTTCCTATGCTTTCAATGCAATTCCAGTCTACTTCCTGAAATCGGTTTCCTGCAATTCTGCCCCGCTTTCAAGTCCTCTTGGCAGCCTTACTTCAGTCTATTTTTGGACGATAGCTGTCATTTATAACTCTGCAGGTTTGTGAATTACAGTGCCCCTGAGCTCCTTTCTTCAACTCGCTTTCTTGTGACCTGGCCGCAACACCGCAGGATGGCTTCAGGCCCTAATCTGGTTCCGGCCCGGCATGCTGAGCCTTTGGTTAATTCCTCTTCCTGGTGGGAAATGAGAGTTAAATTTGCCCGTCCAGACACCTCCAGCTAGCCTCTCATTGGTTCTCGCTATTCCTGTTCATCTTCCGCAGAAATTGCAAACTGGGCCAAACAGGAGGTTAAAGGGACTGACTCTCCAAGTCGGGAGAGTGTTAGTAAAGCGTCTGGAATGTTGCACCCGAGTACCAGGGGAGGAAAACTGAGACATATTTGAAGACGTCTCCCGTTCACATGGTTGATCATACTCTGGGTTCCACATGCATGTTTTAGCTGAAGGAAGAATACCTTAAACCTGGGTAGTTGAAACCCGTGGAATGGGTACCATGCAATATGACTTCAAAGGGTCTTCATTTGCTCACCGAACCTCTCCAATCCTATCACTGCTGCGTTTATGCCCCTGTACACACGCTTGATTCTCTTTTGGAGACATAGCAATCCATAGGTTTTAAGATACTTACTAGTCAGGTACATTCTTAGGGGTTTAATATGGGGTTTTGAGTCCATTTCGTTGAGCAAGGAGTAGCTCTTGTCTATTCCATATTTGGCTTAAGGAACTTTATCTGTGCTCATTTCAATCTCTGGTTTTATGCAGCACCCCAACTCACCTTTCCCCTTAAGCAAGCATAAGTTGGTTTTCTAAATTTGAGACCCTGTTCTGTTCTGTAATTCAGTTCCTGTGTAGCCAAGTTTACATTCCGTGTATTACTGATATCTTATGATGTTTCTTTTTCTGTGTGACTTATTTCAGTTAGAATCATCATACCTGAATCCACTCATTGTGCTGCTAAGGGCCTGATGACACAGATTTCATTGCTGAGTGATATTGCTTTGTAAGTAAATACCACAACTTCTTTATCCATTTTTCACTTTCTGCGATGTTGAACTTGTACTGTAAACGAGGTTCTTGTAAACAGAGCCATTCCAAACTTTGGGGTGGCTGTGTCTTTTTGATTTTAATTTCCCTAAGCTATAGGACCATAAGTGGCAGTGCCCTAGGCTCTGTTGCTTTGTTTTTTAGATGTTTCAGGAAACACCATACACTTCTCCCAAGTGGTTGTTGGCAATTTACATCCCGCCTATCAGCATAACAAGGCTCCCAGTTCTCCATGGCCTGTCCTGCCTTTCTGGATTTTACACTTTTTTCAGATGGCCCTTTTGACCGGGGGGAAGTGAGACTTCATTGTAGTGCAGATTTCCTTTGCAAGCTTGCTTGGTTGGCCAAAAAGGGCGTATGCGTTTTTTCCTGAATATATTCAGGAAAAAACGCATACGCCCTATTTGGCCAAGTGCATCATTGTGGACGTTCTGCCTCTTTTCCTATGCTTTCAATGCAATTCAAGTCTACCTCCTGAAATTGGTTTCCTGCAATTCTGCCCCGCTTTCAAGTCCTCTTGGCAGCCTTACTTCAGTCTATTTTTGGACGATAGCTGTCATTTATAACTCTGCAGGTTTGTGAATTACAGTGCCCCTGAGCTCCTTTCTTCAACTCGCTTTCTTGTGACCTGGCCGCAACACCGCAGGATGGCTTCAGGACCTAATCTGGTTCCGGCACGGCACGCTGAACCTTTGGTTAATTCCTCTTCCTGGTGGGAAATGAGAGTTAAATTTGCCCGTCCAGACACCTCCAGCTAGCCTCTCATTGGTTCTCGCTATTCCTGTTCATCTTCCGCAGAAATTGCAAACTGGGCCAAACAGGAGGTTAAAGGGACTGACTCTCCAAGTGGGGAGAGTGTTAGTAAAGCGTCTGGAATGTTGCACCCGAGTACCAGGGTACGAAAACTGAGACATATTTGAACACGTCTCCCGATCACATGGTTGATCATACTCTAGGTTCCACATGCATGTTTTAGCTGAAGGAAGAATACCTTAAACCTGGGTAGTTGAAACCTGTGGAATGGGTACCATGCAATATGACTTCAAAGGGTCTTCATTTGCTCACCGAACCTCTCCAATCCTATCACTGCTGCGTTTATGCCCCTGTACACATGCTTGATTCTCTTTCGGAGACATAGCAATCCATAGGTTTTAAGATACGTACTAGTCAGGTACATTCTTAGGCGTTTAATATGCGGTGTTGAGTCCATTTCGTTGAGCAAGGAGTAGCTCTTGTCTATTCCATATTTGACTTAAGGAAATTTATCTGTGCTCATTTCAATCTCTGGTTTTATGCAGCACCCCAACTCACCTTTACCCTTAAGCAAGCATAAGTTGGTTTTCTAAATTTGAGACCCTGTTCTGTTCTGTAATTCAGTTCCTGTGTAGCCAAGTTTACATTCCGTGTATTACTGATATCTTATGATGTTTCTTTTTCTGTGTGACTTACTTCAGTTAGAATCATCATACCTGAATCCACTCATTGTGCTGCTAAGGGCCTGATGACACAAATTTCATTGCTGAGTGATATTGCTTTGTAAGTAAATACCACAACTTCTTTATCCATTTTTCACTTTCTGCGATGTTGAACTTGTACTGTAAACGAGGTTCTTGTAAACAGAGGCGTCCCAAACTTTGGGGTGGCTGTGTCTTTTTGATTTTAATTTCCCTAAGCTATAGGACCATAAGTGGCAGTGCCCTAGGCTCTGTTGCTTTGTTTTTTAGATGTTTCAGGAAACACCATACACTTCTCCCGAGTGTCTGTTGGCAATTTACATCCCGCCCATCAGCATAACAAGGCTCCCAGTTCTCCATGGCCTGTCCTGCCTTTCTGGATTTTACACTTTTTTCAGATGGCCCTTTTGACCGGGGGGAAGTGAGACTTCATTGTAGTGCAGATTTCCTTTGCAATCTTGCTTGGTTGGCCAAAAAGGACGTATGCGTTTTTTCCTGAATATATTCAGGAAAAAACGCATACGTCCTTTTTGGCCAAGTGCATCATTGTGGACGTTCTGCCTCTTTTCCTATGCTTGCAATGCAATTCCAGTCTACCTCCTGAAATCGGTTTCCTGCAATTCTGCCCCGCTTTCAAGTCCTCTTGGCAGCCTTACTTCAGTGTATTTTTGGACGATAGCTGTCATTTATAACTCTGCAGGTTTGTGAATTACAGTGCCCCTGAGCTCCTTTCTTCAACTCGCTTTCTTGTGACCTGGCCGCAACACCGCAGGATGGCTTCAGGCCCTAATCTGGTTCCGGCCCGGCACGCTGAGCCTTTGGTTAATTCCTCTTCCTGGTGGGAAATGAGAGTTAAATTTGCCCGTCCAGACACCTCCAGCTAGCCTCTCATTGGTTCTCACTATTCCTGTTCATCTTCCGCAGAAATTGCAAACTGGGCCAAACAGGAGGTTAAAGGGACTGACTCTCCAAGTGGGGAGAGTGTTAGTAAAGCGTCTGGAATGTTGCACCCGAGTACCAGGGGAGGAAAACTGAGACATATTTGAACACGTCTCCCGATCACATGGTTGATCATACTCTAGGTTCCATATGCATGTTTTAGCTGAAGGAAGAATACCTTAAACCTGGGTAGTTGAAACCCGTGGAATGGGTACCATGCAATATGACTTCAAAGGGTCTTCATTTGCTCACCGAACCTCTCCAATCCTATCACTGCTGCGTTTATGCCCCTGTACACATGCTTGATTCTCTTTTGGAGACATAGCAATCCATAGGTTTTAAGATACTTACTAGTCAGGTACATTCTTAGGCGTTTAATATGGGGTGTTGAGTCCATTTCGTTGAGCAAGGAGTAGCTCTTGTCTATTCCATATTTGGCTTAAGGAACTTTATCTGTGCTCATTTCAATCTCTGGTTTTATGCAGCACCCCAACTCACCTTTACCCTTAAGCAAGAATAAGTTGGTTTTCTAAATTTGAGACCCTGTTCTGTTCTGTAATTCAGTTCCTGTGTAGCCAAGTTTACATTCCGTGTATTACTGATATCTTATGATGTTTCTTTTTCTGTGTGACTTATTTCAGTTAAAATCATCATACCTGAATCCACTCATTGTGCTGCTAAGGGCCTGATGACACAGATTTCATTGCTGAGTGATATTGCTTTGTAAGTAAATACCACAACTTCTTTATCCATTTTTCACTTTCTGCGATGTGAACTTGAACTTTAAACGAGGTTCTTGTAAACAGAGGCGTCCCAAACTTTGGGGTGGCTGTGTCTTTTTGATTTTAATTTCCCTAAGCTATAGGACCATAAGTGGAAGTGCCCTAGGTTCTGTTGCTTTGTTTTTTAGATGTTTCAGGAAACACCATACACTTCTCCCGAGTGTCTGTTGGCAATTTACATCCCGCCCATCAGCATAACAAGGCTCCCAGTTCTCCATGGCCTGTCCTGCCTTTCTGGATTTTACACTTTTTTCAGATGGCCCTTTTGACCGGGGGGAAGTGAGACTTCATTGTAGTGCAGATTTCCTTTGCAAGCTTGCTTGGTTGGCCAAAAAGGGCGTATGCGTTTTTTCCTGAATATATTCAGGAAAAAACGCATACGCCCTTTTTGGCCAAGTGCATCATTGTGGACGTTCTGCCTCTTTTCCTATGCTTTCAATGCAATTCCAGTCTACCTCCTGAAATCAGTTTCCTGCAATTCTGCCCCGCTTTCAAGTCCTCTTGGCAGCCTTACTTCAGTCTATTTTTGGACGATAGCTGTCATTTATAACTCTGCAGGTTTGTGAATTACAGTGCCCCTGAGCTCCTTTCTTCAACTCGCTTTCTTTTGAGCTGGCCGCAACACCGCAGGATGGCTTCAGGCCCTAATCTGGTTCCGGCACCGCACGCTGAGCCTTTGGTTAATTCCTCTTCCTGGTGGGAAATGAGAGTTAAATTTGCCCGTCCAGACACCTCCAGCTAGCCTCTCATTGGTTCTCGCTATTCCTGTTCATCTTCCGCAGAAATTGCAAACTGGGCCAAACAGGAGGTTAAAGGGACTGACTCTCCAAGTGGGGAGAGTGTTAGTAAAGCGTCTGGAATGTTGCACCCGAGTACCAGGGGAGGAAAACTGAGACATATTTGAACACGTCTCCCGATCACATGGTTGATCATACTTGGGTTCCACATGCATGTCTTAGCTGAAGGAAGAATACCTTAAACCTGGAGAGTTGAGACCCGTGTAATGGGTACCATGCAATATGACTTCAAAGGGTCTTCATTTGCTCACCGAACCTCTCCAATCCTATCACTGCTGCGTTTATGCCCCTGTACACATGCTTGATTCTCTTTCGGAGACATAGCAATCCATAGGTTTTAAGATACTTACTAGTCAGGTACATTCTTAGGCGTTTAATATGCGGTGTTGAGTCCATTTCGTTGAGCAAGGAGTAGCTCTTGTCTATTCCATATTTGGCTTAAGGAACTTTATCTGTGCTCATTTCAATCTCTGGTTTTATGCAGCACCCCAACTCACCTTTACCCTTAAGCAAGCATAAGTTGGTTTTCTAAATTTGAGACCCTGTTCTGTTCTGTAATTCAGTTCCTGTGTAGCCAAGTTTACATTCCGTGTATTACTGATATCTTATGATGTTTCTTTTTCTGTGTGACTTACTTCAGTTAGAATCATCATACCTGAATCCACTCATTGTGCTGCTAAGGGCCTGATGACACAGATTTCATTGCTGAGTGATATTGCTTTGTAAGTAAATACCACAACTTCTTTATCCATTTTTCACTTTCTGCGATGTTGAACTTGTACTGTAAACGAGGTTCTTGTAAACAGAGCCGTTCCATACTTTGGGGTGGCTGTGTCTTTTTGATTTTAATTTCCCTAAGCTATAGGACCATAAGTGGAAGTGCCCTAGGCTCTGTTGCTTTGTTTTTTAGATGTTTCAGGAAACACCATACACTTCTCCCGAGTGGTTGTTGGCAATTTACATCCCGCCCATCAGCATAACAAGGCTCCCAGTTCTCCATGGCCTGTCCTGCCTTTCTGGATTTTACACTTTTTTCAGATGGCCCTTTTGACCGGGGGGAAGTGAGACTTCATTGTAGTGCAGATTTCCTTTGCAAGCTTGCTTGGTTGGCCAAAAAGGGCGTATGCGTTTTTTCCTGAATATATTCAGGAAAAAACGCATACGCCCTTTTTGGCCAAGTGCATCATTGTGGACGTTCTGCCTCTTTTCCTATGCTTTCAATGCAATTCCAGTCTACCTCCTGAAATCGGTTTCCTGCAATTCTGCCCCGCTTTCAAGTCCTCTTGGCAGCCTTACTTCAGTCTATTTTTGGACGATAGCTGTCATTTATAACTCTGCAGGTTTGTGAATTACAGTGCCCCTGAGCTCCTTTCTTCAACTCGCTTTCTTTTGAGCTGGCCGCAACACCGCAGGATGGCTTCAGGCCCTAATCTGGTTCCGGCACGGCACGCTGAGCCTTTGGTTAATTCCTCTTCCTGGTGGGAAATGAGAGTTAAATTTGCCCGTCCAGACACCTCCAGCTAGCCTCTCATTGGTTCTCGCTATTCCTGTTCATCTTCCGCAGAAATTGCAAACTGGGCCAAACAGGAGGTTAAAGGGACTGACTCTCCAAGTGGGGAGAGTGTTAGTAAAGCGTCTGGAATGTTGCACCCGAGTACCAGGGGAGGAAAACTGAGATATATTTGAACACGTCTCCCGATCACATGGTTGATCATACTTGGGTTCCACATGCATGTCTTAGCTGAAGGAAGAATACCTTAAACCTGGAGAGTTGAGACCCGTGTAATGGGTACCATGCAATATGACTTCAAAGGGTCTTCATTTGCTCACCGAACCTCTCCAATCCTATCACTGCTGCGTTTATGCCCCTGTACACATGCTTGATTCTCTTTCGGAGACATAGCAATCCATAGGTTTTAAGATACTTACTAGTCAGGTACATTCTTAGGCGTTTAATATGCGGTGTTGAGTCCATTTCGTTGAGCAAGGAGTAGCTCTTGTCTATTCCATATTTGGCTTAAGGAACTTTATCTGTGCTCATTTCAATCTCTGGTTTTATGCAGCACCCCAACTCACCTTTACCCTTAAGCAAGCATAAGTTGGTTTTCTAAATTTGAGACCCTGTTCTGTTCTGTAATTCAGTTCCTGTGTAGCCAAGTTTACATTCCGTGTATTACTGATATCTTATGATGTTTCTTTTTCTGTGTGACTTACTTCAGTTAGAATCATCATACCTGAATCCACTCATTGTGCTGCTAAGGGCCTGATGACACAGATTTCATTGCTGAGTGATATTGCTTTGTAAGTAAATACCACATCTTCTTTATCCATTTTTCACTTTCTGCGATGTTGAACTTGTACTGTAAACGAGGTTCTTGTAAACAGAGCCGTTCCAAACTTTGGGGTGGCTGTGTCTTTTTGATTTTAATTTCCCTAAGCTATAGGACCATAAGTGGAAGTGCCCTAGGTTCTGTTGCTTTGTTTTTTAGATGTTTCAGGAAACACCATACACTTCTGCCAAGTGGTTGTTGGCAATTTACATCCCGCCCATCAGCATAACAAGGCTCCCAGTTCTCCATGGCCTGTCCTGCCTTTCTGGATTTTACACTTTTTTGAGATGGCCCTTTTGACCGGGGGGAATTGAGACTTCATTGTAGTGCAGATTTCCTTTGCAAGCTTGCTTGGTTGGCCAAAAAGGGCGTATGCGTTTTTTCCTGAATATATTCAGGAAAAAACGCATACGCCCTTTTTGGCCAAGTGCATCATTGTGGACGTTCTGCCTCTTTTCCTATGCTTTCAATGCAATTCCAGTCTACCTCCTGAAATCGGTTCCCTGCAATTCTGCCCCGCTTTCAAGTCCTCTTGGCAGCCTTACTTCAGTCTATTTTTGGACGATAGCTGTCATTTATAACTCTGCAGGTTTGTGAATTACAGTGCCCCTGAGCTCCTTTCTTCAACTCGCTTTCTTTTGAGCTGGCCGCAACACCGCAGGATGGCTTCAGGCCCTAATCTGGTTCCGGTACGGCACGCTGAGCCTTTGGTTATTTCCTCTTCCTGGTGGGAAATGAGAGTTAAATTTGCCCGTCTAGACACCTTCAGCTAGCCTCTCATTGGTTCTCGCTATTCCTGTTCATCTTCCGCAGAAATTGCAAACTGGGCCAAACAGGAGGTTAAAGGCGCTGACTCTCCAAGTGGGGAGAGTGTTAGTAAAGCGTCTGGAATGTTGCACCCGAGTACCAGGGGAGGAAAACTGAGACATATTTGAACACGTCTCCCGTTCACATGGTTGATCATACTTGGGTTCCACATGCATGTCTTAGCTGAAGGAAGAATACCTTAAACCTGGAGAGTTGAGACCCGTGTAATGGGTACCATGCAATGTGACTTCAAAGGGTCTTCATTTGCTCACCGAACCTCTCCAATCCTATCACTGCTGCGTTTATGCCCCTGTACACATGCTTGATTCTCTTTCGGAGACATAGCAATCCATAGGTTTCAAGATACTTACTAGTCAGGTACATTCTTAGGCATTTAATATGGGGTGTTGAGTCCATTTCGTTGAGCAAGGAGTAGCTCTTGTCTATTCCATATTTGGCTTAAGGAACTTTATCTGTGCTCATTTCAATCTCTGGTTTTATGCAGCACCCCAACTCACCTTTACCCTTAAGCAAGAATAAGTTGTTTTTCTAAATTTGAGACCCTGTTCTGTTCTGTAATTCAGTTCCTGTGTAGCCAAGTTTACATTCCGTGTATTACTGATATCTTATGATGTTTCTTTTTCTGTGTGACTTATTTCAGTTAGAATCATCGTACCTGAATCTACTCATTATGCTGCTACGGGCCTGATGACATAGATTTCATTGCTGAGTGATACTGCATTGTACGTAAGTACCACAAGTTCTTTATCCATTTTTCACTTTCTGCGATGTTGAACTTGTACTGTAAACGAGGTTCTTGTAAACAGAGCCGTTCCAAACTTTGGGGTGGCTGTGTCTTTTCGATTTTAATTTCCCTAAGCTATAGGACCATAAGTGGAAGTGCCCTAGGCTCTGTTGCTTTGTTTTTTAGATGTTTCAGGAAACACCATACACTTCTCCCGAGTGTCTGCTGGCAATTTACATCCCGCCCATCAGCATAACAAGGCTCCCAGTTCTCAATGGCCTGTTGCCTTTCTGGATTTTACACTTTTTTCAGATGGCCCTTTTGACCGGGGGGAAGTGAGACTTCATTGTAGTGCAGATTTCCTTTGCAAGCTTGCTTGGTTGGCCAAAAAGGGCGTATGCGTTTTTTCCTGAATATATTCAGGAAAAAACGCATACGCTCTTTTTGGCCAAGTGCATCATTGTGGACGTTCTGCCTCTTTTCCTATGCTTTCAATGCAATTCCAGTCTGCCTCCTGAAATCGGTTTCCTGCAATTCTGCCCCGCTTTCAAGTCCTCTTGGCAGCCTTACTTCAGTCTATTTTTGGACGATAGCTGTCATTTATAACTCTGCAGGTTTGTGAATTACAGTGCCCCTGAGCTCCTTTCTTCAACTCGCTTTCTTGTGACCTGGCCGCAACACCGCAGGATGGCTTCAGGCCCTAATCTGGTTCTGGCCCGGCATGCTGAGCCTTTGGTTAATTCCTCTTCCTGGTGGGAAATGAGAGTTAAATATGCCCGTTCAGACACCTCCAGCTAGTCTCTCATTGGTTCTCGCCATTCCTGTTCATCTTCCGCAGAAATTGCAAACTGGGCCAAACAGGAGGTTAAAGGGACTGACTCTCCAAGTCGGGAGAGTGTTAGTAAAGCGTCTGGAATGTTGCACCCGAGTACCAGGGGAGGAAAACTGAGACATATTTGAACACGTCTCCCGTTCACATGGTTGATCATACTCTGGGTTCCACATGCATGTTTTAGCTGAAGGAAGAATACCTTAAACCTGGAGAGTTGAGACCCGTGGAATGGGTACCATGCAATATGACTTCAAAGGGTCTTCATTTGCTCACCGAACCTCTCCAATCCTATCACTGCTGCGTTTATGCCCCTGGACACACGCTTGATTCTCTTTTGGAGACATAGCAATCCATAGGTTTCAAGATACTTACTAGTCAAGTACATTCTTAGGCGTTTAATATGGGGTGTTGAGTCCATTTCGTTGAGCAAGGAGTAGCTCTTGTCTATTCCATATTTGGCTTAAGGAACTTTATCTGTGCTCATTTCAATCTCTGGTTTTTTGCAGCACCCCAACTCACCTTTCCCCTTAAGCAAGAATAAGTTGTTTTTCTAAATTTGAGACCCTGTTCTGTTCTGTAATTCAGTTTCTGTGTAGCCAAGTTTACATTCCGTGTATTACTGATATCTTATGATGTTTCTTTTTCTGTGTGACTTATTTCAGGTAGAATCATCGTACCTGAATCTACTCATTATGCTGCTACGGGCCTGATGACATAGATTTCATTGCTGAGTGATACTGCATTGTACGTAAGTACCACAAGTCCTTTATCCATTTTTCACTTTCTGCGATGTTGAACTTGTACTGTAAACGAGGTTCTTGTAAACAGAGCCGTTCCAAACTTTGGGGTGGCTGTGTCTTTTTGATTTTAATTTCCCTAAGCTATAGGACCATAAGTGGAAGTGCCCTAGGTTCTGTTGCTTTGTTTTTTAGATGTTTCAGGAAACACCATACACTTCTCCCGAGTGTCTGTTGGCAATTTACATCCCGCCCATCAGCATAACAAGGCTCCCAGTTCTCAATGGCCTGTTGCCTTTCTGGATTTTACACTTTTTTCAGATGGCCCTTTTGACCGGGGGGAAGTGAGACTTCATTGTAGTGCAGATTTCCTTTGCAAGCTTGCTTGGTTGGCCAAAAAGGGCGTATGCGTTTTTTCCTGAATATATTCAAGAAAAAACGCATACGCCCTTTTTGGCCAAGTGCATCATTGTGGACGTTCTGCCTCTTTTCCTATGCTTTCAATGCAATTTCAGTCTGCCTCCTGAAATCTGTTTCCTGCAATTCTGCCCCGCTTTCAAGTCCTCTTGGCAGCCTTACTTCAGTATATTTTTGCACGATAGCTGTCATTTATAACTCTGCAGGTTTGTGAATTACAGTGCCCCTGAGCTCCTTTCTTCAACTCGCTTTCTTTTGAGCTGGCCGCAACACCGCAGGATGGCTTCAGGCCCTAATCTGGTTCCGGTACGGCACGCTGAGCCTTTGGTTATTTCCTCTTCCTGGTGGGAAATGAGAGTTAAATTTGCCCGTCCAGACACCTCCAGCTAGCCTCTCATTGGTTCTCACTATTCCTGTTCATCTTCCGCAGAAATTGCAAACTGGGCCAAACAGGAGGTTAAAGGCACTGACTCTCCAAGTGGGGAGAGTGTTAGTAAAGCGTCTGGAATGTTGCACCCGAGTACCAGGGGAGGAAAACTGAGACATATTTGAACACGTCTCCCGTTCACATGGTTGATCATACTCTGGGTTCCACATGCATGTTTTAGCTGAAGGAAGAATACCTTAAACCTGGAGAGTTAAGACCCGTGTAATGCGTACCATGCAATATGACTTCAAAGGGTCTTCATTTGCTCACCGAACCTCTCCAATCCTATCACTGCTGCGTTTATGCCCCTGTACACATGCTTGATTCTCTTTCGGAGACATAGCAATCCATAGGTTTTAAGATACTTACTAGTCAGGTACATTCTTAGGCGTTTAATATGCGGTGTTGAGTCCATTTCGTTGAGCAAGGAGTAGCTCTTGTCTATTCCATATTTGACTTAAGGAACTTTATCTGTGCTCATTTTAATCTCTGATTTTATGCAGCACCCCAACTCACCTTTACCCTTAAGCAAGCATAAGTTGGTTTTCTAAATTTGAGACCCTGTTCTGTTCTGTAATTCAGTTCCTGTGTAGCCAAGTTTACATTCCGTGTATTACTGATATCTTATGATGTTTCTTTTTCTGTGTGACTTACTTCAGTTAGAATCATCATACCTGAATCCACTCATTGTGCTGCTAAGGGCCTGATGACACATATTTCATTGCTGAGTGATATTGCTTTGTAAGTAAATACCACAACTTCTTTATCCATTTTTCACTTTCTGCGATGTTGAACTTGTACTGTAAACGAGGTTCTTGTAAACATAGCCGTTCCAAACTTTGGGGTGGCTGTGTCTTTTTGATTTTAATTTCCCTAAGCTATAGGACCATAAGTGGAAGTGCCCTAGGCTCTGTTGCTTTGTTTTTTAGATGTTTCAGGAAACACCATACACTTCTCCCAAGTGTCTGTTGGCAATTTACATCCCACCCATCAGCATAACAAGGCTCCCAGTTCTCAATGGCCTGTTGCCTTTCTGGATTTTACACTTTTTACAGATGGCCCTTTTGACCGGGGGGAACTGACTCTTCATTGTAGTGCAGATTTCCTTTGCAAGCTTGCTTGGTTGGCCAAAAAGGGCGTATGCGTTTTTTTCTGAATATATTCAGGAAAAAACGCATACGCCCTTTTTGGCCAAGTGCATCATTGTGGACGTTCTGCCTCTTTTCCTATGCTTTCAATGCAATTCCAGTCTACCTCCTGAAATCGGTTTCCTGCAATTCTGCCCCGCTTTCAAGTCCTCTTGGCAGCCTTACTTCAGTCTATTTTTGGACGATAGCTGTCATTTATAACTCTGCAGGTTTGTGAATTACAGTGCCCCTGAGCTCCTTTCTTCAACTCGCTTTCTTGTGACATGGCCGCAACACCGCAGGATGGCTTCAGGCCCTAATCTGGTTCCGGCCCGACATGCTGAGCCTTTGGTTAATTCCTCTTCCTGGTGGGAAATGAGAGTTAAATTTGCCCGTCCAGACACCTCCAGCTAGCCTCTCATTGGTTCTCGCTATTCCTGTTCATCTTCCGCAGAAATTGCAAACTGGGCCAAACAGGAGGTTAAAGGCGCTGACTCTCCAAGTGGGGAGAGTGTTAGTAAAGCGTCTGGAATGTTGCACCCGAGTACCAGGGGAGGAAAACTGAGACATATTTGAACACGTCTCCCGTTCACATGGTTGATCATACTTGGGTTCCACATGCATGTTTTAGCTGAAGGAAGAATACCTTAAACCTGGAGAGTTGAGACCCGTGTAATGGGTACCATGCAATATGACTTCAAAGGGTCTTCATTTGCTCACCGAACCTCTCCAATCCTATCACTGCTGCGTTTATGCCCCTGTACACATGCTTGATTCTCTTTTGGAGACATAGCAATCCATAGGTTTTACGATACTTACTAGTCAGGTACATTCTTAGGCGTTTAATATGCGGTGTTGAGTCCATTTCGTTGAGCAAGGAGTAGCTCTTGTCTATTCCATATTTGACTTAAGGAACTTTATCTGTGCTCATTTCAATCTCTGGTTTTATGCAGCACCCCAACTCACCTTTACCCTTAAGCAAGCATAAGTTGGTTTTCTAAATTTGAGACCCTGTTCTGTTCTGTAATTCAGTTCCTGTGTAGCCAAGTTTACATTCCGTGTATTACTGATATCTTATGATGTTTCTTTTTCTGTGTGACTTATTTCAGTTAGAATCATCACACCTGAATCCACTCATTGTGATGCTAAGGGCCTGATGACACAAATTTCATTGCTGAGTGATATTGCTTTGTAAGTAAATACCACAACTTCTTTATCCATTTTTCACTTTCTGCGATGTTGAACTTGTACTGTAAACGAGGTTCTTGTAAACAGAGCCGTTCCAAACTTTGGGGTGGCTGTGTCTTTTTGATTTTAATTTCCCTAAGCTATACGACCATAAGTGGCAGTGCCCTAGGCTCTGTTGCTTTGTTTTTTAGATGTTTCAGGAAACACCATACACTTCTCCTGAGTGTCTGTTGGCAATTTACATCCCACCCATCAGCATAACAAGGCTCCCAGTTCTCCATGGCCTGTCCTGCCTTTCTGGATTTTACACTTTTTTCAGATGGCCCTTTTGACCGGGGGGAAGTGAGACTTCATTGTAGTGCAGATTTCCTTTGCAAGCTTGCTTGGTTGGCCAAAAAGGGCGTATGCGTTTTTTCCTGAATATATTCAGGAAAAAACGCATACGCCCTTTTTGGCCAAGTGCATCATTGTGGACGTTCTGCCTCTTTTCCTATGCTTTCAATGCAATTCCAGTCTACCTCCTGAAATCGGTTTCCTGCAATTCTGCCCCGCTTTCAAGTCCTCTTGGCAGCCTTACTTCAGTCTATTTTTGGACGATAGCTGTCATTTATAACTCTGCAGGTTTGTGAATTACAGTGCCCCTGAGCTCCTTTCTTCAACTCGCTTTCTTGTGACCTGGCCGCAACACCGCAGGATGGCTTCAGGCCCTAATCTGGTTCCGGCCCGGCATGCTGAGCCTTTGGTTAATTCCTCTTCCTGGTGGGAAATGAGAGTTAAATTTGCCCGTCCAGACACCTCCAGCTAGCCTCTCATTGGTTCTCGCTATTCCTGTTCATCTTCCGCAGAAATTGCAAACTGGGCCAAACAGGAGGTTAAAGGCGCTGACTCTCCAAGTGGGGAGAGTGTTAGTAAAGCGTCTGGAATGTTGCACCCGAGTACCAGGGGAGGAAAACTGAGACATATTTGAACACGTCTCCCGTTCACATGGTTGATCATACTTGGGTTCCACATGCATGTTTTAGCTGAAGGAAGAATACCTTAAACCTGGAGAGTTGAGACCCGTGTAATGGGTACCATGCAATATGACTTCAAAGGGTCTTCATTTGCTCACCGAACCTCTCCAATCCTATCACTGCTGCGTTTATGCCCCTGTACACATGCTTGATTCTCTTTCAGAGACATAGCAATCCATAGGTTTTACGATACTTACTAGTCAGGTACATTCTTAGGCGTTTAATATGCGGTGTTGAGTCCATTTCGTTGAGCAAGGAGTAGCTCTTGTCTATTCCATATTTGACTTAAGGAACTTTATCTGTGCTCATTTCAATCTCTGGTTTTATGCAGCACCCCAACTCACCTTTACCCTTAAGCAAGCATAAGTTGGTTTTCTAAATTTGAGACCCTGTTCTGTTCTGTAATTCAGTTCCTGTGTAGCCAAGTTTACATTCCGTGTATTACTGATATCTTATGATGTTTCTTTTTCTGTGTGACTTATTTCAGTTAGAATCATCACACCTGAATCCACTCATTGTGCTGCTAAGGGCCTGATGACACAAATTTCATTGCTGAGTGATATTGCTTTGTAAGTAAATACCACAACTTCTTTATCCATTTTTCACTTTCTGCGATGTTGAACTTGTACTGTAAACGAGGTTCTTGTAAACAGAGCCGTTCCAAACTTTGGGGTGGCTGTGTCTTTTTGATTTTAATTTCCCTAAGCTATACGACCATAAGTGGCAGTGCCCTAGGCTCTGTTGCTTTGTTTTTTAGATGTTTCAGGAAACACCATACACTTCTCCCGAGTGTCTGTTGGCAATTTACATCCCGCCCATCAGCATAACAAGGCTCCCAGTTCTCCATGGCCTGTCCTGCCTTTCTGGATTTTACACTTTTTCAGATGGCCCTTTTGACCGGGGGGAAGTGAGACTTCATTGTAGTGCAGATTTCCTTTGCAAGCTTGCTTGGTTGGCCAAAAAGGGCGTATGCGTTTTTTCCTGAATATATTCAGGAAAAAACGCATACGCCCTTTTTGGCCAAGTGCATCATTGTGGACGTTCTGCCTCTTTTCCTATGCTTTCAATGCAATTCCAGTCTACCTCCTGAAATCGGTTTCCTGCAATTCTGCCCCGCTTTCAAGTCCTCTTGGCAGCCTTACTTCAGTCTATTTTTGGACGATAGCTGTCATTTATAACTCTGCAGGTTTGTGAATTACAGTGCCCCTGAGCTCCTTTCTTCAACTCGCTTTCATGTGACCTGGCCGCAACACCGCAGGATGGCTTCAGGCCCTAATCTGGTTCCGGCCCGGCATGCTGAGCCTTTGGTTAATTCCTCTTCCTGGTGGGAAATGAGAGTTAAATTTGCCCGTCCAGACACCTCCAGCTAGCCTCTCATTGGTTCTCGCTATTCCTGTTCATCTTCCGCAGAAATTGCAAACTGGGCCAAACAGGAGGTTAAAGGGACTGACTCTCCAAGTGGGGAGAGTGTTAGTAAAGCGTCTGGAATGTTGCACCCGAGTACCAGGGGAGGAAAACTGAGACATATTTGAACACGTCTCCCGTTCACATGGTTGATCATACTCTAGGTTCCACATGCATGTTTTAGCTGAAGGAAGAATACCTTAAACCTGGAGAGTTGAGACCCGTGGAATGGGTACCATGCAATATGACTTCAAAGGGTCTTCATTTGCTCACCGAACCTCTCCAATCCTATCACTGCTGCGTTTACGCCCCTGTACACATGCTTGATTCTCTTTTGGAGACATAGCAATCCATAGGTTTTAAAATACTTACTAGTCAGGTACATTCTTAGGCGTTTAATATGGGGTGTTTAGTCCATTTCGTTGAGCAAGGAGTAGCTCTTTTCTATTCCATATTTGGCTTAAGGAACTTTATCTGTGCTCATTTCAATCTCTGGTTTTATGCAGGACCCCAACTCACCTTTACCTTTAAGCAAGAATAAGTTGGTTTTCTAAATTTGAGACCCTGTTCTGTTCTGTAATTCAGTTCCTGTGTAGCCAAGTTTACATTCCGTGTATTACTGATATCTTATGATGTTTCTTTTTCTGTGTGACTTACTTCAGTTAGAATCATCATACCTGAATCCACTCATTGTGCTGCTAAGGGCCTGATGACACAGATTTCATTACTGAGTGATATTGCTTTGTAAGTAAATACCACAACTTCTTTATCCATTTTTCACTTTCTGCGATGTTGAACTTGTACTGTAAACGAGGTTCTTGTAAACAGAGCCGTTCCAAACTTTGGGGTGGCTGTGTCTTTTTGATTTTAATTTCCCTAAGCTATAGGACCATAAGTGGAAGTGCCCTAGGCTCTGTTGCTTTGTTTTTTAGATGTTTCAGGAAACACCATACACTTCTCCCGAGTGGTTGTTGGCAATTTACATCCCGCCCATCAGCATAACAAGGCTCCCAGTTCTCCATGGCCTGTCCTGCCTTTCTGGATTTTACACTTTTTTCAGATGGCCCTTTTGACCGGGGGGAAGTGAGACTTCATTGTAGTGCAGATTTCCTTTGCAAGCTTGCTTGGTTGGCCAAAAAGGGCGTATGCGTTTTTTCCTGAATATATTCAGGAAAAAACGCATACGCACTTTTCGGCCAAGTGCATCATTGTGGACGTTCTGCCTCTTTTCCTATGCTTTCAATGCAATTCCAGTCTACCTCCTGAAATCGGTTTCCTGCAATTCTGCCCCGCTTTCAAGTCCTCTTGGCAGCCTTACTTCAGTCTATTTTTGGACGATAGCTGTCATTTATAACTCTGCAGGTTTGTGCATTACAGTGCCCCTGAGCTCTTTTCTTCAACTCGGTTTCTTTTGAGCTGGCCGCAACACCGCAGGATGGCTTCAGGCCCTAATCTGGTTCCGGTACGGCACGCTGAGCCTTTGGTTATTTCCTCTTCCTGGTGGGAAATGAGAGTTAAATTTGCCCGTCCAGACACCTCCAGCTAGCCTCTCATTGGTTCTCGCTATTCCTGTTCATCTTCCGCAGAAATTGCAAACTGGGCCAAACAGGAGGTTAAAGGCGCTGACTCTCCAAGTGGGGAGAGTGTTAGTAAAGCGTCTGGAATGTTGCACCTGAGTACCAGGGGAGGAAAACTGAGACATATTTGAACACGTCTCCCGTTCACATGGTTGATCATACTTGGGTTCCACATGCATGTTTTAGCTGAAGGAAGAATACCTTAAACCTGGAGAGTTGAGACCCGTGTAATGGGTACCATGCAATATGACTTCAAAGGGTCTTCATTTGCTCACCGAACCTCTCCAATCCTATCACTGCTGCGTTTATGCCCCTGTACACATGCTTGATTCTCTTTTGGAGACATAGCAATCCATAGGTTTTACGATACTTACTAGTCAGGTACATTCTTAGGCGTTTAATATGCGGTGTTGAGTCCATTTCGTTGAGCAAGGAGTAGCTCTTGTCTATTCCATATTTGACTTAAGGAACTTTATCTGTGCTCATTTCAATCTCTGGTTTTATGCAGCACCCCAACTCACCTTTACCCTTAAGCAAGCATAAGTTGGTTTTCTAAATTTGAGACCCTGTTCTGTTCTGTAATTCAGTTCCTGTGTAGCCAAGTTTACATTCCGTGTATTACTGATATCTTATGATGTTTCTTTTTCTGTGTGACTTATTTCAGTTAGAATCATCACACCTGAATCCACTCATTGTGCTGCTAAGGGCCTGATGACACAAATTTCATTGCTGAGTGATATTGCTTTGTAAGTAAATACCACAACTTCTTTATCCATTTTTCACTTTCTGCGATGTTGAACTTGTACTGTAAACGAGGTTCTTGTAAACAGAGCCGTTCCAAACTTTGGGGTGGCTGTGTCTTTTTGATTTTAATTTCCCTAAGCTATACGACCATAAGTGGCAGTGCCCTAGGCTCTGTTGCTTTGTTTTTTAGATGTTTCAGGAAACACCATACACTTCTCCCGAGTGTCTGTTGGCAATTTACATCCCGCCCATCAGCATAACAAGGCTCCCAGTTCTCCATGGCCTGTCCTGCCTTTCTGGATTTTACACTTTTTTCAGATGGCCCTTTTGACCGGGGGGAAGTGAGACTTCATTGTAGTGCAGATTTCCTTTGCAAGCTTGCTTGGTTGGCCAAAAAGGGCGTATGCGTTTTTTCCTGAATATATTCAGGAAAAAACGCATACGCCCTTTTTGGCCAAGTGCATCATTGTGGACGTTCTGCCTCTTTTCCTATGCTTTCAATGCAATTCCAGTCTACCTCCTGAAATCGGTTTCCTGCAATTCTGCCCCGCTTTCAAGTCCTCTTGGCAGCCTTACTTCAGTCTATTTTTGGACGATAGCTGTCATTTATAACTCTGCAGGTTTGTGAATTACAGTGCCCCTGAGCTCCTTTCTTCAACTCGCTTTCTTGTGACCTGGCCGCAACACCGCAGGATGGCTTCAGGCCCTAATCTGGTTCCGGCCCGGCATGCTGAGCCTTTGGTTAATTCCTCTTCCTGGTGGGAAATGAGAGTTAAATTTGCCCGTCCAGACACCTCCAGCTAGCCTCTCATTGGTTCTCGCTATTCCTGTTCATCTTCCGCAGAAATTGCAAACTGGGCCAAACAGGAGGTTAAAGGTGCTGACTCTCCAAGTGGGGAGAGTGTTAGTAAAGCGTCTGGAATGTTGCACCCGAGTACCAGGGGAGGAAAACTGAGACATATTTGAACACGTCTCCCGTTCACATGGTTGATCATACTTGGGTTCCACATGCATGTTTTAGCTGAAGGAAGAATACCTTAAACCTGGAGAGTTGAGACCCGTGTAATGGGTACCATGCAATATGACTTCAAAGGGTCTTCATTTGCTCACCGAACCTCTCCAATCCTATCACTGCTGCGTTTATGCCCCTGTACACATGCTTGATTCTCTTTTGGAGACATAGCAATCCATAGGTTTTACGATACTTACTAGTCAGGTACATTCTTAGGCGTTTAATATGCGGTGTTGAGTCCATTTCGTTGAGCAAGGAGTAGCTCTTGTCTATTCCATATTTGACTTAAGGAACTTTATCTGTGCTCATTTCAATCTCTGGTTTTATGCAGCACCCCAACTCACCTTTACCCTTAAGCAAGCATAAGTTGGTTTTCTAAATTTGAGACCCTGTTCTGTTCTGTAATTCAGTTCCTGTGTAGCCAAGTTTACATTCCGTGTATTACTGATATCTTATGATGTTTCTTTTTCTGTGTGACTTATTTCAGTTAGAATCATCACACCTGAATCCACTCATTGTGATGCTAAGGGCCTGATGACACAAATTTCATTGCTGAGTGATATTGCTTTGTAAGTAAATACCACAACTTCTTTATCCATTTTTCACTTTCTGCGATGTTGAACTTGTACTGTAAACGAGGTTCTTGTAAACAGAGCCGTTCCAAACTTTGGGGTGGCTGTGTCTTTTTGATTTTAATTTCCCTAAGCTATACGACCATAAGTGGCAGTGCCCTAGGCTCTGTTGCTTTGTTTTTTAGATGTTTCAGGAAACACCATACACTTCTCCTGAGTGTCTGTTGGCAATTTACATCCCACCCATCAGCATAACAAGGCTCCCAGTTCTCCATGGCCTGTCCTGCCTTTCTGGATTTTACACTTTTTTCAGATGGCCCTTTTGACCGGGGGGAAGTGAGACTTCATTGTAGTGCAGATTTCCTTTGCAAGCTTGCTTGGTTGGCCAAAAAGGGCGTATGCGTTTTTTCCTGAATATATTCAGGAAAAAACGCATACGCCCTTTTTGGCCAAGTGCATCATTGTGGACGTTCTGCCTCTTTTCCTATGCTTTCAATGCAATTCCAGTCTACCTCCTGAAATCGGTTTCCTGCAATTCTGCCCCGCTTTCAAGTCCTCTTGGCAGCCTTACTTCAGTCTATTTTTGGACGATAGCTGTCATTTATAACTCTGCAGGTTTGTGAATTACAGTGCCCCTGAGCTCCTTTCTTCAACTCGCTTTCTTGTGACCTGGCCGCAACACCGCAGGATGGCTTCAGGCCCTAATCTGGTTCCGGCCCGGCATGCTGAGCCTTTGGTTAATTCCTCTTCCTGGTGGGAAATGAGAGTTAAATTTGCCCGTCCAGACACCTCCAGCTAGCCTCTCATTGGTTCTCGCTATTCCTGTTCATCTTCCGCAGAAATTGCAAACTGGGCCAAACAGGAGGTTAAAGGCGCTGACTCTCCAAGTGGGGAGAGTGTTAGTAAAGCGTCTGGAATGTTGCACCCGAGTACCAGGGGAGGAAAACTGAGACATATTTGAACACGTCTCCCGTTCACATGGTTGATCATACTTGGGTTCCACATGCATGTTTTAGCTGAAGGAAGAATACCTTAAACCTGGAGAGTTGAGACCCGTGTAATGGGTACCATGCAATATGACTTCAAAGGGTCTTCATTTGCTCACCGAACCTCTCCAATCCTATCACTGCTGCGTTTATGCCCCTGTACACATGCTTGATTCTCTTTCAGAGACATAGCAATCCATAGGTTTTACGATACTTACTAGTCAGGTACATTCTTAGGCGTTTAATATGCGGTGTTGAGTCCATTTCGTTGAGCAAGGAGTAGCTCTTGTCTATTCCATATTTGACTTAAGGAACTTTATCTGTGCTCATTTCAATCTCTGGTTTTATGCAGCACCCCAACTCACCTTTACCCTTAAGCAAGCATAAGTTGGTTTTCTAAATTTGAGACCCTGTTCTGTTCTGTAATTCAGTTCCTGTGTAGCCAAGTTTACATTCCGTGTATTACTGATATCTTATGATGTTTCTTTTTCTGTGTGACTTATTTCAGTTAGAATCATCACACCTGAATCCACTCATTGTGCTGCTAAGGGCCTGATGACACAAATTTCATTGCTGAGTGATATTGCTTTGTAAGTAAATACCACAACTTCTTTATCCATTTTTCACTTTCTGCGATGTTGAACTTGTACTGTAAACGAGGTTCTTGTAAACAGAGCCGTTCCAAACTTTGGGGTGGCTGTGTCTTTTTGATTTTAATTTCCCTAAGCTATACGACCATAAGTGGCAGTGCCCTAGGCTCTGTTGCTTTGTTTTTTAGATGTTTCAGGAAACACCATACACTTCTCCCGAGTGTCTGTTGGCAATTTACATCCCGCCCATCAGCATAACAAGGCTCCCAGTTCTCCATGGCCTGTCCTGCCTTTCTGGATTTTACACTTTTTCAGATGGCCCTTTTGACCGGGGGGAAGTGAGACTTCATTGTAGTGCAGATTTCCTTTGCAAGCTTGCTTGGTTGGCCAAAAAGGGCGTATGCGTTTTTTCCTGAATATATTCAGGAAAAAACGCATACGCCCTTTTTGGCCAAGTGCATCATTGTGGACGTTCTGCCTCTTTTCCTATGCTTTCAATGCAATTCCAGTCTACCTCCTGAAATCGGTTTCCTGCAATTCTGCCCCGCTTTCAAGTCCTCTTGGCAGCCTTACTTCAGTCTATTTTTGGACGATAGCTGTCATTTATAACTCTGCAGGTTTGTGAATTACAGTGCCCCTGAGCTCCTTTCTTCAACTCGCTTTCATGTGACCTGGCCGCAACACCGCAGGATGGCTTCAGGCCCTAATCTGGTTCCGGCCCGGCATGCTGAGCCTTTGGTTAATTCCTCTTCCTGGTGGGAAATGAGAGTTAAATTTGCCCGTCCAGACACCTCCAGCTAGCCTCTCATTGGTTCTCGCTATTCCTGTTCATCTTCCGCAGAAATTGCAAACTGGGCCAAACAGGAGGTTAAAGGGACTGACTCTCCAAGTGGGGAGAGTGTTAGTAAAGCGTCTGGAATGTTGCACCCGAGTACCAGGGGAGGAAAACTGAGACATATTTGAACACGTCTCCCGTTCACATGGTTGATCATACTCTAGGTTCCACATGCATGTTTTAGCTGAAGGAAGAATACCTTAAACCTGGAGAGTTGAGACCCGTGGAATGGGTACCATGCAATATGACTTCAAAGGGTCTTCATTTGCTCACCGAACCTCTCCAATCCTATCACTGCTGCGTTTACGCCCCTGTACACATGCTTGATTCTCTTTTGGAGACATAGCAATCCATAGGTTTTAAAATACTTACTAGTCAGGTACATTCTTAGGCGTTTAATATGGGGTGTTTAGTCCATTTCGTTGAGCAAGGAGTAGCTCTTTTCTATTCCATATTTGGCTTAAGGAACTTTATCTGTGCTCATTTCAATCTCTGGTTTTATGCAGGACCCCAACTCACCTTTACCTTTAAGCAAGAATAAGTTGGTTTTCTAAATTTGAGACCCTGTTCTGTTCTGTAATTCAGTTCCTGTGTAGCCAAGTTTACATTCCGTGTATTACTGATATCTTATGATGTTTCTTTTTCTGTGTGACTTACTTCAGTTAGAATCATCATACCTGAATCCACTCATTGTGCTGCTAAGGGCCTGATGACACAGATTTCATTACTGAGTGATATTGCTTTGTAAGTAAATACCACAACTTCTTTATCCATTTTTCACTTTCTGCGATGTTGAACTTGTACTGTAAACGAGGTTCTTGTAAACAGAGCCGTTCCAAACTTTGGGGTGGCTGTGTCTTTTTGATTTTAATTTCCCTAAGCTATAGGACCATAAGTGGAAGTGCCCTAGGCTCTGTTGCTTTGTTTTTTAGATGTTTCAGGAAACACCATACACTTCTCCCGAGTGGTTGTTGGCAATTTACATCCCGCCCATCAGCATAACAAGGCTCCCAGTTCTCCATGGCCTGTCCTGCCTTTCTGGATTTTACACTTTTTTCAGATGGCCCTTTTGACCGGGGGGAAGTGAGACTTCATTGTAGTGCAGATTTCCTTTGCAAGCTTGCTTGGTTGGCCAAAAAGGGCGTATGCGTTTTTTCCTGAATATATTCAGGAAAAAACGCATACGCACTTTTCGGCCAAGTGCATCATTGTGGACGTTCTGCCTCTTTTCCTATGCTTTCAATGCAATTCCAGTCTACCTCCTGAAATCGGTTTCCTGCAATTCTGCCCCGCTTTCAAGTCCTCTTGGCAGCCTTACTTCAGTCTATTTTTGGACGATAGCTGTCATTTATAACTCTGCAGGTTTGTGCATTACAGTGCCCCTGAGCTCTTTTCTTCAACTCGGTTTCTTTTGAGCTGGCCGCAACACCGCAGGATGGCTTCAGGCCCTAATCTGGTTCCGGTACGGCACGCTGAGCCTTTGGTTATTTCCTCTTCCTGGTGGGAAATGAGAGTTAAATTTGCCCGTCCAGACACCTCCAGCTAGCCTCTCATTGGTTCTCGCTATTCCTGTTCATCTTCCGCAGAAATTGCAAACTGGGCCAAACAGGAGGTTAAAGGCGCTGACTCTCCAAGTGGGGAGAGTGTTAGTAAAGCGTCTGGAATGTTGCACCTGAGTACCAGGGGAGGAAAACTGAGACATATTTGAACACGTCTCCCGTTCACATGGTTGATCATACTTGGGTTCCACATGCATGTTTTAGCTGAAGGAAGAATACCTTAAACCTGGAGAGTTGAGACCCGTGTAATGGGTACCATGCAATATGACTTCAAAGGGTCTTCATTTGCTCACCGAACCTCTCCAATCCTATCACTGCTGCGTTTATGCCCCTGTACACATGCTTGATTCTCTTTTGGAGACATAGCAATCCATAGGTTTTACGATACTTACTAGTCAGGTACATTCTTAGGCGTTTAATATGCGGTGTTGAGTCCATTTCGTTGAGCAAGGAGTAGCTCTTGTCTATTCCATATTTGACTTAAGGAACTTTATCTGTGCTCATTTCAATCTCTGGTTTTATGCAGCACCCCAACTCACCTTTACCCTTAAGCAAGCATAAGTTGGTTTTCTAAATTTGAGACCCTGTTCTGTTCTGTAATTCAGTTCCTGTGTAGCCAAGTTTACATTCCGTGTATTACTGATATCTTATGATGTTTCTTTTTCTGTGTGACTTATTTCAGTTAGAATCATCACACCTGAATCCACTCATTGTGCTGCTAAGGGCCTGATGACACAAATTTCATTGCTGAGTGATATTGCTTTGTAAGTAAATACCACAACTTCTTTATCCATTTTTCACTTTCTGCGATGTTGAACTTGTACTGTAAACGAGGTTCTTGTAAACAGAGCCGTTCCAAACTTTGGGGTGGCTGTGTCTTTTTGATTTTAATTTCCCTAAGCTATACGACCATAAGTGGCAGTGCCCTAGGCTCTGTTGCTTTGTTTTTTAGATGTTTCAGGAAACACCATACACTTCTCCCGAGTGTCTGTTGGCAATTTACATCCCGCCCATCAGCATAACAAGGCTCCCAGTTCTCCATGGCCTGTCCTGCCTTTCTGGATTTTACACTTTTTTCAGATGGCCCTTTTGACCGGGGGGAAGTGAGACTTCATTGTAGTGCAGATTTCCTTTGCAAGCTTGCTTGGTTGGCCAAAAAGGGCGTATGCGTTTTTTCCTGAATATATTCAGGAAAAAACGCATACGCCCTTTTTGGCCAAGTGCATCATTGTGGACGTTCTGCCTCTTTTCCTATGCTTTCAATGCAATTCCAGTCTACCTCCTGAAATCGGTTTCCTGCAATTCTGCCCCGCTTTCAAGTCCTCTTGGCAGCCTTACTTCAGTCTATTTTTGGACGATAGCTGTCATTTATAACTCTGCAGGTTTGTGAATTACAGTGCCCCTGAGCTCCTTTCTTCAACTCGCTTTCTTGTGACCTGGCCGCAACACCGCAGGATGGCTTCAGGCCCTAATCTGGTTCCGGCCCGGCATGCTGAGCCTTTGGTTAATTCCTCTTCCTGGTGGGAAATGAGAGTTAAATTTGCCCGTCCAGACACCTCCAGCTAGCCTCTCATTGGTTCTCGCTATTCCTGTTCATCTTCCGCAGAAATTGCAAACTGGGCCAAACAGGAGGTTAAAGGTGCTGACTCTCCAAGTGGGGAGAGTGTTAGTAAAGCGTCTGGAATGTTGCACCCGAGTACCAGGGGAGGAAAACTGAGACATATTTGAACACGTCTCCCGTTCACATGGTTGATCATACTTGGGTTCCACATGCATGTTTTAGCTGAAGGAAGAATACCTTAAACCTGGAGAGTTGAGACCCGTGTAATGGGTACCATGCAATATGACTTCAAAGGGTCTTCATTTGCTCACCGAACCTCTCCAATCCTATCACTGCTGCGTTTATGCCCCTGTACACATGCTTGATTCTCTTTTGGAGACATAGCAATCCATAGGTTTTACGATACTTACTAGTCAGGTACATTCTTAGGCGTTTAATATGCGGTGTTGAGTCCATTTCGTTGAGCAAGGAGTAGCTCTTGTCTATTCCATATTTGACTTAAGGAACTTTATCTGTGCTCATTTCAATCTCTGGTTTTATGCAGCACCCCAACTCACCTTTACCCTTAAGCAAGCATAAGTTGGTTTTCTAAATTTGAGACCCTGTTCTGTTCTGTAATTCAGTTCCTGTGTAGCCAAGTTTACATTCCGTGTATTACTGATATCTTATGATGTTTCTTTTTCTGTGTGACTTATTTCAGTTAGAATCATCACACCTGAATCCACTCATTGTGCTGCTAAGGGCCTGATGACACAAATTTCATTGCTGAGTGATATTGCTTTGTAAGTAAATACCACAACTTCTTTATCCATTTTTCACTTTCTGCGATGTTGAACTTGTACTGTAAACGAGGTTCTTGTAAACA
This sequence comes from Stenella coeruleoalba, assembly GCF_951394435.1. Lineage (NCBI taxonomy): Eukaryota > Metazoa > Chordata > Mammalia > Artiodactyla > Delphinidae > Stenella > Stenella coeruleoalba. The sequence continues at coordinate 330,709 of NW_027646432.1, read as the reverse complement.
GAGCCGTTCCAAACTTTGGGGTGGCTGTGTCTTTTTGATTTTAATTTCCCTAAGCTATACGACCATAAGTGGCAGTGCCCTAGGCTCTGTTGCTTTGTTTTTTAGATGTTTCAGGAAACACCATACACTTCTCCCGAGTGGTTGTTGGCAATTTACATCCCGCCCATCAGCATAACAAGGCTCCCAGTTCTCCATGGCCTGTCCTGCCTTTCTGGATTTTACACTTTTTTCAGATGGCCCTTTTGACCGGGGGGAAGTGAGACTTCATTGTAGTGCAGATTTCCTTTGCAAGCTTGCTTGGTTGGCCAAAAAGGGCGTATGCGTTTTTTCCTGAATATATTCAGGAAAAAACGCATACGCACTTTTCTGCCAAGTGCATCATTGTGGACGTTCTGCCTCTTTTCCTATGCTTTCAATGCAATTCCAGTCTACCTCCTGAAATCGGTTTCCTGCAATTCTGCCCCGCTTTCAAGTCCTCTTGGCAGCCTTACTTCAGTCTATTTTTGAACGATAGCTGTCATTTATAACTCTGCAGGTTTGTGAATTACAGTGCCCCTGAGCTCCTTTCTTCAACTCGCTTTCTTGTGACCTGGCCGCAACACCGCAGGATGGCTTCAGGCCCTAATCTGGTTCCGGCCCGGCATGCTGAGCCTTTGGTTAATTCCTCTTCCTGGTGGGAAATGAGAGTTAAATTTGCCCGTCCAGACACCTCCAGCTAGCCTCTCATTGGTTCTCGCTATTCCTGTTCATCTTCCGCAGAAATTGCAAACTGGGCCAAACAGGAGGTTAAAGGCGCTGACTCTCCAAGTGGGGAGAGTGTTAGTAAAGCGTCTGGAATGTTGCACCCGAGTACCAGGGGAGGAAAACTGAGACATATTTGAACACGTCTCCCGTTCACATGGTTGATCATACTTGGGTTCCACATGCATGTTTTAGCTGAAGGAAGAATACCTTAAACCTGGAGAGTTGAGACCCGTGTAATGGGTACCATGCAATATGACTTCAAAGGGTCTTCATTTGCTCACCGAACCTCTCCAATCCTATCACTGCTGCGTTTATGCCCCTGTACACATGCTTGATTCTCTTTTGGAGACATAGCAATCCATAGGTTTTACGATACTTACTAGTCAGGTACATTCTTAGGCGTTTAATATGCGGTGTTGAGTCCATTTCGTTGAGCAAGGAGTAGCTCTTGTCTATTCCATATTTGACTTAAGGAACTTTATCTGTGCTCATTTCAATCTCTGGTTTTATGCAGCACCCCAACTCACCTTTACCCTTAAGCAAGCATAAGTTGGTTTTCTAAATTTGAGACCCTGTTCTGTTCTGTAATTCAGTTCCTGTGTAGCCAAGTTTACATTCCGTGTATTACTGATATCTTATGATGTTTCTTTTTCTGTGTGACTTATTTCAGTTAGAATCATCACACCTGAATCCACTCATTGTGCTGCTAAGGGCCTGATGACACAAATTTCATTGCTGAGTGATATTGCTTTGTAAGTAAATACCACAACTTCTTTATCCATTTTTCACTTTCTGCGATGTTGAACTTGTACTGTAAACGAGGTTCTTGTAAACAGAGCCGTTCCAAACTTTGGGGTGGCTGTGTCTTTTTGATTTTAATTTCCCTAAGCTATACGACCATAAGTGGCAGTGCCCTAGGCTCTGTTGCTTTGTTTTTTAGATGTTTCAGGAAACACCATACACTTCTCCCGAGTGTCTGTTGGCAATTTACATCCCGCCCATCAGCATAACAAGGCTCCCAGTTCTCCATGGCCTGTCCTGCCTTTCTGGATTTTACACTTTTTTCAGATGGCCCTTTTGACCGGGGGGAAGTGAGACTTCATTGTAGTGCAGATTTCCTTTGCAAGCTTGCTTGGTTGGCCAAAAAGGGCGTATGCGTTTTTTCCTGAATATATTCAGGAAAAAACGCATACGCCCTTTTTGGCCAAGTGCATCATTGTGGACGTTCTGCCTCTTTTCCTATGCTTTCAATGCAATTCCAGTCTACCTCCTGAAATCGGTTTCCTGCAATTCTGCCCCGCTTTCAAGTCCTCTTGGCAGCCTTACTTCAGTCTATTTTTGGACGATAGCTGTCATTTATAACTCTGCAGGTTTGTGAATTACAGTGCCCCTGAGCTCCTTTCTTCAACTCGCTTTCTTGTGACCTGGCCGCAACACCGCAGGATGGCTTCAGGCCCTAATCTGGTTCCGGCCCGGCATGCTGAGCCTTTGGTTAATTCCTCTTCCTGGTGGGAAATGAGAGTTAAATTTGCCCGTCCAGACACCTCCAGCTAGCCTCTCATTGGTTCTCGCTATTCCTGTTCATCTTCCGCAGAAATTGCACACTGGGCCAAACAGGAGGTTAAAGGGACTGACTCTCCAAGTGGGGAGAGTGTTAGTAAAGCGTCTGGAATGTTGCACCCGAGTACCAGGGGAGGAAAACTGAGACATATTTGAACACGTCTCCCGTTCACATGGTTGATCATACTCTAGGTTCCACATGCATGTTTTAGCTGAAGGAAGAATACCTTAAACCTGGGTAGTTGAAACCCGTGGAATGGGTACCATGCAATATGACTTCAAAGGGTCTTCATTTGCTCACCGAACCTCTCCAATCCTATCACTGCTGCGTTTACGCCCCTGTACACATGCTTGATTCTCTTTCGGAGAAATAGCAATCCATAGGTTTTAAGATACTTACTAGTCAGGTACATTCTTAGGCGTTTAATATGCGGTGTTGAGTCCATTTCGTTGAGCAAGGAGTAGCTCTTGTCTATTCCATATTTGACTTAAGGAACTTTATCTGTGCTCATTTCAATCTCTGGTTTTATGCAGCACCCCAACTCACCTTTACCTTTAAGCAAGAATAAGTTGGTTTTCTAAATTTGAGACCCTGTTCTGTTCTGTAATTCAGTTCCTGTGTAGCCAAGTTTACATTCCGTGTATTACTGATATCTTATGATGTTTCTTTTTCTGTGTGACTTACTTCAGTTAGAATCATCATACCTGAATCCACTCATTGTGCTGCTAAGGGCCTGATGACACAGATTTCATTACTGAGTGATATTGCTTTGTAAGTAAATACCACAACTTCTTTATCCATTTTTCACTTTCTGCGATGTTGAACTTGTACTGTAAACGAGGTTCTTGTAAACAGAGCCGTTCCAAACTTTGGGGTGGCTGTGTCTTTTTGATTTTAATTTCCCTAAGCTATAGGACCATAAGTGGAAGTGCCCTAGGTTCTGTTGCTTTGTTTTTTAGATGTTTCAGGAAACACCATACACTTCTCCCGAGTGGTTGTTGGCAATTTACATCCCGCCCATCAGCATAACAAGGCTCCCAGTTCTCCATGGCCTGTCCTGCCTTTCTGGATTTTACACTTTTTTCAGATGCCCCTTTTGACCGGGGGGAAGTGAGACTTCATTGTAGTGCAGATTTCCTTTGCAAGCTTGCTTGGTTGGCCAAAAAGGGCGTATGCGTTTTTTCCTGAATATATTCAGGAAAAAACGCATACGCACTTTTCGGCCAAGTGCATCATTGTGGACGTTCTGCCTCTTTTCCTATGCTTTCAATGCAATTCCAGTCTACCTCCTGAAATCGGTTTCCTGCAATTCTGCCCCGCTTTCAAGTCCTCTTGGCAGCCTTACTTCAGTCTATTTTTGGACGATAGCTGTCATTTATAACTCTGCAGGTTTGTGCATTACAGTGCCCCTGAGCTCTTTTCTTCAACTCGGTTTCTTTTGAGCTGGCCGCAACACCGCAGGATGGCTTCAGGCCCTAATCTGGTTCCGGTACGGCACGCTGAGCCTTTGGTTTTTTCCTCTTCCTGGTGGAAAATGAGAGTTAAATTTGCCCGTCCAGACACCTCCAGCTAGCCTCTCATTGGTTCTCGCTATTCCTGTTCATCTTCCGCAGAAATTGCAAACTGGGCCAAACAGGAGGTTAAAGGCGCTGACTCTCCAAGTGGGGAGAGTGTTAGTAAAGCGTCTGGAATGTTGCACCCGCGTACCAGGGGAGGAAAACTGAGACATATTTGAACACGTCTCCCGTTCACATGGTTGATCATACTTGGGTTCCACATGCATGTTTTAGCTGAAGGAAGAATACCTTAAACCTGGAGAGTTGAGACCCGTGTAATGGGTACCATGCAATATGACTTCAAAGGGTCTTCATTTGCTCACCGAACCTCTCCAATCCTATCACTGCTGCGTTTATGCCCCTGTACACATGCTTGATTCTCTTTTGGAGACATAGCAATCCATAGGTTTTACGATACTTACTAGTCAGGTACATTCTTAGGCGTTTAATATGCGGTGTTGAGTCCATTTCGTTGAGCAAGGAGTAGCTCTTGTCTATTCCATATTTGACTTAAGGAACTTTATCTGTGCTCATTTCAATCTCTGGTTTTATGCAGCACCCCAACTCACCTTTACCCTTAAGCAAGCATAAGTTGGTTTTCTAAATTTGAGACCCTGTTCTGTTCTGTAATTCAGTTCCTGTGTAGCCAAGTTTACATTCCGTGTATTACTGATATCTTATGATGTTTCTTTTTCTGTGTGACTTATTTCAGTTAGAATCATCATACCTGAATCCACTCATTGTGCTGCTAAGGGCCTGATGACACAGATTTCATTGCTAAGTGATATTGCTTTGTAAGTAAATACCACAAATTCTTTATCCATTTTTCACTTTCTGCGATGTTGAACTTGTACTGTAAACGAGGTTCTTGTAAACAGAGCCGTCCCAAACTTTGGGGTGGCTGTGTCTTTTTGATTTTAATTTCCCTAAGCTATAGGACCATAAGTGGCAGTGCCCTAGGCTCTGTTGCTTTGTTTTTTAGATGTTTCAGGAAACACCATACACTTCTCCCAAGTGTCTGTTGGCAATTTACATCCCGCCCATCAGCATAACAAGGCTCCCAGTTCTCCATGACCTGTCCTGCCTTTCTGGATTTTACACTTTTTTCAGATGGCCCTTTTGACCGGGGGGAAGTGAGACTTCATTGTAGTGCAGATTTCCTTTGCAAGCTTGCTTGGTTGGCCAAAAAGGGCGTATGCGTTTTTTCCTGAATATATTCAGGAAAAAACGCATACGCCCTTTTTGGCCAAGTGCATCATTGTGGACGTTCTGCCTCTTTTCCTATGCTTTCAATGCAATTCCAGTCTACCTCCTGAAATCGGTTTCCTGCAATTCTGCCCCGCTTTCAAGTCCTCTTGGCAGCCTTACTTCAGTCTATTTTTGGACGATAGCTGTCATTTATAACTCTGCAGGTTTGTGAATTACAGTGCCCCTGAGCTCCTTTCTTCAACTCGCTTTCTTGTGACCTGGCCGCAACACCGCAGGATGGCTTCAGGCCCTAATCTGGTTCTGGCACGGCACGCTGAGCCTTTGGTTATTTCCTCTTCCTGGTGGGAAATGAGAGTTAAATTTGCCCGTCCAGACACCTCCAGCTAGTCTCTCATTGGTTCTCGCTATTCCTGTTCATCTTCCGCAGAAATTGCAAACTGCGCCAAACAGGAGGTTAAAGGGACTGACTCTCCAAGTGGGGAGAGTGTTAGTAAAGCATCTGGAATGTTGCACCCGAGTACCAGGGGAGGAAAACTGAGACATATTTGAACACGTCTCCCGATCACATGGTTGATCATACTCTAGGTTCCACATGCATGTTTTAGCTGAAGGAAGAATACCTTAAACCTGGGTAGTTGAAACCCGTGGAATGGGTACCATGCAATATGACTTCAAAGGGTCTTCATTTGCTCACCGCACCTCTCCAATCCTATCACTGCTGCATTTATGCCCCTGTACACATGCTTGATTCTCTTTCGGAGACATAGCAATCCATAGGTTTTAAGATACTTACTAGTCAGGTACATTCTTAGGCGTTTAATATGGGGTGTTGAGTCCATTTCCTTGAGCAAGGAGTAGCTCTTGTCTATTCCATATTTGGCTTAAGGAACTTTATCTGTGCTCATTTCAATCTCTGGTTTTATGCAGCACCCCAACTCACCTTTACCCTTAAGCAAGAATAAGTTGGTTTTCTAAATTTGAGACCCTGTTCTGTTCTGTAATTCAGTTCCTGTGTAGCCAAGTTTACATTCCGTGTATTACTGATATCTTATGATGTTTCTTTTTCTGTGTGACTTATTTCAGTTAGAATCATCATACCTGAATCCACTCATTGTGCTGCTAAGGGCCTGATGACACAGATTTCATTGCTGAGTGATATTGCTTTGTAAGTAAATACCACAACTTCTTTATCCATTTTTCACTTTCTGCGATGTTGAACTTGTACTGTAAACGAGGTTCTTGTAAACAGAGCCGTTCCAAACTTTGGGGTGGCTGTGTCTTTTTGATTTTAATTTCCCTAAGCTATAGGACCATAAGTGGAAGTGCCCTAGGTTCTGTTGCTTTGTTTTTTAGATGTTTCAGGAAACACCATACACTTCTCCCGAGTGGTTGTTGGCAATTTACATCCCGCCCATCAGCATAACAAGGCTCCCAGTTCTCCATGGCCTGTCCTGCCTTTCTGGATTTTACACTTTTTTCAGATGGCCCTTTTGACCGGGGGGAAGTGAGACTTCATTGTAGTGCAGATTTCCTTTGCAAGCTTGCTTGGATGGCCAAAAAGGGCGTATGCGTTTTTTCCTGAATATATTCAGGAAAAAACGCATACGCCCTTTTTGGCCAAGTGCATCATTGTGGACGTTCTGCCTCTTTTCCTATGCTTTCAATGCAATTCCAGTCTACCTCCTGAAATCGGTTTCCTGCAATTCTGCCCCGCTTTCAAGTCCTCTTGGCAGCCTTACTTCAGTCTATTTTTGGACGATAGCTGTCATTTATAACTCTGCAGGTTTGTGAATTACAGTGCCCCTGAGCTCCTTTCTTCAACTCGCTTTCTTTTGAGCTGGCCGCAACACCGCAGGATGGCTTCAGGCCCTAATCTGGTTCCGGTACGGCACGCTGAGCCTTTGGTTATTTCCCCTTCCTGGTGGGAAATGAGAGTTAAATTTGACCGTCCAGACACCTCCAGCTAGCCTCTCATTGGTTCTCGCTATTCCTGTTCATCTTCCGCAGAAATTGCAAACTGGGCCAAACAGGAGGTTAAAGGCGCTGACTCTCCAAGTGGGGAGAGTGTTAGTAAAGCGTCTGGAATGTTGCACCCGAGTACCAGGGGAGGAAAACTGAGACATATTTGAACACGTCTCCCGTTCACATGGTTGATCATACTTAGGTTCCACATGCATGTTTTAGCTGAAGGAAGAATACCTTAAACCTGGAGAGTTGAGACTCGTGTAATGGGTACCATGCAATATGACTTCAAAGGGTCTTCATTTGCTCACCGCACCTCTCCAATCCTATCACTGCTGCGTTTATGCCCCTGTACACATGCTTGATTCTCTTTCGGAGACATAGCAATCCATAGGTTTTACGATACTTACTAGTCAGGTACATTCTTTGGCGTTTAATATGCGGTGTTGAGTCCATTTCGTTGAGCAAGGAGTAGCTCTTGTCTATTCCATATTTGACTTAAGGAACTTTATCTGTGCTCATTTCAATCTCTGGTTTTATGCAGCACCCCAACTCACCTTTACCCTTAAGCAAGCATAAGTTGGTTTTCTAAATTTGATACCCTGTTCTGTTCTGTAATTCAGTTCCTGTGTAGCCAAGTTTACATTCCATGTATTACTGATATCTTATGATGTTTCTTTTTCTGTGTGACTTATTTCAGTTAGAATCATCATACCTGAATCCACTCATTGTGATGCTAAGGGCCTGATGACATAGATTTCATTGCTGAGTGATATTGCTTTGTAAGTAAATACCACAACTTCTTTATCCATTTTTCACTTTCTGCGATGTTGAACTTGTACTGTAAACGAGGTTCTTGTAAACAGAGGCGTCCCAAACTTTGGGGTGGCTGTGTCTTTTTGATTTTAATTTCCCTAAGCTATAGGACCATAAGTGGCAGTGCCCTAGGCTCTGTTGCTTTGTTTTTTAGATGTTTCAGGAAACACCATACACTTCTCCCGAGTGTCTGTTGGCAATTTACATCCCACCCATCAGCATAACAAGGCTCCCAGTTCTCCATGGCCTGTCCTGCCTTTCTGGATTTTACACTTTTTTCAGATGGCCCTTTTGACCGGGGGGAAGTGAGACTTCATTGTAGTGCAGATTTCCTTTGCAAGCTTGCTTGGTTGGCCAAAAAGGGCGTATGCGTTTTTTCCTGAATATATTCAGGAAAAAACGCATACGCCCTTTTTGGCCAAGTGCATCATTGTGGACGTTCTGCCTCTTTTCCTATGCTTTCAATGAAATTCCAGTCTACCTCCTGAAATCGGTTTCCTGCAATTCTGCCCCGCTTTCAAGTCCTCTTGGCAGCCTTACTTCAGTCTATTTTTGGACGATAGCTGTCATTTATAACTCTGCAGGTTTGTGATTACAGTGCCCCTGAGCTCCTTTCTTCAACTCGCTTTCTTGTGACCTGGCCGCAACACCGCAGGATGGCTTCAGGCCCTAATCAGGTTCCGGCCCGGAATGCTGAGCCTTTGGTTAATTCCTCTTCCTGGTGGGAAATGAGAGTTAAATTTGCCCATCCAGACACCTCCAGCTAGCCTCTCATTGGTTTTCGCTATTCCTGTTCATCTTCCGCAGAAATTGCAAACTGGGCCAAACAGGAGGTTAAAGGGACTGACTCTCCAAGTGGAGAGAGTGTTAGTAAAGTGTCTGGAATGTTGCACCCGAGGACCAGGGGAGGAAAACTGAGACATATTTGAACACGTCTCCCGATCACATGGTTGATCATACTCTAGGTTCCACATGCATGTTTTAGCTGAAGGAAGAATACCTTAAACCTGGGTAGTTGAAACCCGTGGAATGGGCACCATGCAATATGACTTCAAAGGGTCTTCATTTGCTCACCGCACCTCTCCAATCCTATCACTGCTGCGTTTATGCCCCTGTACACATGCTTGATTCTCTTTCGGAGACATAGCAATCCATAGGTTTTACGATACTTACTAGTCAGGTACATTCTTAGGCGTTTAATATGCGGTGTTGAGTCCATTTCGTTGAGCAAGGAGTAGCTCTTGTCTATTCCATATTTGACTTAAGGAACTTTATCTGTGCTCATTTCAATCTCTGGTTTTATGCAGCACCCCAACTCACCTTTACCCTTAAGCAAGCATAAGTTGGTTTTCTAAATTTGAGACCCTGTTCTGTTCTGTAATTCAGTTCCTGTGTAGCCAAGTTTACATTCCGTGTATTACTGATATCTTATGATGTTTCTTTTTCTGTGTGACTTATTTCAGTTAGAATCATCACACCTGAATCCACTCATTGTGCTGCTAAGGGCCTGATGACACAAATTTCATTGCTGAGTGATATTGCTTTGTAAGTAAATACCACAACTTCTTTATCCATTTTTCACTTTCTGCGATGTTGAACTTGTACTGTAAACGAGGTTCTTGTAAACAGAGCCGTTCCAAACTTTGGGGTGGCTGTGTCTTTTTGATTTTAATTTCCCTAAGCTATACGACCATAAGTGGCAGTGCCCTAGGCTCTGTTGCTTTGTTTTTTAGATGTTTCAGGAAACACCATACACTTCTCCCGAGTGTCTGTTGGCAATTAACATCCCGCCCATCAGCATAACAAGGCTCCCAGTTCTCCATGGCCTGTCCTGCCTTTCTGGATTTTACACTTTTTTCAGATGGCCCTTTTGACCGGGGGGAAGTGAGACTTCATTGTAGTGCAGATTTCCTTTGCAAGCTTGCTTGGTTGGCCAAAAAGGGCGTATGCGTTTTTTCCTGAATATATTCAGGAAAAAACGCATACGCCCTTTTTGGCCAAGTGCATCATTGTGGACGTTCTGCCTCTTTTCCTATGCTTTCAATGCAATTCCAGTCTACCTCCTGAAATCGGTTTCCTGCAATTCTGCCCCGCTTTCAAGTCCTCTTGGCAGCCTTACTTCAGTCTATTTTTGGACGATAGCTGTCATTTATAACTCTGCAGGTTTGTGAATTACAGTGCCCCTGAGCTCCTTTCTTCAACTCGCTTTCTTGTGACCTGGCCGCAACACCGCAGGATGGCTTCAGGCCCTAATCTGGTTCCGGCCCGGCATGCTGAGCCTTTGGTTAATTCCTCTTCCTGGTGGGAAATGAGAGTTAAATTTGCCCGTCCAGACACCTCCAGCTAGCCTCTCATTGGTTCTCGCTATTCCTGTTCATCTGCCGCAGAAATTGCAAACTGGGCCAAACAGGAGGTTAAAGGGACTGACTCTCCAAGTGGGGAGAGTGTTAGTAAAGCGTCTGGAATGTTGCACCCGAGTACCAGGGGAGGAAAACTGAGACATATTTGAACACGTCTCCTGATCACATGGTTGATCATACTCTAGGTTCCACATGCATGTTTTAGCTGAAGGAAGAATACCTTAAACCTGGGTAGTTGAAACCCGTGGAATGGGTACCATGCAATATGACTTCAAAGGGTCTTCATTTGCTCACCGAACCTCTCCAATCCTATCACTGCTGCGTTTACGCCCCTGTACACATGCTTGATTCTCTTTCGGAGACATAGCAATCCATAGGTTTTAAGACACTTACTAGTCAGGTACATTCTTAGGCGTTTAATATGCGGTGTTGAGTCCATTTCGTTGAGCAAGGAGTAGCTCTTGTCTATTCCATATTTGACTTAAGGAACTTTATCTGTGCTCATTTCAATCTCTGGTTTTATGCAGCACCCCAACTCACCTTTACCTTTAAGCAAGAATAAGTTGGTTTTCTAAATTTGAGACCCTGTTCTGTTCTGTAATTCAGTTCCTGTGTAGCCAAGTTTACATTCCGTGTATTACTGATATCTTATGATGTTTCTTTTTCTGTGTGACTTACTTCAGTTAGAATCATCATACCTGAATCCACTCATTGTGCTGCTAAGGGCCTGATGACACAGATTTCATTACTGAGTGATATTGCTTTGTAAGTAAATACCACAACTTCTTTATCCATTTTTCACTTTCTGCGATGTTGAACTTGTACTGTAAACGAGGTTCTTGTAAACAGAGCCGTTCCAAACTTTGGGGTGGCTGTGTCTTTTTGATTTTAATTTCCCTAAGCTATAGGACCATAAGTGGAAGTGCCCTAGGTTCTGTTGCTTTGTTTTTTAGATGTTTCAGGAAACACCATACACTTCTCCCGAGTGGTTGTTGGCAATTTACATCCCGCCCATCAGCATAACAAGGCTCCCAGTTCTCAATGGCCTGTCCTGCCTTTCTGGATTTTACACTTTTTTCAGATGGCCCTTTTGACCGGGGGGAAGTGAGACTTCATTGTAGTGCAGATTTCCTTTGCAAGCTTGCTTGGTTGGCCAAAAAGGGCGTATGCGTTTTTTCCTGAATATATTCAGGAAAAAACGCATACGCACTTTTCGGCCAAGTGCATCATTGTGGACGTTCTGCCTCTTTTCCTATGCTTTCAATGCAATTCCAGTCTACCTCCTGAAATCGGTTTCCTGCAATTCTGCCCCGCTTTCAAGTCCTCTTGGCAGCCTTACTTCAGTCTATTTTTGGACGATAGCTGTCATTTATAACTCTGCAGGTTTGTGCATTACAGTGCCCCTGAGCTCTTTTCTTCAACTCGGTTTCTTTTGAGCTGGCCGCAACACCGCAGGATGGCTTCAGGCCCTAATCTGGTTCCGGTACGGCACGCTGAGCCTTTGGTTTTTTCCTCTTCCTGGTGGGAAATGAGAGTTAAATTTGCCCGTCCAGACACCTCCAGCTAGCCTCTCATTGGTTCTCGCTATTCCTGTTCATCTTCCGCAGAAATTGCAAACTGGGCCAAACAGGAGGTTAAAGGCGCTGACTCTCCAAGTGGGGAGAGTGTTAGTAAAGCGTCTGGAATGTTGCACCCGAGTACCAGGGGAGGAAAACTGAGACATATTTGAACACGTCTCCCGTTCACATGGTTGATCATACTTGGGTTCCACATGCATGTTTTAGCTGAAGGAAGAATACCTTAAACCTGGAGAGTTGAGACCCGTGTAATGGGTACCATGCAATATGACTTCAAAGGGTCTTCATTTGCTCACCGAACCTCTCCAATCCTATCACTGCTGCGTTTATGCCCCTGTACACATGCTTGATTCTCTTTTGGAGACATAGCAATCCATAGGTTTTACGATACTTACTAGTCAGGTACATTCTTAGGCGTTTAATATGCGGTGTTGAGTCCATTTCGTTGAGCAAGGAGTAGCTCTTGTCTATTCCATATTTGACTTAAGGAACTTTATCTGTGCTCATTTCAATCTCTGGTTTTATGCAGCACCCCAACTCACCTTTACCCTTAAGCAAGCATAAGTTGGTTTTCTAAATTTGAGACCCTGTTCTGTTCTGTAATTCAGTTCCTGTGTAGCCAAGTTTACATTCCGTGTATTACTGATATCTTATGATGTTTCTTTTTCTGTGTGACTTATTTCAGTTAGAATCATCATACCTGAATCCACTCATTGTGCTGCTAAGGGCCTGATGACACAGATTTCATTGCTAAGTGATATTGCTTTGTAAGTAAATACCACAACTTCTTTATCCATTTTTCACTTTCTGCGATGTTGAACTTGTACTGTAAACGAGGTTCTTGTAAACAGAGCCGTCCCAAACTTTGGGGTGGCTGTGTCTTTTTGATTTTAATTTCCCTAAGCTATAGGACCATAAGTGGCAGTGCCCTAGGCTCTGTTGCTTTGTTTTTTAGATGTTTCAGGAAACACCATACACTTCTCCCAAGTGTCTGTTGGCAATTTACATCCCGCCCATCAGCATAACAAGGCTCCCAGTTCTCAATTGCCTTTTGCCTTTCTGGATTTTACACTTTTTTCAGATGGCCCTTTTGACCGGGGGGAAGTGAGACTTCATTGTAGTGCAGATTTCCTTTGCAAGCTTGCTTGGTTGGTCAAAAAGGGCGTATGCGTTTTTTTCTGAATATATTCAGGAAAAAACGCATACGCCCTTTTTGGCCAAGTGCATCATTGTGGACGTTCTGCCTCTTTTCCTATGCTTTCAATGCAATTCCAGTCTACCTCCTGAAATCGGTTTCCTGCAATTCTGCCCCGCTTTCAAGTCCTCTTGGCAGCCTTACTTCAGTCTATTTTTGGACGATAGCTGTCATTTATAACTCTGCAGGTTTGTGAATTACAGTGCCCCTGAGCTCCTTTCTTCAACTCGCTTTCTTGTGACCTGGCCGCAACACCGCAGGATGGCTTCAGGCCCTAATCTGGTTCCGGCACGGCACGCTGAGCCTTTGGTTATTTCCTCTTCCTGGTGGGAAATGAGAGTTAAATTTGCCCGTCCAGACACCTCCAGCTAGTCTCTCATTGGTTCTCGCTATTCCTGTTCATCTTCCGCAGAAATTGCAAACTGGGCCAAACAGGAGGTTAAAGGGACTGACTCTCCAAGTGGGGAGAGTGTTAGTAAAGCGTCTGGAATGTTGCACCCGAGTACCAGGGGAGGAAAACTGAGACATATTTGAACACGTCTCCCGATCATATGGTTGATCATACTCTGGGTTCCACATGCATGTTTTAGCTGAAGGAAGAATACCTTAAACCTGGAGAGTTGAGACCCGTGTAATGGGTACCATGCAATATGACTTCAAAGGGTCTTCATTTGCTCACCGAACCTCTCCAATCCTATCACTGCTGCGTTTATGCCCCTGTACACATGCTTGATTATCTTTCGGAGACATAGCAATCCATAGGTTTTAAGATACTTACTAGTCAGGTACATTCTTAGGCGTTTAATATGCGGTGTTGAGTCCATTTCGTTGAGCAAGGAGTAGCTCTTGTCTATTCCATATTTGGCTTAAGGAACTTTATCTGTGCTCATTTCAATCTCTGGTTTTATGCAGCACCCCAACTCACCTTTACCCTTAAGCAAGCATAAGTTGGTTTTCTAAATTTGAGAACCTGTTCTGATTTGGAATTCAGTTCCTGTGTAGCCAAGTTTACATTCCGTGTATTAGTGATATCTTATGATGTTTCTTTTTCTGTGTGACTTATTTCAGTTAGAATCATCGTACCTGAATCTACTCATTATGCTGCTACGGGCCTGATGACATAGATTTCATTGCTGAGTGATACTGCATTGTACGTAAGTACCACAAGTTCTTTATCCATTTTTCACTTTCTGTGATGTTGAACTTGTACTGTAAACGAGGTTCTTGTAAACAGAGCCGTTCCAAACTTTGGGGTGGCTGTGTCTTTTTGATTTTAATTTCCCTAAGCTAGAGGACCATAAGTGGCAGTGCCCTAGGCTCTGTTGCTTTGTTTTTTAGATGTTTCAGGAAACACCATACACTTCTCCCGAGTGTCTGTTGGCAATTTACATCCCGCCCATCAGCATAACAAGGCTCCCAGTTCTCAATGGCCTGTTGCCTTTCTGGATTTTACACTTTTTTCAGATGGCCCTTTTGACCGGGGGGAAGTGAGACTTCATTGTAGTGCAGATTTCCTTTGCAAGCTTGCTTGGTTGGCCAAAAAGGGCGTATGCGTTTTTTCCTGAATATATTCAGGAAAAAACGCATACGCCCTTTTTGGCCAAGTGCATCATTGTGGACGTCCTGCCTCTTTTCCTATGCTTTCAATGCAATTCCAGTCTACCTCCTGAAATCGGTTTCCTGCAATTCTGCCCCGCTTTCAAGTCCTCTTGGCAGTCTTACTTCACTCTATTTTTGGACGATAGCTGTCATTTATAACTCTGCAGGTTTGTGAATTACAGTGCCCCTGAGCTCCTTTCTTCAACTCGCTTTCTTGTGACCTGGCCGCAACACCGCAGGATGGCTTCAGGCCCTAATCTGGTTCCGGCCCGGCATGCTGAGCCTTTGGTTAATTCCTCTTCCTGGTGGGAAATGAGAGTTAAATTTGCCCGTCCAGACACCTTCAGCTAGCCTCTCATTGGTTCTCGCTATTCCTGTTCATCTTCCGCAGAAATTGCAAACTGCGCCAAACAGGAGGTTAAAGGGACTGACTCTCCAAGTGGGGAGAGTGTTAGTAAAGCGTCTGGAATGTTGCACCCGAGTACCAGGGGAGGAAAACTGAGACATATTTGAACACGTCTCCCGATCACATGGTTGATCATACTCTAGGTTCCACATGCATGTTTTAGCTGAAGGAAGAATACCTTAAACCTGGGTAGTTGAAACCCGTGGAATGGGTACCATGCAATATGACTTCAAAGGGTCTTCATTTGCTCACCGAACCTCTCCAATCCTATCACTGCTGCATTTATGCCCCTGTACACATGCTTGATTCTCTTTTGGAGACATAGCAATCCATAGGTTTTAAGATACTTACTAGTCAGGTACATTCTTAGGCGTTTAATATGGGGTGTTGAGTCCATTTCCTTGAGCAAGGAGTAGCTCTTGTCTATTCCATATTTGGCTTAAGGAACTTTATCTGTGCTCATTTCAATCTCTGGTTTTATGCAGCACCCCAACTCACCTTTCCCCTTAAGCAAGCATAAGTTGGTTTTCTAAATTTGAGACCCTGTTCTGTTCTGTAATTCAGTTCCTGTGTAGCCAAGTTTACATTCCGTGTATTACTGATATCTTATGATGTTTCTTTTTCTGTGTGACTTATTTCAGTTAGAATCATCATACCTGAATCCACTCATTGTGCTGCTAAGGGCCTGATGACACAGATTTCATTGCTGAGTGATATTGCTTTGTAAGTAAATACCACAACTTCTTTATCCATTTTTCACTTTCTGCGATGTTGAACTTGTACTGTAAACGAGGTTCTTGTAAACAGAGCCGTTCCAAACTTTGGGGTGGCTGTGTCTTTTTGATTTTAATTTCCCTAAGCTATAGGACCATAAGTGGAAGTGCCCTAGGTTCTGTTGCTTTGTTTTTTAGATGTTTCAGGAAACACCATACACTTCTGCCTAGTGGTTCTTGGCAATTTACATCCCGCCCATCAGCATAACAAGGCTCCCAGTTCTCCATGGCCTGTCCTGCCTTTCTGGATTTTACACTTTTTTCAGATGGCCCTTTTGACCGGGGGGAAGTGAGACTTCATTGTAGTGCAGATTTCCTTTGCAAGCTTGCTTGGATGGCCAAAAAGGGCGTATGCGTTTTTTCCTGAATATATTCAGGAAAAAACGCATACGCCCTTTTTGGCCAAGTGCATCATTGTGGACGTTCTGCCTCTTTTCCTATGCTTTCAATGCAATTCCAGTCTACCTCCTGAAATCGGTTTCCTGCAATTGTGCCCCGCTTTCAAGTCCTCTTGGCAGCCTTACTTCAGTCTATTTTTGGACGATAGCTGTCATTTATAACTCTGCAGGTTTGTGAATTACAGTGCCCCTGAGCTCCTTTCTTCAACTCGCTTTCTTTTGAGCTGGCCGCAACACCGCAGGATGGCTTCAGGCCCTAATCTGGTTCCGGTACGGCACGCTGAGCCTTTGGTTATTTCCCCTTCCTGGTGGGAAATGAGAGTTAAATTTGCCCGTCCAGACACCTCCAGCTAGCCTCTCATTGGTTCTCGCTATTCCTGTTCATCTTCCGCAGAAATTGCAAACTGGGCCAAACAGGAGGTTAAAGGCACTGACTCTCCAAGTGGGGAGAGTGTTAGTAAAGCGTCTGGAATGTTGCACCCGAGTACCAGGGGAGGAAAACTGAGACATATTTGAACACGTCTCCCGTTCACATGGTTGATCATACTTAGGTTCCACATGCATGTTTTAGCTGAAGGAAGAATACCTTAAACCTGGAGAGTTGAGACTCGTGTAATGGGTACCATGCAATATGACTTCAAAGGGTCTTCATTTGCTCACCGCACCTCTCCAATCCTATCACTGCTGCGTTTATGCCCCTGTACACATGCTTGATTCTCTTTCGGAGACATAGCAATCCATAGGTTTTACGATACTTACTAGTCAGGTACATTCTTTGGCGTTTAATATGCGGTGTTGAGTCCATTTCGTTGAGCAAGGAGTAGCTCTTGTCTATTCCATATTTGACTTAAGGAACTTTATCTGTGCTCATTTCAATCTCTGGTTTTATGCAGCACCCCAACTCACCTTTACCCTTAAGCAAGCATAAGTTGGTTTTCTAAATTTGATACCCTGTTCTGTTCTGTAATTCAGTTCCTGTGTAGCCAAGTTTACATTCCATGTATTACTGATATCTTATGATGTTTCTTTTTCTGTGTGACTTATTTCAGTTAGAATCATCATACCTGAATCCACTCATTGTGATGCTAAGGGCCTGATGACATAGATTTCATTGCTGAGTGATATTGCTTTGTAAGTAAATACCACAACTTCTTTATCCATTTTTCACTTTCTGCGATGTTGAACTTGTACTGTAAACGAGGTTCTTGTAAACAGAGGCGTCCCAAACTTTGGGGTGGCTGTGTCTTTTTGATTTTAATTTCCCTAAGCTATAGGACCATAAGTGGCAGTGCCCTAGGCTCTGTTGCTTTGTTTTTTAGATGTTTCAGGAAACACCATACACTTCTCCCGAGTGTCTGTTGGCAATTTACATCCCACCCATCAGCATAACAAGGCTCCCAGTTCTCCATGGCCTGTCCTGCCTTTCTGGATTTTACACTTTTTTCAGATGGCCCTTTTGACCGGGGGGAAGTGAGACTTCATTGTAGTGCAGATTTCCTTTGCAAGCTTGCTTGGTTGGCCAAAAAGGGCGTATGCGTTTTTTCCTGAATATATTCAGGAAAAAACGCATACGCCCTTTTTGGCCAAGTGCATCATTGTGGACGTTCTGCCTCTTTTCCTATGCTTTCAATGAAATTCCAGTCTACCTCCTGAAATCGGTTTCCTGCAATTCTGCCCCGCTTTCAAGTCCTCTTGGCAGCCTTACTTCAGTCTATTTTTGGACGATAGCTGTCATTTATAACTCTGCAGGTTTGTGATTACAGTGCCCCTGAGCTCCTTTCTTCAACTCGCTTTCTTGTGACCTGGCCGCAACACCGCAGGATGGCTTCAGGCCCTAATCAGGTTCCGGCCCGGAATGCTGAGCCTTTGGTTAATTCCTCTTCCTGGTGGGAAATGAGAGTTAAATTTGCCCATCCAGACACCTCCAGCTAGCCTCTCATTGGTTTTCGCTATTCCTGTTCATCTTCCGCAGAAATTGCAAACTGGGCCAAACAGGAGGTTAAAGGGACTGACTCTCCAAGTGGAGAGAGTGTTAGTAAAGTGTCTGGAATGTTGCACCCGAGGACCAGGGGAGGAAAACTGAGATATATTTGAACACGTCTCCCGATCACATGGTTGATCATACTCTAGGTTCCACATGCATGTTTTAGCTGAAGGAAGAATACCTTAAACCTGGAGAGTTGAGACCCGTGGAATGGGCACCATGCAATATGACTTCAAAGGGTCTTCATTTGCTCACCGCACCTCTCCAATCCTATCACTGCTGCGTTTATGCCCCTGTACACATGCTTGATTCTCTTTCGGAGACATAGCAATCCATAGGTTTTACGATACTTACTAGTCAGGTACATTCTTAGGCGTTTAATATGCGGTGTTGAGTCAATTTCGTTGAGCAAGGAGTAGCTCTTGTCTATTCCATATTTGGCTTAAGGAACTTTATCTGTGCTCATTTCAATCTCTGGTTTTATGCAGCACCCCAACTCACCTTTACCCTTAAGCAAGCATAAGTTGGTTTTCTAAATTTGAGACCCTGTTCTGTTCTGTAATTCAGTTCCTGTGTAGCCAAGTTTACATTCCGTGTATTACTGATATCTTATGATGTTTCTTTTTCTGTGTGACTTACTTCAGTTAGAATCATCATACCTGAATCCACTCATTGTGCTGCTAAGGGCCTGATGACACAGATTTCATTGCTGAGTGATATTGCTTTGTAAGTAAATACCACAACTTCTTTATCCATTTTTCACTTTCTGCGATGTTGAACTTGTACTGTAAACGAGGTTCTTGTAAACAGAGCCGTTCCAAACTTTGGGGTGGCTGTGTCTTTTTGATTTTAATTTCCCTAAGCTATAGGACCATAAGTGGAAGTGCCCTAGGTTCTGTTGCTTTGTTTTTTAGATGTTTCAGGAAACACCATACACTTCTCTCAAGTGGTTGTTGGCAATTTACATCCCGCCCATCAGCATAACAAGGCTCCCAGTTCTCCATGGCCTGTCCTGCCTTTCTGGATTTTACACTTTTTTCAGATGGCCCTTTTGACCGGGGGGAAGTGAGACTTCATTGTAGTGCAGATTTCCTTTGCAAGCTTGCTTGGTTGGCCAAAAAGGGCGTATGCGTTTTTTCCTGAATATATTCAGGAAAAAACGCATACGCCCTTTTTGGCCAAGTGCATCATTGTGGACGTTCTGCCTCTTTTCCTATGCTTTCAATGCAATTCCAGTCTACCTCCTGAAATCGGTTTCCTGCAATTCTGCCCCGCTTTCAAGTCCTCTTGGCAGCCTTACTTCAGTCTATTTTTGGACGATAGCTGTCATTTATAACTCTGCAGGTTTGTGAATTACAGTGCCCCTGAGCTCCTTTCTTCAACTCGCTTTCTTGTGACCTGGCCGCAACACCGCAGGATGGCTTCAGGCCCTAATCTGGTTCCGGCACGGCACGCTGAGCCTTTGGTTATTTCCTCTTCCTGGTGGGAAATGAGAGTTAAATTTGCCCGTCCAGACACCTCCAGCTAGTCTCTCATTGGTTCTCACTATTCCTGTTCATCTTCCGCAGAAATTGCAAACTGCGCCAAACAGGAGGTTAAAGGGACTGACTCTCCAAGTGGGGAGAGTGTTAGTAAAGCGTCTGGAATGTTGCACCCGAGTACCAGGGGAGGAAAACTGAGACATATTTGAACACGTCTCCCGATCACATGGTTGATCATACT
Organism: Stenella coeruleoalba; assembly: GCF_951394435.1. Lineage (NCBI taxonomy): Eukaryota > Metazoa > Chordata > Mammalia > Artiodactyla > Delphinidae > Stenella > Stenella coeruleoalba. The sequence continues at coordinate 310,847 of NW_027646432.1, read as the reverse complement.
CTAGGTTCCACATGCATGTTTTAGCTGAAGGAAGAATACCTTAAACCTGGGTAGTTGAAACCCGTGGAATGGGTACCATGCAATATGACTTCAAAGGGTCTTCATTTGCTCACCGAACCTCTCCAATCCTATCACTGCTGCGTTTATGCCCCTGTACACATGCTTGATTCTCTTTCGGAGACATAGCAATCCATAGGTTTTAAGATACTTACAAGTCAGGTACATTCTTAGGCGTTTAATATGCGGTGTTGAGTCCATTTCGTTGAGCAAGGAGTAGCTCTTGTCTATTCCATATTTGGCTTAAGGAACTTTATCTGTGCTCATTTCAATCTCTGGTTTTATGCAGCACCCCAACTCACCTTTACCCTTAAGCAAGCATAAGTTGGTTTTCTAAATTTGAGACCCTGTTCTGTTCTGTAATTCAGTTCCTGTGTAGCCAAGTTTACATTCCGTGTATTACTGATATCTTATGATGTTTCTTTTTCTGTGTGACTTATTTCAGTTACAATCATCATACCTGAATCCACTCATTGTGATGCTAAGTGCCTGATGACATAGATTTCATTGCTGAGTGATATTGCTTTGTAAGCAAATACCACAACTTCTTTATCCATTTTTCACTTTCTGGGATGTTGAACTTGTACTGTAAACGAGGTTCTTGTAAACAGAGCCGTTCTAAACTTTGGGGTGGCTGTGTCTTTTTGATTTTAATTTCCCTAAGCTATAGGACCATAAGTGGAAGTGCCCTAGGTTCTGTTGCTTTGTTTTTTAGATGTTTCAGGAAACACCATACACTTCTCCCGAGTGTCTGTTGGCAATTTACATCCCTCCCATCAGCATAACAAGGCTCCCAGTTCTCCATGACCTGTCCTGCCTTTCTGGATTTTACACTTTTTTCAGATGGCCCTTTTGACCGGGGGGAAGTGAGACTTCATTGTAGTGCAGATTTCCTTTGCAAGCTTGCTTGGTTGGCCAAAAAGGGCGTATGCGTTTTTTCCTGAATATATTCAGGAAAAAACGCATACGCCCTTTTTGGCCAAGTGCATCATTGTGGACGTTCTGCCTCTTTTCCTATGCTTTCAATGCAATTCCAGTCTACCTCCTGAAATCGGTTTCCTGCAATTCTGCCCCGCTTTCAAGTCCTCTTGGCAGCCTTACTTCAGTCTATTTTTGGACGATAGCTGTCATTTATAACTCTGCAGGTTTGTGAATTACAGTGCCCCTGAGCTCCTTTCTTCAACTCGCTTTCTTGTGACCTGGCCGCAACACCGCAGGATGGCTTCAGGCCCTAATCTGGTTCCGGCATGGCACGCTGAGCCTTTGGTTATTTCCTCTTCCTGGTGGGAAATGAGAGTTAAATTTGCCCGTCCAGACACCTCCAGCTAGTCTCTCATTGGTTCTCGCTATTCCTGTTCATCTTCCGCAGAAATTGCAAACTGGGCCAAACAGGAGGTTAAAGGGACTGACTCTCCAAGTGGGGAGAGTGTTAGTAAAGCGTCTGGAATGTTGCACCCGAGTACCAGGGGAGGAAAACTGAGACATATTTGAACACGTCTCCCGTTCACATGGTTGATCATACTCTGGGTTCCACATGCATATTTTAGCTGAAGGAAGAATACCTAAAACCTGGGTAGTTGAAACCCGTGGAATGGGTACCATGCAATATGACTTCAAAGGGTCTTCATTTGCTCACCGAACCTCTCCAATCCTATCACTGCTGCGTTTATGCCCCTGTACACATGCTTGATTCTCTTTCGGAGACATAGCAATCCATAGGTTTTAAGATACTTACTAGTCAGGTACATTCTTAGGCGTTTAATATGCGGTGTTGAGTCAATTTCGTTGAGCAAGGAGTAGCTCTTGTCTATTCCATATTTGGCTTAAGGAACTTTATCTGTGCTCATTTCAATCTCTGGTTTTATGCAGCACCCCAACTCACCTTTACCCTTAAGCAAGCATAAGTTGGTATTCTAAATTTGAGACCCTGTTCTGTTCTGTAATTCAGTTCCTGTGTAGCCAAGTTTACATTCCGTGTATTACTGATATCTTATGATGTTTCTTTTTCTGTGTGACTTATTTCAGTTAGAATCATCACACCTGAATCCACTCATTGTGCTGCTAAGGGCCTGATGACACAAATTTCATTGCTGAGTGATATTGCTTTGTAAGTAAATACCACAACTTCTTTATCCATTTTTCACTTTCTGCGATGTTGAACTTGTACTGTAAACGAGGTTCTTGTAAACAGAGCCGTTCCAAACTTTGGGGTGGCTGTGTCTTTTTGATTTTAATTTCCCTAAGCTATAGGACCATAAGTGGCAGTGCCCTAGGCTCTGTTGCTTTGTTTTTTAGATGTTTCAGGAAACACCATACACTTCTCCCGAGTGTCTGTTGGCAATTTACATCCCGCCCATCAGCATAACAAGGCTCCCAGTTCTCCATGGCCTGTCCTGCCTTTCTGGATTTTACACTTTTTTCAGATGGCCCTTTTGACCGGGGGGAAGTGAGACTTCATTGTAGTGCAGATTTCCTTTGCAAGCTTGCTTGGTTGGCCAAAAAGGGCGTATGCGTTTTTTCCTGAATATATTCAGGAAAAAACGCATACGCCCTTTTTGGCCAAGTGCATCATTGTGGACGTTCTGCCTCTTTTCCTATGCTTTCAATGCAATTCCAGTCTACCTCCTGAAATCGGTTTCCTGCAATTCTGCCCCGCTTTCAAGTCCTCTTGGCAGCCTTACTTCAGTCTATTTTTGGACGATAGCTGTCATTTATAACTCTGCAGGTTTGTGAATTACAGTGCCCCTGAGCTCCTTTCTTCAACTCGCTTTCTTGTGACCTGGCCGCAACACCGCAGGATGGCTTCAGGCCCTAATCTGGTTCCGGCACGGCACGCTGAGCCTTTGGTTATTTCCTCTTCCTGGTGGGAAATGAGAGTTAAATTTGCCCGTCCAGACACCTCCAGCTAGTCTCTCATTGGTTCTCGCTATTCCTGTTCATCTTCCGCAGAAATTGCAAACTGGGCCAAACAGGAGGTTAAAGGGACTGACTCTCCAAGTGGGGAGAGTGTTAGTAAAGCGTCTGGAATGTTGCACCCGAGTACCAGGGGAGGAAAACTGAGACATATTTGAACACGTCTCCCGATCACATGGTTGATCATACTCTAGGTTCCACATGCATGTTTTAGCTGAAGGAAGAATACCTTAAACCTGGGTAGTTGAAACCCGTGGAATGGGTACCATGCAATATGACTTCAAAGGGTCTTCATTTGCTCACCGAACCTCTCCAATCCTATCACTGCTGCGTTTATGCCCCTGTACACATGCTTGATTCTCTTTCGGAGACATAGCAATCCATAGGTTTTAAGATACTTACTAGTCAGGTACATTCTTAGGCGTTTAATATGCGGTGTTGAGTCAATTTCGTTGAGCAAGGAGTAGCTCTTGTCTATTCCATATTTGGCTTAAGGAACTTTATCTGTGTTCATTTCAATCTCTGGTTTTATGCAGCACCCCAACTCACCTTTACCCTTAAGCAAGCATAAGTTGGTTTTCTAAATTTGAGACCCTGTTCTGTTCTGTAATTCAGTTCCTGTGTAGCCAAGTTTACATTCCGTGTATTACTGATATCTTATGATGTTTCTTTTTCTGTGTGACTTATTTCAGTTACAATCATCATACCTGAATCCACTCATTGTGATGCTAAGGGCCTGATGACATAGATTTCATTGCTGAGTGATATTGCTTTGTAAGCAAATACCACAACTTCTTTATCCATTTTTCACTTTCTGCGATGTTGAACTTGTACTGTAAACGAGGTTCTTGTAAACAGAGGCGTCCCAAACTTTGGGGTGGCTGTGTCTTTTTGATTTTAATTTCCCTAAGCTATAGGACCATAAGTGGCAGTGCCCTAGGCTCTGTTGCTTTGTTTTTTAGATGTTTCAGGAAACACCATACACTTCTCCCGAGTGTCTGTTGGCAATTTACATCCCGCCCATCAGCATAACAAGGCTCCCAGTTCTCCATGGCCTGTCCTGCCTTTCTGGATTTTACACTTTTTTCAGATGGCCCTTTTGACCGGGGGGAAGTGAGACTTCATTGTAGTGCAGATTTCCTTTGCAAGCTTGCTTGGTTGGCCAAAAAGGGCGTATGCGTTTTTTCCTGAATATATTCAGGAAAAAACGCATACGCCCTTTTTGGCCAAGTGCATCATTGTGGACGTTCTGCCTCTTTTCCTATGCTTGCAATGCAATTCCAGTCTACCTCCTGAAATCGGTTTCCTGCAATTCTGCCCCGCTTTCAAGTCCTCTTGGCAGCCTTACTTCAGTCTATTTTTGGACGATAGCTGTCATTTATAACTCTGCAGGTTTGTGAATTACAGTGCCCCTGAGCTCCTTTCTTCAACTCGCTTTCTTTTGAGCTGGCCGCAACACCGCAGGATGGCTTCAGGCCCTAATCTGGTTCCGGCCCGGCATGCTGAGCCTTTGGTTAATTCCTCTTCCTGGTGGGAAATGAGAGTTAAATTTGCCTGTCCAGACACCTCCAGCTAGCCTCTCATTGGTTTTCGCTATTCCTGTTCATCTTCCGCAGAAATTGCAAACTGGGCCAAACAGGAGGTTAAAGGGACTGACTCTCCAAGTGGGGAGAGTGTTAGGAAAGCGTCTGGAATGTTGCACCCGAGTACCAGGGGAGGAAAACTGAGACATATTTGAACACGTCTCCCGATCACATGGTTGATTATACTCTAGGTTCCACATGCATGTTTTAGCTGAAGGAAGAATACCTTAAACCTGGGTAGTTGAAACCCGTGGAATGGGTACCATGCAATATGACTTCAAAGGGTCTTCATTTGCTCACCGCACCTCTCCAATCCTATCACTGCTGCGTTTATGCCCCTGTACACATGCTTGATTCTCTTTCGGAGACATAGCAATCCATAGGTTTTAAGATACTTACAAGTCAGGTACATTCTTAGGCGTTTAATATGCGGTGTTGAGTCCATTTCGTTGAGCAAGGAGTAGCTCTTGTCTATTCCATATTTGGCTTAAGGAACTTTATCTGTGCTCATTTCAATCTCTGGTTTTATGCAGCACCCCAACTCACCTTTACCCTTAAGCAAGCATAAGTTGGTTTTCTAAATTTGAGACCCTGTTCTGTTCTGTAATTCAGTTCCTGTGTAGCCAAGTTTACATTCCGTGTATTACTGATATCTTATGATGTTTATTTTTCTGTGTGACTTACTTCAGTTAGAATCATCATACCTGAATCCACTCATTGTGCTGCTAAGGGCCTGATGACACAGATTTCATTGCTGAGTGATATTGCTTTGTAAGTAAATACCACAACTTCTTTATCCATTTTTCACTTTCTGCGATGTTGAACTTGTACTGTAAACGAGGTTCTTGTAAACAGAGCCGTTCTAAACTTTGGGGTGGCTGTGTCTTTTTGATTTTAATTTCCCTAAGCTATAGGACCATAAGTGGAAGTGCCCTAGGTTCTGTTGCTTTGTTTTTTAGATGTTTCAGGAAACACCATACACTTCTCCCAAGTGGTTGTTGGCAATTTACATCCCTCCCATCAGCATAACAAGGCTCCCAGTTCTCCATGACCTGTCCTGCCTTTCTGGATTTTACACTTTTTTCAGATGGCCCTTTTGACCGGGGGGAAGTGAGACTTCATTGTAGTGCAGATTTCCTTTGCAAGCTTGCTTGGTTGGCCAAAAAGGGCGTATGCGTTTTTTCCTGAATATATTCAGGAAAAAACGCATACGCCCTTTTTGGCCAAGTGCATCATTGTGGACGTTCTGCCTCTTTTCCTATGCTTTCAATGCAATTCCAGTCTACCTCCTGAAATCGGGTTCCTGCAATTCTGCCCCGCTTTCAAGTCCTCTTGGCAGCCTTACTTCAGTCTATTTTTGGACGATAGCTGTCATTTATAACTCTGCAGGTTTGTGAATTACAGTGCCCCTGAGCTCCTTTCTTCAACTCGCTTTCTTTTGAGCTGGCCGCAACACCGCAGGATGGCTTCAGGCCCTAATCTGGTTCCGGCCCGGCATGCTGAGCCTTTGGTTAATTCCTCTTCCTGGTGGGAAATGAGAGTTAAATTTGCCTGTCCAGACACCTCCAGCTAGCCTCTCATTGGTTTTCGCTATTCCTGTTCATCTTCCGCAGAAATTGCAAACTGGGCCAAACAGGAGGTTAAAGGGACTGACTCTCCAAGTGGGGAGAGTGTTAGGAAAGTGTCTGGAATGTTGCACCCGAGTACCAGGGGAGGAAAACTGAGACATATTTGAACACGTCTCCCGATCACATGGTTGATTATACTCTAGGTTCCACATGCATGTTTTAGCTGAAGGAAGAATACCTTAAACCTGGGTAGTTGAAACCCGTGGAATGGGTACCATGCAATATGACTTCAAAGGGTCTTCATTTGCTCACCGCACCTCTCCAATCCTATCACTGCTGCGTTTATGCCCCTGTACACATGCTTGATTCTCTTTCGGAGACATAGCAATCCATAGGTTTTAAGATACTTACAAGTCAGGTACATTCTTAGGCGTTTAATATGCGGTGTTGAGACCATTTCGTTGAGCAAGGAGTAGCTCTTGTCTATTCCATATTTGGCTTAAGGAACTTTATCTGTGCTCATTTCAATCTCTGGTTTTATGCAGCACCCCAACTCACCTTTACCCTTAAGCAAGCATAAGTTGGTTTTCTAAATTTGAGACCCTGTTCTGATTTGGAATTCAGGTCCTGTGTAGCCAAGTTTACATTCCGTGTATTACTGATATCTTATGATGTTTCTTTTTCTGTGTGACTTATTTCAGTTAGAATCATCATACCTGAATCCACTCATTGTGATGCTAAGGGCCTGATGACATAGATTTCATTGCTGAGTGATATTGCTTTGTAAGTAAATACCACAACTTCTTTATCCATTTTTCACTTTCTGCGATGTTGAACTTGTACTGTAAACGAGGTTCTTGTAAACAGAGCCGTTCCAAACTTTGGGGTGGCTGTGTCTTTTTGATTTTAATTTCCCTAAGCTATGGGACCATAAGTGGCAGTGCCCTAGGCTCTGTTGCTTTGTTTTTTAGATGTTTCAGGAAACACCATACACTTCTCCCGAGTGGTTGTTGGCAATTTACATCCCGCCTATCAGCATAACAAGGCTCCCAGTTCTCCATGGCCTGTCCTGCCTTTCTGGATTTTACACTTTTTTCAGATGGCCCTTTTGACCGGGGGGAAGTGAGACTTCATTGTAGTGCAGATTTCCTTTGCAAGCTTGCTTGGTTGGCCAAAAAGGGCGTATGCGTTTTTTCCTGAATATATTCAGGAAAAAACGCATACGCCCTTTTTAGCCAAGTGCATCATTGTGGACGTTCTGCCTCTTTTCCTATGCTTTCAATGCAATTCCAGTCTACCTCCTGAAATCGGTTTCCTGCAATTCTGCCCCGCTTTCAAGTCCTCTTGGCAGCCTTACTTCAGTCTATTTTTGGATGATAGCTGTCATTTATAACTCTGCAGGTTTGTGAATTACAGTGCCCCTGAGCTCCTTTCTTCAACTCGCTTTCTTGTGACCTGGCCGCAACACCGCAGGATGGCTTCAGGCCCTAATCAGGTTCCGGCCCGGCATGCTGAGCCTTTGGTTAATTCCTCTTCCTGGTGGGAAATGAGAGTTAAATTTGCCCGTCCAGACACCTCCAGCTAGCCTCTCATTGGTTCTCGCTATTCCTGTTCATCTTCCGCAGAAATTGCAAACTGGGCCAAACAGGAGGTTAAAGGGACTGACTCTCCAAGTGGGGAGAGTGTTAGTAAAGCGTCTGGAATGTTGCACCCGAGTACCAGGGGAGGAAAACTGAGACATATTTGAACACGTCTCCCGATCACATGGTTGATCATACTCTAGGTTCCACATGCATGTTTTAGCTGAAGGAAGGATACCTTAAACCTGGGTAGTTGAAACCCGTGGAATGGGTACCATGCAATATGACTTCAAAGGGTCTTCATTTGCTCACCGCACCTCTCCAATCCTATCACTGCTGCGTTTATGCCCCTGTACACATGCTTGATTCTCTTTCGGAGACATAGCAATCCATAGGTTTTAAGATACTTACAAGTCAGGTACATTCTTAGGCGTTTAATATGCGGTGTTGAGTCCATTTCGTTGAGCAAGGAGTAGCTCTTGTCTATTCCATATTTGGCTTAAGGAACTTTATCTGTGCTCATTTCAATCTCTGGTTTTATGCAGCACCCCAACTCACCTTTACCCTTAAGCAAGCATAAGTTGGTTTTCTAAATTTGAGACCCTGTTCTGTTCTGTAATTCAGTTCCTGTGTAGCCAAGTTTACATTCCGTGTATTACTGATATCTTATGATGTTTCTTTTTCTGTGTGACTTACTTCAGTTAGAATCATCATACCTGAATCCACTCATTGTGCTGCTAAGGGCCTGATGACACAGATTTCATTGCTGAGTGATATTGCTTTGTAAGTAAATACCACAACTTCTTTATCCATTTTTCACTTTCTGCGATGTTGAACTTGTACTGTAAACGAGGTTCTTGTAAACAGAGCCGTCCCAAACTTTGGGGTGGCTGTGTCTTTTTGATTTTAATTTCCCTAAGCTATAGGACCATAAGAGGAAGTGCCCTAGGTTCTGTTGCTTTGTTTTTTAGATGTTTCAGGAAACACCATACACTTCTCCCAAGTGGTTGTTGGCAATTTACATCCCGCCCATCAGCATAACAAGGCTCCCAGTTCTCCATGGCCTGTCCTGCCTTTCTGGATTTTACACTTTTTTCAGATGGCCCTTTTGACCGGGGGGAAGTGAGACTTCATTGTAGTGCAGATTTCCTTTGCAAGCTTGCTTGGTTGGCCAAAAAGGGCGTATGCGTTTTTTCCTGAATATATTCAGGAAAAAACGCATACGCCCTTTTTGGCCAAGTGCATCATTGTGGACGTTCTGCCTCTTTTCCTATGCTTTCAATGCAATTCCAGTCTACCTCCTGAAATCGGTTTCCTGCAATTCTGCCCCGCTTTCAAGTCCTCTTGGCAGCCTTACTTCAGTCTATTTTTGGACGATAGCTGTCATTTATAACTCTGCAGGTTTGTGAATTACAGTGCCCTGAGCTCCTTTCTTCAACTCGCTTTCTTGTGACCTGGCCGCAACACCGCAGGATGGCTTCAGGCCCTAATCTGGTTCCGGCACGGCACGCTGAGCCTTTGGTTATTTCCTCTTCCTGGTGGGAAATGAGAGTTAAATTTGCCCGTCCAGACACCTCCAGCTAGTCTCTCATTGGTTCTCGCTATTCCTGTTCATCTTCCGCAGAAATTGCAAACTGGGCCAAACAGGAGGTTAAAGGGACTGACTCTCCAAGTGGGGAGAGTGTTAGTAAAGCGTCTGGAATGTTGCACCCGAGTACCAGGGGAGGAAAACTGAGACATATTTGAACACGTCTCCCGATCACATGGTTGATCATACTCTAGGTTCCACATGCATGTTTTAGCTGAAGGAAGAATACCTTAAACCTGGGTAGTTGAAACCCGTGGAATGGGTACCATGCAATATGACTTCAAAGGGTCTTCATTTGCTCACCGAACCTCTCCAATCCTATCACTGCTGCGTTTATGCCCCTGTACACATGCTTGATTCTCTTTCGGAGACATAGCAATCCATAGGTTTTAAAATAGTTACTAGTCAGGTACATTCTTAGGCGTTTAATATGCGGTGTTGAGTCAATTTCGTTGAGCAAGGAGTAGCTCTTGTCTATTCCATATTTGGCTTAAGGAACTTTATCTGTGCTCATTTCAATCTCTGGTTTTATGCAGCACCCCAACTCACCTTTACCCTTAAGCAAGCATAAGTTGGTTTTCTAAATTTGAGACCCTGTTCTGTTCTGTAATTCAGTTCCTGTGTAGCCAAGTTTACATTCCGTGTATTACTGATATCTTATGATGTTTCTTTTTCTGTGTGACTTACTTCAGTTAGAATCATCATACCTGAATCCACTCATTGTGCTGCTAAGGGCCTGATGACACAGATTTCATTGCTGAGTGATATTGCTTTGTAAGTAAATACCACAACTTCTTTATCCATTTTTCACTTTCTGCGATGTTGAACTTGTACTGTAAACGAGGTTCTTGTAAACAGAGCCGTTCCAAACTTTGGGGTGGCTGTGTCTTTTTGATTTTAATTTCCCTAAGCTATAGGACCATAAGTGGAAGTGCCCTAGGTTCTGTTGCTTTGTTTTTTAGATGTTTCAGGAAACACCATACACTTCTCCCAAGTGGTTGTTGGCAATTTACATCCCGCCCATCAGCATAACAAGGCACCCAGTTCTCCATGACCTGTCCTGCCTTTCTGGATTTTACACTTTTTTCAGATGGCCCTTTTGACCGGGGGGAAGTGAGACTTCATTGTAGTGCAGATTTCCTTTGCAAGCTTGCTTGGTTGGCCAAAAAGGGCGTATGCGTTTTTTCCTGAATATATTCAGGAAAAAACGCATACGCCCTTTTTGGCCAAGTGCATCATTGTGGACGTTCTGCCTCTTTTCCTATGCTTTCAATGCAATTCCAGTCTACCTCCTGAAATCGGTTTCCTGCAATTCTGCCCCGCTTTCAAGTCCTCTTGGCAGCCTTACTTCAGTCTATTTTTGGACGATAGCTGTCATTTATAACTCTGCAGGTTTGTGAATTACAGTGCCCCTGAGCTCCTTTCTTCAACTCGCTTTCTTGTGACCTGGCCGCAACACTGCAGGATGGCTTCAGGCCCTAATCTGGTTCCGGCACGGCACGCTGAGCCTTTGGTAATTTCCTCTTCCTGGTGGGAAATGAGAGTTAAATTTGCCCGTCCAGACACCTCCAGCTAGTCTCTCATTGGTTCTCGCTATTCCTGTTCATCTTCCGCAGAAATTGCAAACTGGGCCAAACAGGAGGTTAAAGGGACTGACTCTCCAAGTGGGGAGAGTGTTAGTAAAGCGTCTGGAATGTTGCACCCGAGTACCAGGGGAGGAAAACTGAGACATATTTGAACACGTCTCCCGATCACATGGTTGATCATACTCTAGGTTCCACATGCATGTTTTAGCTGAAGGAAGAATACCTTAAACCTGGGTAGTTGAAACCCGTGGAATGGGTACCATGCAATATGACTTCAAAGGGTCTTCATTTGCTCACCGCACCTCTCCAATCCTATCACTGCTGCGTTTATGCCCCTGTACACATGCTTGATTCTCTTTCGGAGACATAGCAATCCATAGGTTTTAAGATACTTACTAGTCAGGTACATTCTTAGGCGTTTAATATGGGGTGTTGAGTCCATTTCGTTGAGCAAGGAGTAGCTCTTGTCTATTCCATATTTGGCTTAAGGAACTTTATCTGTGCTCATTTCAATCTCTGGTTTTATGCAGCACCCCAACTCACCTTTACCCTTAAGCAAGCATAAGTTGGTTTTCTAAATTTGAGACCCTGTTCTGTTCTGTAATTCAGTTCCTGTGTAGCCAAGTTTCCATTCCGTGTATTACTGATATCTTATGATGTTTCTTTTTCTGTGTGACTTATTTCAGTTAGAATCATCATACCTGAATCCACTCATTGTGCTGCTAAGGGCCTGATGACACAGATTTCATTGCTGAGTGATATTGCTTTGTAAGTAAATACCACAACTTCTTTATCCATTTTTCACTTTCTGCGATGTTGAACTTGTACTGTAAACGAGGTTCTTGTAAACAGAGCCGTTCCAAATTTTGGGGTGGCTGTGTCTTTTTGATTTTAATTTCCCTAAGCTATAGGACCATAAGTGGAAGTGCCTTAGGCTCTGTTGCTTTGTTTTTTAGATGTTTCAGGAAACACCATACACTTCTCCCAAGTGTCTGTTGGCAATTTACATCTCGCCCATCAGCATAACAAGGCTCCCAGTTCTCCATGACCTGTCCTGCCTTTCTGGATTTTACACTTTTTTCAGATGGCCCTTTTGACCGGGGGGAAGTGAGACTTCATTGTAGTGCAGATTTCCTTTGCAAGCTTGCTTGGTTGGCCAAAAAGGGCGTATGCGTTTTTTCCTGAATATATTCAGGAAAAAACGCATACGCCCTTTTTGGCCAAGTGCATCATTGTGGACGTTCTGCCTCTTTTCCTATGCTTTCAATGCAATTCCAGTCTACCTCCTGAAATCGGTTTCCTGCAATTCTGCCCCGCTTTCAAGTCCTCTTGGCAGCCTTACTTCAGTCTATTTTTGGACGATAGCTGTCATTTATAACTCTGCAGGTTTGTGATTACAGTGCCCTGAGCTCCTTTCTTCAACTCGCTTTCTTGTGACCTGGCCGCAACACCGCAGGATGGCTTCAGGCCCTAATCTGGTTCCGGCACGGCACGCTGAGCCTTTGGTTAATTCCTCTTCCTGGTGGGAAATGAGAGTTAAATTTGCCCGTCCAGACACCTCCAGCTAGTCTCTCATTGGTTCTCGCTATTCCTGTTCATCTTCCGCAGAAATTGCAAACTGGGTCAAACAGGAGGTGAAAGGGACTGACTCTCCAAGTGGGGAGAGTGTTAGTAAAGCGTCTGGAATGTTGCACCCGAGTACCAGGGGAGGAAAACTGAGACATATTTGAACACGTCTCCCGATCACATGGTTGATCATACTCTAGGTTCCACATGCATGTTTTAGCTGAAGGAAGAATACCTTAAACCTGGGTAGTTGAAACCCGTGGAATGGGTACCATGCAATATGACTTCAAAGGGTCTTCATTTGCTCACCGAACCTCTCCAATCCTATCACTGCTGCGTTTATGCCCCTGTACACATGCTTGATTCTCTTTCGGAGACATAGCAATCCATAGGTTTTAAGATACTTACTAGTCAGGTACATTCTTAGGCGTTTAATATGCGGTGTTGAGTCAATTTCGTTGAGCAAGGAGTAGCTCTTGTCTATTCCATATTTGGCTTAAGGAACTTTATCTGTGCTCATTTCAATCTCTGGTTTTATGCAGCACCCCAACTCACCTTTACCCTTAAGCAAGCATAAGTTGGTTTTCTAAATTTGAGACCCTGTTCTGTTCTGTAATTCAGTTCCTGTGTAGCCAAGTTTACATTCCGTGTATTACTGATATCTTATGATGTTTCTTTTTCTGTGTGACTTATTTCAGTTAGAATCATCATACCTGAATCCACTCATTGTGATGCTAAGGGCCTGATGACATAGATTTCATTGCTGAGTGATATTGCTTTGTAAGTAAATACCACAACTTCTTTATCCATTTTTCACTTTCTGCGATGTTGAACTTGTACTGTAAACGAGGTTCTTGTAAACAGAGGCGTCCCAAACATTGGGGTGGCTGTGTCTTTTTGATTTTAATTTCCCTAAGCTATAGGACCATAAGTGGCAGTGCCCTAGGCTCTGTTGCTTTGTTTTTTAGATGTTTCAGGAAACACCATACACTTCTCCCGAGTGTCTGTTGGCAATTTACATCCCGCCTATCAGCATAACAAGGCTCCCAGTTCTCCATGGACTGTCCTGCCTTTCTGGATTTTACACTTTTTTCAGATGGCCCTTTTGACCGGGGGGAAGTGAGACTTCATTCTAGTGCAGATTTCCTTTGCAAGCTTGCTTGGTTGGCCAAAAAGGGCGTATGCGTTTTTTCCTGAATATATTCAGGAAAAAACGCATACGCCCTTTTTGGCCAAGTGCATCATTGTGGACGTTCTGCCTCTTTTCCTATGCTTTCAATGCAATTCCAGTCTACCTCCTGAAATCGGTTTCCTGCAATTCTGCCCCGCTTTCAAGTCCTCTTGGCAGCCTTACTTCAGTCTATTTTTGGACGATAGCTGTCATTTATAACTCTGCAGGTTTGTGAATTACAGTGCCCCTGAGCTCCTTTCTTCAACTCGCTTTCTTTTGAGCTGGCCGCAACACCGCAGAATGGCTTCAGGCCCTAATCTGGTTCCGGCCCGGCATGCTGAGCCTTTGGTTAATTCCTCTTCCTGGTGGGAAATGAGAGTTAAATTTGCCTGTCCAGACACCTCCAGCTAGCCTCTCATTGGTTTTCGCTATTCCTGTTCATCTTCCGCAGAAATTGCAAACTGGGCCAAACAGGAGGTTAAAGGGACTGACTCTCCAAGTGGGGAGAGTGTTAGGAAAGCGTCTGGAATGTTGCACCCGAGTACCAGGGGAGGAAAACTGAGACATATTTGAACACGTCTCCCGATCACATGGTTGATTATACTCTAGGTTCCACATGCATGTTTTAGCTGAAGGAAGAATACCATAAACCTGGGTAGTTGAAACCCGTGGAATGGGTACCATGCAATATGACTTCAAAGGGTCTTCATTTGATCACCGGAACTCTCCAATCCTATCACTGCTGCGTTTATGCCCCTGTACACATGCTTGATTCTCTTTCGGAGACATAGCAATCCATAGGTTTTAAGATACTTACAAGTCAGGTACATTCTTAGGCGTTTAATATGCGGTGTTGAGTCCATTTCGTTGAGCAAGGAGTAGCTCTTGTCTATTCCATATTTGGCTTAAGGAACTTTATCTGTGCTCATTTCAATCTCTGGTTTTATGCAGCACCCCAACTCACCTTTACCCTTAAGCAAGCATAAGTTGGTTTTCTAAATTGGAGACCCTGTTCTGTTCTGTAATTCAGTTCCTGTGTAGCCAAGTTTATATTCCGTGTATTACTGATATCTTATGATGTTTCTTTTTCTGTGTGACTTACTTCAGTTAGAATCATCATACCTGAATCCACTCATTGTGCTGCTAAGGGCCTGATGACACAGATTTCATTGCTGAGTGATATTGCTTTGTAAGTAAATACCACAACTTCTTTATCCATTTTTCACTTTCTGCGATGTTGAACTTGTACTGTAAACGAGGTTCTTGTAAACAGAGCCGTTCCAAACTTTGGGGTGGCTGTGTCTTTTCGATTTTAATTTCCCTAAGCTATAGGACCATAAGTGGAAGTGCCCTAGGTTCTGTTGCTTTGTTTTTTAGATGTTTCAGGAAACACCATACACTTCTCCCAAGTGGTTGTTGGCAATTTACATCCCGCCCATCAGCATAACAAGGCTCCCAGTTCTCCATGACCTTTCCTGCCTTTCTGGATTTTACACTTTTTTCAGATGGCCCTTTTGCCGGGGGGAAGTGAGACTTCATTGTAGTGCAGATTTCCTTTGCAAGCTTGCTTGGTTGGCCAAAAAGGGCGTATGCGTTTTTTCCTGAATATATTCAGGAAAAAACGCATACGCCCTTTTTGGCCAAGTGCATCATTGTGGACGTTCTGCCTCTTTTCCTATGCTTTCAATGCAATTCCAGTCTACCTCCTGAAATCGGTTTCCTGCAATTCTGCCCCGCTTTCAAGTCCTCTTGGCAGCCTTACTTCAGTCTATTTTTGGACGATAGCTGTCATTTATAACTCTGCAGGTTTGTGAATTACAGTGCCCCTGAGCTCCTTTCTTCAACTCGCTTTCTTGTGACCTGGCCGCAACACCGCAGGATGGCTTCAGGCCCTAATCTGGTTCCGGCACGGCACGCTGAGCCTTTGGTTATTTCCTCTTCCTGGTGGGAAATGAGAGTTAAATTTGCCCGTCCAGACACCTCCAGCTAGTCTCTCATTGGTTCTCGCTATTCCTGTTCATCTTCCACAGAAATTGCAAACTGGGCCAAACAGGAGGTTAAAGGCGCTGACTCTCCAAGTGGGGAGAGTGTTAGTAAAGCGTCTGGAATGTTGCACCCGAGTACCAGGGGAGGAAAACTGAGACATATTTGAACACGTCTCCCGTTCACATGGTTGATCATACTCTGGGTTCCACATGCATGTTTTAGCTGAAGGAAGAATACCTTAAACCTAGAGAGTTAAGACCCGTGTAATGGGTACCATGCAATATGACTTCAAAGGGTCTTCATTTGCTCACCGAACCTCTCCAATCCTATCACTGCTGCGTTTATGCCCCTGTACACATGCTTGATTCTCTTTCGGAGACATAGCAATCCATAGGTTTTAAGATACTTACTAGTCAGGTACATTCTTAGGCGTTTAATATGGGGTGTTGAGTCCATTTCGTTGAGCAAGGAGTAGCTCTTGTCTATTCCATATTTGGCTTAAGGAACTTTATCTGTGCTCATTTCAATCTCTGGTTTTATGCAGCACCCCAACTCACCTTTACCCTTAAGCAAGCATAAGTTGGTTTTCTAAATTTGAGACCCTGTTCTGTTCTGTAATTCAGTTCCTGTGTAGCCAAGTTTCCATTCCGTGTATTACTGATATCTTATGATGTTTCTTTTTCTGTGTGACTTATTTCAGTTAGAATCATCATACCTGAATCCACTCATTGTGCTGCTAAGGGCCTGATGACACAGATTTCATTGTTGAGTGATATTGCTTTGTAAGTAAATACCACAACTTCTTTATCCATTTTTCACTTTCTGCGATGTTGAACTTGTACTGTAAACGAGGTTCTTGTAAACAGAGCCGTTCCAAACTTTGGGGTGGCTGTGTCTTTTTGATTTTAATTTCCCTAAGCTATAGGACCATAAGTGGCAGTGCCCTAGGCTCTGTTGCTTTGTTTTTTAGATGTTTCAGGAAACACCATACACTCCTCCCGCGTGTCTGTTGGCAATTTACATCCCGCCCATCAGCATAACAAGGCTCCCAGTTCTCCATGGCCTGTCCTGCCTTTCTGGATTTTACACTTTTTTCAGATGGCCCTTTTGACCGGGGGGAAGTGAGACTTCATTTTAGTGCAGATTTCCTTTGCAAGCTTGCTTGGTTGGCCAAAAAGTGCGTATGCGTTTTTTCCTGAATATATTCAGGAAAAAACGCATACGCCCTTTTTGGCCAAGTGCATCATTGTGGACGTTCTGCCTCTTTTCCTATGCTTTCAATGCAATTCCAGTCTACCTCTTGAAATCGGTGTCCTGCAATTCTGCCCCGCTTTCAAGTCCTCTTGGCAGCCTTACTTCAGTCTATTTTTGGACGATAGCTGTCATTTATAACTCTGCAGGTTTGTGAATTACAGTGCCCCTGAGCTCCTTTCTTCAACTCGTTTTCTTGTGACCTGGCCGCAACACCGCAGGATGGCTTCAGGCCCTAATCTGGTTCCGGCCCGGCATGCTGAGCCTTTGGTTAATTCCACTTCCTGGTGGGAAATGAGAGTTAAATTTGCCCGTCCAGACACCTCCAGCTAGCCTCTCATTGGTTCTCACTATTCCTGTTCATCTTCCGCAGAAATTGCAAACTGGGCCAAACAGGAGGTTAAAGGGACTGACTCTCCAAGTGGGGAGAGTGTTAGTAAAGCGTCTGGAATGTTGCACCCGAGTACCAGGGGAGGATAACTGAGACATATTTAAACACGTCTCCCGATCACATGGTTGATCATACTCTAGGTTCCACATGCATGTTTTAGCTGAAGGAAGAATACCTTAAACCTGGGTAGTTGAAACCCGTGGAATGGGTACCATGCAATATGACTTCAAAGGGTCTTCATTTGCTCACCGAACCTCTCCAATCCTATCACTGCTGCGTTTATGCCCCTGTACACATGCTTGATTCTCTTTCGGAGACATAGCAATCCATAGGTTTTAAGATACTTACAAGTCAGGAACATTCTTAGGCGTTTAATATGGGGTGTTGAGACCATTTCGTTGAGCAAGGAGTAGCTCTTGTCTATTCCATATTTGGCTTAAGGAACTTTATCTGTGCTCATTTCAATCTCTGGTTTTATGCAGCACCCCAACTCACCTTTACCCTTAAGCAAGAATAAGTAGGTTTTCTAAATTTGAGACCCTGTTCTGTTCTGTAATTCAGTTCCTGTGTAGCCAAGTTTACATTCCGTGTATTACTGATATCTTATGATGTTTCTTTTTCTGTGTGACTTATTTCAGTTAGAATCATCATACCTGAATCCACTCATTGTGCTGCTAAGGGCCTGATGACACAGATTTCATTGCTGAGTGATATTGCTTTGTAAGTAAATACCACAACTTCTTTATCCATTTTTCACTTTCTGCGATGTTGAACTTGTACTGTAAACGAGGTTCTTGTAAACAGAGCCGTTCCAAACTTTGCGGTGGCTGTGTCTTTTTGATTTTAATTTCCCTAAGCTATAGGACCATAAGTGGCAGTGCCCTAGGCTCTGTTGCTTTGTTTTTTAGATGCTTCAGGAAACACCATACACTCCTCCCGAGTGTCTGTTGGCAATTTACATCCCGCCCATCAGCATAACAAGGCTCCCAGTTCTCCATGGCCTGTCCTGCCTTTCTGGATTTTACACTTTTTTCAGATGGCCCTTTTGACCGGGGGGAAGTGAGACTTCATTGTAGTGCAGATTTCCTTTGCAAGCTTGCTTGGTTGGCCAAAAAGGGCGTATGCGTTTTTTCCTGAATATATTCAGGAAAAAACGCATACGCCCTTTTTGGCCAAGTGCATCATTGTGGATGTTCTGCCTCTTTTCCTATGCTTTCAATGCAATTCCAGTCTACCTCCTGAAATCGGTTTCCTGCAATTCTGCCCCGCTTTCAAGTCCTCTTGGCAGCCTTACTTCAGTCTATTTTTGGACGATAGCTGTCATTTATAACTCTGCAGGTTTGTGAATTACAGTGCCCCTGAGCTCCTTTCTTCAACTCGCTTTCTTTTGAGCTGGCCGCAACACCGCAGGATGGCTTCAGGCCCTAATCTGGTTCCGGTACGGCACGCTGAGCCTTTGGTTATTTCCTCTTCCTGGTGGGAAATGAGAGTTAAATTTGCCCGTCCAGACACCTCCAGCTAGCCGCTCATTGGTTCTTGCTATTCCTGTTCATCTTCCGCAGAAATTGCAAACTGTGCCAAACAGGAGGTTAAAGGCGCTGACTCTCCAAGTGGGGAGAGTGTTAGTAAAGCGTCTGGAAAGTTGCACCCGAGTACCAGGGGAGGAAAACTGAGACATATTTGAACACGTCTCCCGATCACATGGTTGACCATACTCTGGGTTCCACATGCATATTTTAGCTGAAGGAAGAATACCTAAAACCTGGGTAGTTGAAACCCGTGGAATGGGTACCATGCAATATGACTTCAAAGGGTCTTCATTTGCTCACCGAACCTCTCCAATCCTATCACAGCTGCGTTTATGCCCCTGTACACATGCTTGATTCTCTTTTGGAGACATAGCAATCCATAGGTTTTAAGATACTTACTAGTCAGGTACATTCTTAGGCGTTTAATATGCGGTGTTGAGTCCATTTCGTTGAGCAAGGAGTAGCTCTTGTCTATTCCATATTTGGCTTAAGGAACTTTATCTGTGCTCATTTCAATCTCTGGTTTTATGCAGCAACCCAACTCACCTTTCCCCTTAAGCAAGCATAAGTTGGTTTTCTAAATTTGAGAACCTGTTCTGTTTTGGAATTCAGTTCCTGTGTAGCCAAGTTTACATTCCGTGTATTAGTGATATCTTATGAGGTTTCTTTTTCTGTGTGACTTATTTCAGTTAGAATCATCGTACCTGAATCTACTCATTATGCTGCTACGGGCCTGATGACATAGATTTCATTGCTGAGTGATACTGCATTGTACGTAAGTACCACAAGTTCTTCATCCATTTTTCACTTTCTGCGATGTTGAACTTGTACTGTAAACGAGGTTCTTGTAAACAGAGCCGTTCCAAACTTTGGGGTGGCTGTGTCTTTTTGATTTTAATTTCCCTAAGCTATAGGACCATAAGTGGCAGTGCCCTAGGCTCTGTTGCTTTGTTTTTTAGATGTTTCAGGAAACACCATACACTTCTCCCAAGTGTCTGTTGGCAATTTACATCCCGCCCATCAGCATAACAAAGCTCCCTGTTCTCAATGGCCTGTTGCCTTTCTGGATTTTACACTTTTTTCAGATGGCCCTTTTGACCGGGGGGAAGTGAGACTTCATTGTAGTGCAGATTTCCTTTGCAAGCTTGCTTGGTTGGCCAAAAAGGGCGTATGCGTTTTTCCTGAATATATTCAGGAAAAAACGCATACGCCCTTTTTGGCCAAGTGCATCATTGTGGACGTTCTGCCTCTTTTCCTATGCTTTCAATGCAATTCCAGTCTACCTCCTGAAATCGGTTTCCTGCAATTCTGCCCCGCTTTCAAGTCCTCTTGGCAGCCTTACTTCAGTCTATTTTTGGACGATAGCTGTCATTTATAACTCTGCAGGTTTGTGAATTTCAGTGCCCCTGAGCTCCTTTCTTCAACTCGCTTTCTTGTGACCTGGCCGCAACACCGCAGGATGGCTTCAGGCCCTAATCTGGATCCGGCACGGCACGCTGAGCCTTTGGTTAATTCCTCTTCCTGGTGGGAAATGAGAGTTAAATTTGCCCGTCCAGACACCTCCAGCTAGTCTCTCATTAGTTCTCGCTATTCCTGTTCATCTTCCGCAGAAATTGCAAACTGGGCCAAACAGGAGGTTAAAGGGACTGACTCTCCAAGTCGGGAGAGTGTTAGTAAAGCGTCTGGAATGTTGCACCCGAGTACCAGGGGAGGAAAACTGAGACATATTTGAACACGTCTCCCGATCACATGGTTGATCATACTCTAGATTCCACATGCATGTTTTAGCTGAAGGAAGAATACCTTAAACCTGGGTAGTTGAAACCCGTGGAATGGGTACCATGTAATATGACTTAAAAGGGTCTTCATTTGCTCACTGAACCTCTCCAATCCTATCACTGCTTCGTTTATGCCCCTGTACACATGCTTAATTCTCTTTTGGAGACATAGCAATCCATAGGTTTTACGATACTTACTAGTCAGGTACATTCTTAGGCGTTTAATATGCGGTGTTGAGTCCATTTCATTGAGCAAGGAGTAGCTCTTGTCTATTCCATATTTGACTTAAGAACTTTATCTGTGCTCATTTCAATCTCTGGTTTTATGCAGCACCCCAACTCACCTTTACCCTTAAGCAAGCATAAGTTGGTTTTCTAAATTTGAGACCCTGTTCTGTTCGGTAATTCAGTTCCTGTGTAGCCAAGTTTACATTCCGTGTATTACTGATATCTTATGATGTTTCTTTTTCTGTGTGACTTACTTCAGTTAGAATCATCATACCTGAATCCACTCATTGTGCTGCTAAGGGCCTGATGACACAGATTTCATTGCTGAGTGATATTGCTTTGTAAGTAAATACCACAACTTCTTTATCCATTTTTCACTTTCTGCGATGTTGAACTTGTACTGTAAACGAGGTTCTTGTAAACAGAGCCGTTCCAAACTTTGGGGTGGCTGTGTCTTTTTGATTTTAATTTCCCTAAGCTATAGGACCATAAGTGGAAGTGCCCTAGGTTCTGTTGCTTTGTTTTTTAGATGTTTCAGGAAACACCATACACTTCTCCCGAGTGGTTGTTGGCAATTTACATCCCGCCCATCAGCATAACAAGGCTCCCAGTTCTCCATGGCCTGTCCTGCCTTTCTGGATTTTACACTTTTTTCAGATGGCCCTTTTGACCGGGGGGAAGTGAGACTTCATTGTAGTGCAGATTTCCTTTGCAAGCTTGCTTGGTTGGCCAAAAAGGGCGTATGCGTTTTTTCCTGAATATATTCAGGAAAAAACGCATACGCCCTTTTTGGCCAAGTGCATCATTGTGGACGTTCTGCCTCTTTTCTTATGCTTGCAAAGCAATTCCACTCTACCTCCTGAAATCGGTTTCCTGCAATTCTGCCCCGCTTTCAAGTCCTCTTGGCAGCCTTACTTCAGTCTATTTTTGGACGATAGCTGTCATTTATAACTCTGCAGGTTTGTGAATTACAGTGCCCCTGAGCTCCTTTCTTCAACTCGCTTTCTTGTGACCTGGCCGCAACACCGCAGGATGGCTTCAGGCCCTAATCTGGTTCCGGCACGGCACGCTGAGCCTTTGGTTATTTCCTCTTCCTGGTGGGAAATGAGAGTTAAATTTGCCCGTCCAGACACCTCCAGCTAGCCTCTCATTGGTTCTCGCTATTCCTGTTCATCTTCCGCAGAAATTGCAAACTGGGCCAAACAGGAGGTTAAAGGGACTGACTCTCCAAGTGGGGAGAGTGTTAGTAAAGCGTCTGGAATGTTGCACCCGAGTACCAGGGGAGGAAAACTGAGACATATTTGAACACGTCTCCCGATCACATGGTTGATCATACTCTAGGTTCCACATGCATGTTTTAGCTGAAGGAAGAATACCTTAAACCTGGGTAGTTGAAACCCGTGGAATGGGTACCATGCAATATGACTTCAAAGGGTCTTCATTTGCTCACCGAACCTCTCCAATCCTATCACTGCTGAGTTTATGCCCCTGTACACATGCTTGATTCTCTTTCGGAGACATAGCAATCCATAGGTTTTAAGATACTTACTAGTCAGGTACATTCTTAGGCGTTTAATATGCGGTGTTGAGTCCATTTCGTTGAGCAAGGAGTAGCTCTTGTCTATTCCATATTTGGCTTAAGGAACTTTATCTGTGCTCATTTCAATCTCTGGTTTTATGCAGCACCCCAACTCACCTTTCCCCTTAAGCAAGCATAAGTTGGTTTTCTAAATTTGAGACCCTGTTCTGTTTTGGAATGCAGTTCCTGTGTAGCCAAGTTTACATTCCGTGTATTACTGATAACTTATGATGTTTCTTTTTCTGTGTGACTTATTTTAGTTAGAATCATCGTACCTGAATCCACTCATTATGCTGCTACGGGCCTGATGACATAGATTTCATTGCTGAGTGATTCTGCATTGTACGTAAGTACCACAAGTTCTTTATCCATTTTTCACTTTCTGTGATATTGAACTTGTATGGTAAACGAGGTTCTTGTAAATGGAGGCGTCCCAAACTTTGGGGTGGCTGTGTCTTTTTGATTTTAATTTCCCTAAGCTATAGGACCATAAGTGGAAGTGCCCTAGGCTCTGTTGCTTTGTTTTTTAGATGTTTCAGGAAACACCATACACTTCTCCCGAGTGGTTGTTGGCAATTTACATCCCGCCCATCAGCATAACAAGGCTCCCAGTTCTCCATGGCCTGTCCTGCCTTTCTGGATTTTACACTTTTTTCAGATGGCCCTTTTGACCGGGGGGAAGTGAGACTTCATTGTAGTGCAGATTTCCTTTGCAAGCTTGCTTGGTTGGCCAAAAAGGGCGTATGCGTTTTTTCCTGAATATATTCAGGAAAAAACGCATACGCCCTTTTTGGCCAAGTGCATCATTGTGGACGTTCTGCCTCTTTTCCTATGCTTTCAATGCAATTCCAGTCTATCTCCTGAAATCGGTTTCCTGCAATTCTGCCCCGCTTTCAAGTCCTCTTGGCAGCCTTACTTCAGTCTATTTTTGGACGATAGCTGTCATTTATAACTCTGCAGGTTTGTGAATTACAGTGCCCCTGAGCTCCTTTCTTCAACTCACTTTCTTGTGACCTGTCCGCAACACCGCAGGATGGCTTCAGGCCCTAATCTGGTTCCGGCACGGCATGCTGAGCCTTTGGTTAATTCCTCTTCCTGGTGGGAAATGAGAGTTAAATTTGCCCGTCCAGACACCTCCAGCTAGTCTCTCATTGGTTCTCGCTATTCCTGTTCATCTTCCGCAGAAATTGCAAACTGGGCCAAACAGGAGGTTAAAGGGACTGACTCTCCAAGTCGGAAGAGTGTTAGTAAAGCGTCTGGAATGTTGCACCCGAGTACCAGGGGAGGAAAACTGAGACATATTTGAACACGTCTCCCGTTCACATGGTTGATCATACTCTGGGTTCCACATGCATGTTTTAGCTGAAGGAAGAATACCTTAAACCTGGAGAGTTGAGACCCGTGGAATGGGTACCATGCAATATGACTTCAAAGGGTCTTCATTTGCTCACCGAACCTCTCCAATCCTATCACTGCTGCGTTTATGCCCCTGTACACACGCTTGATTCTCTTTTGGAGACATAGCAATCCATAGGTTTTAAGATACTTACTAGTCAGGTACATTCTTAGGCGTTTAATATGGGGTGTTGAGTCCATTTCGTTGAGCAAGGAGTAGCTCTTGTCTATTCCATATTTGGCTTAAGGAACTTTATCTGTGCTCATTTCAATCTCTGGTTTTATGCAGCACCCCAACTCACCTTTCCCCTTAAGCAAGCATAAGTTGGTTTTCTAAATTTGAGACCCTGTTCTGTTTTGGAATGCAGTTCCTGTGTAGCCAAGTTTACATTCCGTGTATTAGTGATATCTTATGATGTTTCTTTTTCTGTGTGACTTATTTCAGTTAGAATCATTGTACCTGAATCCACTCATTATGCTGCTACGGGCCTGATGACATAGATTTCATTGCTGAGTGATACTGCATTGTACGTAAGTACCACAAGTTCTTTATCCATTTTTCACTTTCTGTGATATTGAACTTGTATGGTAAACGAGGTTCTTGTAAATGGAGGTGTCCCAAACTTTGGGGTGACTGTGTCTTTTTGATTTTAATTTCCCTAAGCTATAGGACCATAAGTGGAAGTGCCCTAGGCTCTGTTGCTTTGTTTTTTAGATGTTTCAGGAAACACCATACACTTCTCCCGAGTGGTTGTTGGCAATTTACATCCCGCCCATCAGCATAACAAGGCTCCCAGTTCTCCATGGCCTGTCCTGCCTTTCTGGATTTTACACTTTTTTCAGATGGCCCTTTTGACTGGGGGAATTGAGACTTCATTGTAGTGCAGATTTCCTTTGCAAGCTTGCTTGGTTGGCCAAAAAGGGCGTATGCGTTTTTTCCTGAATATATTCAGGAAAAAACGCATACGCCCTTTTTGGCCAAGTGCATCATTGTGGACGTTCTGCCTCTTTTCCTATGCTTGCAATGCAATTCCAGTCTACCTCCTGAAATCGGTTTCCTGCAATTCTGCCCCGCTTTCAAGTCCTCTTGGCAGCCTTACTTCAGTCTATTTTTGGACGATAGCTGTCATTTATAACTCTGCAGGTTTGTGAATTACAGTGCCCCTGAGCTCCTTTCTTCAACTCGCTTTCTTGTGAGCTGGCCGCAACACCGCAGGATGGCTTCAGGCCCTAATCTGGTTCCGGCCCTGCATGCTGAGCCTTTGGTTAATTCCTCTTCCTGGTGGGAAATGAGAGTTAAATTTGCCCGTCCAGACACCTCCAGCTAGTCTCTCATTGGTTCTCGCTATTCCTGTTCATCTTCCGCAGAAATTGCAAACTGTGCTAAACAGGAGGTTAAAGGGACTGACTCTCCAAGTCGGAAGACTGTTAGTAAAGCGTCTGGAATGTTGCACCCGAGTACCAGGGGAGGAAAACTGAGACATATTTGAACACGTCTCCCTTTCACATGGTTGATCATACTCTGGGTTCCACATGCATGTTTTAGCTGAAGGAAGAATACCTTAAACCTGGAGAGTTGAGACCCGTGGAATGGGTACCATGCAATATGACTTCAAAGGGTCTTCATTTGCTCACCGAACCTCTCCAATCCTATCACTGCTGCGTTTATGCCCCTGTACACACGCTTGATTCTCTTTTGGAGACATAGCAATCCATAGGTTTTAAGATACTTACTAGTCAGGTACATTCTTAGGCGTTTAATATGGGGTGTTGAGTCCATTTCGTTGAGCAAGGAGTAGCTCTTGTCTATTCCATATTTGGCTTAAGGAACTTTATCTGTGCTCATTTCAATCTCTGGTTTTATGCAGCACCCCAACTCACCTTTCCCCTTAAGCAAGCATAAGTTGGTTTTCTAAATTTGAGACCCTGTTCTGTTCTGTAATTCAGTTCCTGTGTAGCCAAGTTTACATTCCGTGTATTACTGATATCTTATGATGTTTCTTTTTCTGTGTGACTTATTTCAGTTAGAATCATCGTACCTGAATCCACTCATTATGCTGCTATGGGCCTGATGACATAGATTTCATTGCTGAGTGATACTGCATTGTACGTAAGTACCACAAGTTCTTTATCCATTTTTCACTTTCTGTGATATTGAACTTGTATGGTAAACGAGGTTCTTGTAAACGGAGGCGTCCCAAACTTTGGGGTGGCTGTGTCTTTTTGATTTTAATTTCCCTAAGCTATAGGACCATAAGTGGAAGTGCCCTAGGCTCTGTTGCTTTGTTTTTTAGATGTTTCAGGAAACACCATACACTTCTCCCGAGTGGTTGTTGGCAATTTACATCCCGCCCATCAGCATAACAAGGCTCCCAGTTCTCCATGGCCTGTCCTGCCTTTCTGGATTTTACACTTTTTTCAGATGGCCCTTTTGACCGGGGGGAAGTGAGACTTCATTGTAGTGCAGATTTCCTTTGCAAGCTTGCTTGGTTGGCCAAAAAGGGCGTATGCGTTTTTTCCTGAATATATTCAGGAAAAAACGCATACGCCCTTTTTGGCCAAGTGCATCATTGTGGACGTTCTGCCTCTTTTCCTATGCTTTCAATGCAATTCCAGTCTACCTCCTGAAATCGGTTTCCTGCAATTCTGCCCCGCTTTCAAGTCCTCTTGGCAGCCTTACTTCAGTCTATTTTTGGACGATAGCTGTCATTTATAACTCTGCAGGTTTGTGAATTACAGTGCCCCTGAGCTCCTTTCTTCAACTCGCTTTCTTGTGACCTGGCCGCAACACCACAGGATGGCTTCAGGCCCTAATCTGGTTCCGGCACGGCACGCTGAGCCTTTGATTATTTCCTCTTCCTGGTGGGAAATGAGAGTTAAATTTGCCCGTCCAGACACCTCCAGCTAGCCTCTCATTGGTTCTCGCTATTTCTGTTCATCTTAAGCAGAAATTGCAAACTGGGCCAAACAGGAGGTTAAAGGGACTGACTCTCCAAGTCGGGAGAGTGTTAGTAAAGCGTCTGGAATGTTGCACCCGAGTACCAGGGTACGAAAACTGAGACATATTTGAACACGTCTCCGATCACATGGTTGATCATACTCTAGGTTCCACATGCATGTTTTAGCTGAAGGAAGAATACCTTAAACCTGGGTAGTTGAAACCCGTGGAATGGGTACCATGCAATATGACTTCAAAGGGTCTTCATTTGCTCACCGAACCTCTCCAATCCTATTACTGCTGCGTTTATGCCCCTGTACACATGCTTGATTCTCTTTCGGAGACATAGCAATCCATAGGTTTTAAGATACTTACTAGTCAGGTACATTCTTAGGCGTTTAATATGCGGTGTTGAGTCCATTTCGTTGAGCAAGGAGTAGCTCTTGTCTATTCCATATTTGGCTTAAGGAACTTTATCTGTGCTCATTTCAATCTCTGGTTTTATGCAGCACCGCAACTCACCTTTACCCTTAAGCAAGCATAAGTTGGTTTTCTAAATTTGAGTCCCTGTTCTGTTCTGTAATTCAGTTCCTGTGTAGCCAAGTTTACATTCCGTGTATTACTGATATCTTATGATGTTTCTTTTTCTGTGTGACTTACTTCAGTTAGAATCATCATACCTGAATCCACTCATTGTGCTGCTAAGGGCCTGATGACACAGATTTCATTGCTGAGTGATATTGCTTTGTAAGTAAATACCACAACTTCTTTATCCATTTTTCACTTTCTGCGATGTTGAACTTGTACTGTAAACGAGGTTCTTGTAAACAGAGCCGTTCCAAACTTTGGGGTGGCTGTGTCTTTTTGATTTTAATTTCCCTAAGCTATAGGACCATAAGTGGAAGTGCCCTAGGTTCTGTTGCTTTGTTTTTTAGATGTTTCAGGAAACACCATACACTTCTCCCGAGTGTCTGTTGGCAATTTACATCCCGCCCATCAGCATAACAAGGCTCCCAGTTCTCCATGGCCTGTCTTGGCTTTCTGGATTTTACACTTTTTTCAGATGGCCCTTTTGACCGGGGAGATGTGAGACTTCATTGTAGTGCAGATTTCCTTTGCAAGCTTGCTTGGTTGGCCAAAAAGGGCGTATGCGTTTTTTCCTGAATATATTCAGGAAAAAACGCATACGCCCTTTTTGGCCAAGTGCATCATTGTGGACGTTCTGCCTCTTTTCCTATGCTTTCAATGCAATTCCAGTCTACCTCCTGAAATCGGTTTCCTGCAATTCTGCCCCGCTTTCAAGTCCTCTTGGCAGCCTTACTTCAGTCTATTTTTGGACGATAGCTGTCATTTATAACTCTGCAGGTTTGTGAATTACAGTGCCCCTGAGCTCCTTTCTTCAACTCGCTTTCTTGTGACCTGGCCGCAACACCGCAGGATGGCTTCAGGCCCTAATCTGGTTCCGGTACGGCACACTGAGCCTTTGGTTATTTCCTCTTCCTGGTGGGAAATGAGAGTTAAATTTGCCCGTCCAGACACCTCCAGCTAGTCTCTCATTGGTTCTCGCTATTCCTGTTCATCTTCCGCAGAAATTGCAAACTGGGCCAAACAGGAGGTTAAAGGCGCTGACTCTCCAAGTGGGGAGAGTGTTAGTAAAGCGTCTGGAATGTTGCACCCGAGTACCAGGGGAGGAAAACTGAGACATATTTGAACACGTCTCCCGTTCACATGGTTGATCATACTTGGGTTCCACATGCATGTTTTAGCTGAAGGAAGAATACCTTAAACCTGGAGAGTTGAGACCCGTGTAATGGGTACCATGCAATATGACTTCAAAGGGTCTTCATTTGCTCACCGAACCTCTCCAATCCTATCACTGCTGCGTTTATGCCCCTGTACACATGCTTGATTCTCTTTTGGAGACATAGCAATCCATAGGTTTTACGATACTTACTAGTCAGGTACATTCTTAGGCGTTTAATATGCGGTGTTGAGTCCATTTCGTTGAGCAAGGAGTAGCTCTTGTCTATTCCATATTTGACTTAAGGAACTTTATCTGTGCTCATTTCAATCTCTGGTTTTATGCAGCACCCCAACTCACCTTTACCCTTAAGCAAGCATAAGTTGGTTTTCTAAATTTGAGACCCTGTTCTGTTCTGTAATTCAGTTCCTGTGTAGCCAAGTTTACATTCCGTGTATTACTGATATCTTATGATGTTTCTTTTTCTGTGTGACTTACTTCAGTTAGAATCATCATACCTGAATCCACTCATTGTGCTGCTAAGGGCCTGATGACACAGATTTCATTGCTGAGTGATATTGCTTTGTAAGTAAATACCACAACTTCTTTATCCATTTTTCACTTTCTGCGATGTTGAACTTGTACTGTAAACGAGGTTCTTGTAAACAGAGTCGTTCCAAACTTTGGGGTGGCTGTGTCTTTTTGATTTTAATTTCCCTAAGCTATAGGACCATAAGTGGAAGTGCCCTAGGTTCTGTTGCTTTGTTTTTTAGATGTTTCAGGAAACACCATACACTTCTCCCGAGTGGTTGTTGGCAATTTACATCCCGCCCATCAGCATAACAAGGCTCCCAGTTCTCCATGGCCTGTCCTGCCTTTCTGGATTTTACACTTTTTTCAGATGGCCCTTTTGACCGGGGGGAAGTGAGACTTCATTGTAGTGCAGATTTCCTTTGCAAGCTTGCTTGGTTGGCCAAAAAGGGCGTATGCGTTTTTTCCTGAATATATTCAGGAAAAAACGCATACGCCCTTTTTGGCCAAGTGCATCATTGTGGACGTTCTGCCTCTTTTCCTATGCTTGCAATGCAATTCCAGTCTACCTCCTGAAATCGGTTTCCTGCAATTCTGCCCCGCTTTCAAGTCCTCTTGGCAGCCTTACTTCAGTCTATTTTTGGACGATAGCTGTCATTTATAACTCTGCAGGTTTGTGAATTACAGTGCCCCTGAGCTCCTTTCTTCAACTCGCTTTCTTTTGAGCTGGCCGCAACACCACAGGATGGCTTCAGGCCCTAATCTGGTTCCGGCACGGCACGCTGAGCCTTTGGTTATTTCCTCTTCCTGGTGGGAAATGAGAGTTAAATTTGCCCGTCGAGACACCTCCAGCTAGCCTCTCACTGGTTCTCGCTATTTCTGTTCATCTTCCGCAGAAATTGCAAACTGGGCCAAACAGGAGGTTAAAGGGACTGACTCTCCAAGTCGGGAGTGTGTTAGTAAAGCGTCTGGAATGTTGCACCCGAGTACCAGGGTACGAAAACTGAGACATATTTGAACACGTCTCCCGATCACATGGTTGATCATACTCTAGGTTCCACATGCATGTTTTAGCTGAAGGAAGAATACCTTAAACCTGGGTAGTTGAAACCCGTGGAATGGGTACCATGCAATATGACTTCAAAGGGTCTTCATTTGCTCACCGAACCTCTCCAATCCTATTACTGCTGCGTTTATGCCCCTGTACACATGCTTGATTCTCTTTCGGAGACATAGCAATCCATAGGTTTTAAGATACTTACTAGTCAGGTACATTCTTAGGCGTTTAATATGCAGTGTTGAGTCCATTTCGTTGAGCAAGGAGTAGCTCTTGTCTATTCCATATTTGGCTTAAGGAACTTTATCTGTGCTCATTTCAATCTCTGGTTTTATGCAGCACCGCAACTCACCTTTACCCTTAAGCAAGCATAAGTTGGTTTTCTAAATTTGAGTCCCTGTTCTGTTCTGTAATTCAGTTCCTGTGTAGCCAAGTTTACATTCCGTGTATTACTGATATCTTATGATGTTTCTTTTTCTGTGTGACTTACTTCAGTTAGAATCATCATACCTGAATCCACTCATTGTGCTGCTAAGGGCCTGATGACACAGATTTCATTGCTGAGTGATATTGCTTTGTAAGTAAATACCACAACTTCTTTATCCATTTTTCACTTTCTGCGATGTTGAACTTGTACTGTAAACGAGGTTCTTGTAAACAGAGCCGTTCCAAACTTTGGGGTGGCTGTGTCTTTTTGATTTTAATTTCCCTAAGCTATAGGACCATAAGTGGAAGTGCCCTAGGTTCTGTTGCTTTGTTTTTTAGATGTTTCAGGAAACACCATACACTTCTCCCGAGTGGTTGTTGGCAATTTACATCCCGCCCATCAGCATAACAAGGCTCCCAGTTCTCCATGGCCTGTCCTGCCTTTCTGGATTTTACACTTTTTTCAGATGGCCCTTTTGACCGGGGGGAAGTGAGACTTCATTGTAGTGCAGATTTCCTTTGCAAGCTTGCTTGGTTGGCCAAAAAGGGCGTATGCGTTTTTTCCTGAATATATTCAGGAAAAAACGCATACGCCCTTTTTGGCCAAGTGCATCATTGTGGACGTTCTGCCTCTTTTCCTATGCTTGCAATGCAATTCCAGTCTACCTCCTGAAATCGGTTTCCTGCAATTCTGCCCCGCTTTCAAGTCCTCTTGGCAGCCTTACTTCAGTCTATTTTTGGACGATAGCTGTCATTTATAACTCTGCAGGTTTGTGAATTACAGTGCCCCTGAGCTCCTTTCTTCAACTCGCTTTCTTTTGAGCTGGCCGCAACACCACAGGATGGCTTCAGGCCCTAATCTGGTTCCGGCACGGCACGCTGAGCCTTTGGTTATTTCCTCTTCCTGGTGGGAAATGAGAGTTAAATTTGCCCGTCGAGACACCTCCAGCTAGCCTCTCACTGGTTCTCGCTATTTCTGTTCATCTTAAGCAGAAATTGCAAACTGGGCCAAACAGGAGGTTAAAGGGACTGACTCTCCAAGTCGGGAGTGTGTTAGTAAAGCGTCTGGAATGTTGCACCCGAGTACCAGGGTACGAAAACTGAGACATATTTGAACACGTCTCCCGATCACATGGTTGATCATACTCTAGGTTCCACATGCATGTTTTAGCTGAAGGAAGAATACCTTAAACCTGGGTAGTTGAAACCCGTGGAATGGGTACCATGCAATATGACTTCAAAGGGTCTTCATTTGCTCACCGAACCTCTCCAATCCTATTACTGCTGCGTTTATGCCCCTGTACACATGCTTGATTCTCTTTCGGAGACATAGCAATCCATAGGTTTTAAGATACTTACTAGTCAGGTACATTCTTAGGCGTTTAATATGCGGTGTTGAGTCCATTTCGTTGAGCAAGGAGTAGCTCTTGTCTATTCCATATTTGGCTTAAGGAACTTTATCTGTGCTCATTTCAATCTCTGGTTTTATGCAGCACCGCAACTCACCTTTACCCTTAAGCAAGCATAAGTTGGTTTTCTAAATTTGAGTCCCTGTTCTGTTCTGTAATTCAGTTCCTGTGTAGCCAAGTTTACATTCCGTGTATTACTGATATCTTATGATGTTTCTTTTTCTGTGTGACTTACTTCAGTTAGAATCATCATACCTGAATCCACTCATTGTGCTGCTAAGGGCCTGATGACACAGATTTCATTGCTGAGTGATATTGCTTTGTAAGTAAATACCACAACTTCTTTATCCATTTTTCACTTTCTGCGATGTTGAACTTGTACTGTAAACGAGGTTCTTGTAAACAGAGCCGTCCCAAACTTTGGGGTGGCTGTGTCTTTTTGATTTTAATTTCCCTAAGCTATAGGACCATAAGTGGAAGTGCCCTAGGTTCTGTTGCTTTGTTTTTTAGATGTTTCAGGAAACACCATACACTTCTCCCGAGTGGTTGTTGGCAATTTACATCCCGCCCATCAGCATAACAAGGCTCACAGTTCTCCATGGCCTGTCTTGTCTTTCTGGATTTTACACATTTTTCAGATGGCCCTTTTGACCGGGGAGAAGTGAGACTTCATTGTAGTGCAGATTTCCTTTGCAAGCTTGCTTGGTTGGCCAAAAAGGGCGTATGCGTTTTTTCCTGAATATATTCAGGAAAAAACGCATACGCCCTTTTTGGCCAAGTGCATCATTGTGGACGTTCTGCCTCTTTTCCTATGCTTGCAATGCAATTCCAGTCTACCTCCTGAAATCGGTTTCCTGCAATTCTGCCCCGCTTTCAAGTCCTCTTGGCAGCCTTACTTCAGTCTATTTTTGGACGATAGCTGTCATTTATAACTCTGCAGGTTTGTGAATTACAGTGCCCCTGAGCTCCTTTCTTCAACTCGCTTTCTTGTGACCTGGCCGCAACACCGCAGGATGGCTTCAGGCCCTAATCTGGTTCCGGCACGGCACGCTGAGCCTTTGGTTATTTCCTCTTCCTGGTGGGAAATGAGAGTTAAATTTGCCCGTCCAGACACCTCCAGCTAGTCTCTCATTGGTTCTCGCTATTCCTGTTCATCTTCCGCAGAAATTGCAAACTGGGCCAAACAGGAGGTTAAAGGCGCTGACTCTCCAAGTGGGGAGAGTGTTAGTAAAGCATCTGGAATGTTGCACCCGAGTACCAGGGGAGGAAAACTGAGACATATTTGAACACGTCTCCCGTTCACATGGTTGATCATACTTGGGTTCCACATGCATGTTTTAGCTGAAGGAAGAATACCTTAAACCTGGAGAGTTGAGACCCGTGGAATGGGTACCATGCAATATGACTTCAAAGGGTCTTCATTTGCTCACCGAACCTCTCCAATCCTATCACAGCTGCGTTTATGCCCCTGTACACATGCTTGATTCTCTTTCGGAGACATAGCAATCCATAGGTTTTAAGATACTTACTAGTCAGGTACATTCTTAGGCGTTTAATATGCGGTGTTGAGTCCATTTCGTTGAGCAAGGAGTAGCTCTTGTCTATTCCATATTTGACTTAAGGAACTTTATCTGTGCTCATTTCAATCTCTGGTTTTATGCAGCACCCCAACTCACCTTTACCCTTAAGCAAGCATAAGTTGGTTTTCTAAATTTGAGACCCTGTTCTGTTCTGTAATTCAGTTCCTGTGTAGCCAAGTTTACATTCCGTGTATTACTGATATTTCATGATGTTTCTTTTTCTGTGTGACTTACTTCAGTTAGAATCATCATACCTGAATCCACTCATTGTGCTGCTAAGGGCCTGATGACACAGATTTCATTGCTGAGTGATATTGCTTTGTAAGTAAATACCACAACTTCTTTATCCATTTTTCACTTTCTGCGATGTTGAACTTGTACTGTAAACGAGGTTCTTGTAAACAGAGCCATTCCAAACTTTGGGGTGGCTGTGTCTTTTTGATTTTAATTTCCGTAAGCTATAGGACCATAAGTGGAAGTGCCCTAGGTTCTGTTGCTTTGTTTTTTAGATGTTTCAGGAAACACCATACACTTCTCCCGAGTGGTTGTTGGCAATTTACATCCCGCGCATCAGCATAACAAGGCTCCCAGTTCTCCATGGCCTGTCCTGCCTTTCTGGATTTTACACTTTTTTCAGATGGCCCTTTTGACCGGGGGGAAGTGAGACTTCATTGTAGTGCAGATTTCCTTTGCAAGCTTGCTTGGTTGGCCAAAAAGGGCGTATGCGTTTTTTCCTGAATATATTCAGGAAAAAACGCATACGCCCTTCCTGGCCAAGTGCATCATTGTGGACGTTCTGCCTCTTTTCCTATGCTTTCAATGCAATTCCAGTCTACCTCCTGAAATCGGTTTCCTGCAATTCTGCCCCGCTTTCAAGTCCTCTTGGCAGCCTTACTTCAGTCTATTTTTGGACGATAGCTGTCATTTATAACTCTGCAGGTTTGTGAATTACAGTGCTCCTGAGCTCCTTTCTTCAACTCGCTTTCTTGTGACCTGGCCGCAACACCGCAGGATGGCTTCAGGCCCTAATCTGGTTCCGGCCCGGCATGCTGAGCCTTTGGTTAATTCCTCTTCCTGGTCGGAAATGAGAGTTAAATTTGCCCGTCCAGACACCTCCAGCTAGCCTCTCATTGGTTCTCGCTATTCCTGTTCATCTTCCGCAGAAATTGCATACTGGACCAAACAGGAGGTTAAAGGCACTGACTCTCCAAGTGGGGAGAGTGTTAGTAAAGCGTCTGGAATGTTGCACCCGAGTACCAGGGGAGGAAAACTGAGACATATTTGAACACGTCTCCCGATCACATGGTTGATCATACTCTAGGTTCCACATGCATGTTTTAGCTGAAGGAAGAATACCTTAAACCTGGGTAGTTGAAACCCGTGGAATGGGTACCATGCAATATGACTTCAAAGGGTCTTCATTTGCTCACCGAACCTCTCCAATCCTATCACTGCTGCGTTTATGCCCCTGTACACATGCTTGATTCTCTTTCGGAGACATAGCAATCCATAGGTTTTACGATACTTACTAGTCAGGTACATTCTTAGGCGTTTAATATGCGGTGTTGAGTCCATTTCGTTGAGCAAGGAGTAGCTCTTGTCTATTCCATATTTGGCTTAAGGAACTTTATCTGTGCTCATTTCAATCTCTGGTTTTATGCAGCACCCCAACTCACCTTTCCCCTTAAGCAAGCATAAGTTGGTTTTCTAAATTTGAGACCCTGTTCTGTTCTGTAATTCAGTTCCTGTGTAGCCAAGTTTACATTCCGTGTATTACTGATATCTTATGATGTTTCTTTTTCTGTGTGACTTATTTCAGTTAGAATCATCATACCTGAATCCACTCATTGTGCTGCTAAGGGCCTGATGACACAGATTTCATTGCTGAGTGATATTGCTTTGTAAGTAAATACCACAACTTCTTTATCCATTTTTCACTTTCTGCGATGTTGAACTTGTACTGTAAATGAGGTTCTTGTAAACAGAGGCGTCCCAAACTTTGGGGTGGCTGTGTCTTTTTGATTTTAATTTCCCTAAGCTATAGGACCATAAGTGGAAGTGCCCTAGGTTCTGTTGCTTTGTTTTTTAGATGTTTCAGGAAACACCATACACTTCTCCCGAGTGGTTGTTGGCAATTTACATCCCGACCATCAGCATAACAAGGCTCCCTGTTCTCCATGGCCTGTCCTGCCTTTCTGGATTTTACACTTTTTTCAGATGGCCCTTTTGACCGGGGAGAAGTGAGACTTCATTGTAGTGCAGATTTCCTTTGCAAGCTTGCTTGGTTGGCCAAAAAGGGCGTATGCGTTTTTTCCTGAATATATTCAGGAAAAAACGCATACGCCCTTTTTGGCCAAGTGCATCATTGTGGACGTTCTGCCTCTTTTCCTATGCTTTCAATGCAATTCCAGTCTACCTCCTGAAATCGGTTTCCTGCAATTCTGCCCCGCTTTCAAGTCGTCTTGGCAGCCTTACTTCAGTCTAATTTTGGACGATAGCTGTCATTTATAACTCTGCAGGTTTGTGAATTACAGTGCCCCTGAGCTCCTTTCTTCAACTCGCTTTCTTGTGACCTGGCCGCAACACCGCAGGATGGCTTCAGGCCCTAATCTGGTTCCGGCACAGCACGCTGAGCCTTTGGTTATTTCCTCTTCCTGGTGGGAAATGAGAGTTAAATTTGCCCGTCCAGACACCTCCAGCTAGTCTCTCATTGGTTCTCGCTATTCCTGTTCATCTTCCGCGGAAATTGCAAACTGGGCCAAACAGGAGGTTAAAGGCGCTGACTCTGCAAGTGGGGAGAATGTTAGTAAAGCGTCTGGAATGTTGCACCCGAGTACCAGGGGAGGAAAACTGAGACATATTTGAACACGTCTCCCGTTCACATGGTTGATCATACTTGGGTTCCACATGCATGTTTTAGCTGAAGGAAGAATACCTTAAACCTGGAGAGTTAAGACCCGTGTAATGGGTACCATGCAATATGACTTCAAAGGGTCTTCATTTGCTCACCGAACCTCTCCAATCCTATCACTGCTGCGTTTATGCCCCTGTACACATGCTTGATTCTCTTTCGGAGACATAGCAATCCATAGGTTTTAAGATACTTACTAGTCAGGTACATTCTTAGGCGTTTAATATGCGGTGTTGAGTCCATTTCGTTGAGCAAGGAGTAGCTCTTGTCTATTCCATATTTGGCTTAAGGAACTTTATCTGTGCTCATTTCAATCTCTGGTTTTATGCAGCACCCCAACTCTCCTTTACCCTTAAGCAAGCATAAGTTGGTTTTCTAAATTTGAGACCCTGTTCTGTTCTGTAATTCAGTTCCTGTGTAGCCAAGTTTACATTCCGTGTATTACTGATATCTTATGATGTTTCTTTTTCTGTGTGACTTACTTCAGTTAGAATCATCATACCTGAATCCACTCATTGTGCTGCTAAGGGCCTGATGACACAGATTTCATTGCTGAGTGATATTGCTTTGTAAGTAAATACCACAACTTCTTTATCCATTTTTCACTTTCTGCGATGTTGAACTTGTACTGTAAACGAGGTTCTTGTAAACAGAGCCGTTCCAAACTTTGGGGTGGCTGTGTCTTTTTGATTTTAATTTCCCTAAGCTATAGGACCATAAGTGGAAGTGCCCTAGGTTCTGTTGCTTTGTTTTTTAGATGTTTCAGGAAACAGCATACACTTCTCCCGAGTGGTTGTTGGCAATTTACATCCCGCCCATCAGCATAACATGGCTCCCAGTTCTCCATGGCCTGTCCTGCCTTTCTGGATTTTACACTTTTTTCAGATGGCCCTTTTGACCGGGGGGAAGTGAGACTTCATTGTAGTGCAGATTTCCTTTGCAAGCTTGCTTGGTTGGCCAAAAAGGGCGTATGCGTTTTTTCCTGAATATATTCAGGAAAAAACGCATATGCCCTTTTTGGCCAAGTGCATCATTGTGGACGTTCTGCCTCTTTTCCTATGCTTTCAATGCAATTCCAGTCTACCTCCTGAAATCGGTTTCCTGCAATTCTGCCCCGCTTTCAAGTCCTCTTGGCAGCCTTACTTCAGTCTATTTTTGGACGATAGCTGTCATTTATAACTCTGCAGGTTTGTGAATTACAGTGCCCCTGAGCTCCTTTCTTCAACTCGCTTTCTTGTGACCTGGCCGCAACACCGCAGGATGGCTTCAGGCCCTAATCTGGTTCCGGCCTGGCATGCTGAGCCTTTGGTTAATTCCTCTTCCTGGTGGGAAATGAGAGTTAAATTTGCCCGTCCAGACACCTCCAGCTAGCCTCTCATTGGTTCTCGCTATTCCTGTTCATCTTCCGCAGAAATTGCAAACTGGGCCAAACAGGAGGTTAAAGGCGCTGACTCTCCAAGTGGGGAGAGTGTTAGTAAAGCGTCTGGAATGTTGCACCCGAGTACCAGGGGAGGAAAACTGAGACATATTTGAACACGTCTCCCGTTCACATGGTTGATCATACTTGGGTTCCACATGCATATTTTAGCTGAAGGAAGAATACCTTAAACCTGGAGAGTTGAGACCCGTGTAATGGGTACCATGCAATATGACTTCAAAGGGTCTTCATTTGCTCACCGAACCTCTCCAATCCTATCACTGCTGCGTTTATGCCCCTGTACACATGCTTGATTCTCTTTCGGAGACATAGCAATTCTTAGGTTTTAAGATACTTACAAGTCAGGTACATTCTTAGGCCTTTAATATGCGGTGTTGAGTCCATTTCGTTGAGCAAGGAGTAGCTCTTGTCTATTCCATATTTGGCTTAAGGAACTTTATCTGTGCTCATTTCAATCTCTGGTTTTATGCAGCACCCCAACTCACCTTTACCCTTAAGCAAGCATAAGTTGTTTTTCTAAATGTGAGACCCTGTTCTGTTCTGTAATTCAGTTCCTGTGTAGCCAAGTTTCCATTCCGTGTATTACTGATATCTTATGATGTTTCTTTTTCTGTGTGACTTATTTCAGTTAGAATCATCATACCTGAATCCACTCATTGTGCTGCTAAGGGCCTGATGACATAGATTTCATTGCTGAGTGATATTGCTTTGTAAGTGAATACCACAACTTCTTTATCCATTTTTCACTTTCTGCAATGTTGAACTTGTACTGTAAACGAGGTTCTTGTAAACAGAGCCGTTCCAAACTTTGGGGTGGCTGTGTCTTTTTGATTTTAATTTCCCTAAGCTATAGGACCATAAGTGGAAGTGCCCTAGGCTCTGTTGCTTTGTTTTTTAGATGTTTCAGGAAACACCATACACTTCTCCCTAGTCTCTGTTGGCAATTTACATCCCGCCCATCAGCATAACAAGGCTCCCAGTTCTCAATGGCCTGTTGCCTTTCTGGATTTTACACTTTTTTCAGATGGCCCTTTTGGCTGGGGGGAAGTGAGACTTCATTGTAGTGCAGATTTCCTTTGCAAGCTTGCTTGGTTGGCCAAAAAGGGCGTATGCGTTTTTTCCTGAATATATTCAGGAAAAAACGCATACGCCCTTTTTGGCCAAGTGCATCATTGTGGACGTTCTGCCTCTTTTCCTATGCTTTCAATGCAATTCCAGTCTACCTCCTGAAATCGGTTTCCTGCAATTCTGCCCCACTTTCAAGTCCTCTTGGCAGCCTTACTTCAGTCTATTTTTGGACGATAGCTGTCATTTATAACTCTGCAGGTTTGTGAATTACAGTGCCCCTGAGCTCCTTTCTTCAACTCGCTTTCTTGTGACCTGGCCGCAACACCGCAGAATGGCTTCAGGCCCTAATCTGGTTCCGGCCCGGCATGCTGAGCCTTTGGTTAATTCCTCTTCCTGGTGGGAAATGAGAGTTAAATTTGCCCGTCCAGACACCTCCAGCTAGCCTCTCATTGGTTCTCGCTATTCCTGTTCATCTTCCGCAGAAATTGCAAACTGGGCCAAACAGGAGGTTAAAGGCGCTGACTCTCCAAGTGGGGAGAGTGTTAGTAAAGCGTCTGGAATGTTGCACCCGAGTACCAGGGGAGGAAAACTGAGACATATTTGAACACGTCTCCCGTTCACATGGTTGATCATACTTGGGTTCCACATGCATGTTTTAGCTGAAGGAAGAATACCTTAAAACTGGAGAGTTGAGACCCGTTTAATGGGTACCATGCAATATGACTTCAAAGGGTCTTCATTTGCTCACCGCACCTCTCCAATCCTATCACTGCTGCGTTTATGCCCCTGTACACATGCTTGATTCTCTTTCGGAGACATAGCAATCCATAGGTTTTACGATACTTACTAGTCAGGTACATTCTTAGGCGTTTAATATGCGGTGTTGAGTCCATTTCGTTGAGCAAGGAGTAGCTCTTGTCTATTCCATATTTGACTTAAGGAACTTTATCTGTGCTCATTTCCATCTCTGGTTTTATGCAGCACCCCAACTCACCTTTACCCTTAAGCAAGCATAAGTTGGTTTTCTAAATTTGAGACCCTGTTCTGTTCTGTAATTCAGTTCCTGTGTAGCCAAGTTTACATTCCGTGTATTACTGATATCTTATGATGTTTCTTTTTCTGTGTGACTTATTTCAGTTAGAATCATCATACCTGAATCCACTCATTGTGATGCTAAGGGCCTGATGACATAGATTTCATTGCTGAGTGATATTGCTTTGTAAGTAAATACCACAACTTCTTTATCCATTTTTCACTTTCTGTGATGTTGAACTTGTACTGTAAATGAGGTTCTTGTAAACAGAGGCGTCCCAAACTTTGGGGTGGCTGTGTCTTTTTGATTTTAATTTCCCTAAGCTATAGGACCATAAGTGGCAGTGCCCTAGGCTCTGTTGCTTTGTTTTTTAGATGTTTCAGGAAACACCATACACTTCTCCCGAGTGTCTGTTGGCAATTTACATCCCGCCCATCAGCATAACAAGGCTCCCAGTTCTCCATGGCCTGTCCTGCCTTTCTGGATTTTACACTTTTTTCAGATGGCCCTTTTGACCGGGGGGAAGTGAGACTTCATTGTAGTGCAGATTTCCTTTGCAAGCTTGCTTGGTTGGCCAAAAAGGGCGTATGCGTTTTTTCCTGAATATATTCAGGAAAAAACGCATACGCCCTTTTTGGCCAAGTGCATCATTGTGGACGTTCTGCCTCTTTTCCTATGCTTTCAATGCAATTCCAGTCTACCTCCTGAAATCGGTTTCCTGCAATTCTGCCCCGCTTTCAAGTCCTCTTGGCAGCCTTACTTCAGTCTATTTTTGGACGATAGCTGTCATTTATAACTCTGCAGGTTTGTGAATTACAGTGCCCCTGAGCTCCTTTCTTCAACTCGCTTTCTTGTGACCTGGCCACAACACCGCAGGATGGCTTCAGGCCCTAATCTGGTTCCGGCCCGGCACGCTGAGCCTTTGGATAATTCCTCTTCCTGGTGGGAAATGAGAGTTAAATTTGCCCGTCCAGACACCTCCAGCTAGCCTCTCATTGGTTCTCGCTATTCCTGTTCATCTTCCGCAGAAATTGCAAACTGGGCCAAACAGGAGGTTAAAGGGACTGACTCTCCAAGTGGGGAGAGTGTTAGTAAAGCATCTGGAATGTTGCACCTGAGTACCAGGGGAGGAAAACTGAGACATATTTGAACACGTCTCCCGATCACATGGTTGATCATACTCTAGGTTCCATATGCATGTTTTAGCTGAAGGAAGAATACCTTAAACCTGGGTAGTTGAAACCCGTGGAATGGGTACCATGCAATATGACTTCAAAGGGTCTTCATTTGCTCACCGAACCTCTCCAATCCTATCACTGCTGCGTTTATGCCCCTGTACACATGCTTGATTCTCTTTCGGAGACATTGCAATCCATAGGTTTTAAGATACTTACAAGTCAGGTACATTCTTAGGCGTTTAATATGCGGTGTTGAGTCCATTTCGTTGAGCAAGGAGTAGCCCTTGTCTATTCCATATTTGGCTTAAGGAACTTTATCTGTGCTCATTTCAATCTCTGGTTTTATGCAGCACCCCAACTCACCTTTACCCTTAAGCAAGCATAAGTTGTTTTTCTAAATTTGAGACCCTGTTCTGTTCTGTAATTCAGTTCCTGTGTAGCCAAGTTTCCATTCCGTGTATTACTGATATCTTATGATGTTTCTTTTTCTGTGTGACTTATTTCAGTTAGAATCATCATACCTGAATCCACTCATTGTGCTGCTAAGGGCCTGATGACACAGATTTCATTGCTGAGTGATATTGCTTTGTAAGTGAATACCACAACTTCTTTATCCATTTTTCACTTTCTGCGATGTTGAACTTGTACTGTAAACGAGGTTCTTGTAAACAGAGCCGTTCCAAACTTTGGGGTGGCTGTGTCTTTTTGATTTTAATTTCCCTAAGCTATAGGACCATAAGTGGAAGTGCCCTAGGCTCTGTTGCTTTGTTTTTTAGATGTTTCAGGAAACACCATACACTTCTCCCAAGTGTCTGTTGGCAATTTACATCCCGCCCATCAGCATAACAAGGCTCCCAGTTCTCAATGGCCTGTTGCCTTTCTGGATTTTACACTTTTTTCAGATGGCCCTTTTGACCGGGGGGAAGTGAGACTTCATTGTAGTGCAGATTTCCTTTGCAAGCTTGCTTGGTTGGCCAAAAAGGGCGTATGCGTTTTTTCCTGAATATATTCAGGAAAAAACGCATATGCCCTTTTTGGCCAAGTGCATCATTGTGGACGTTCTGCCTCTTTTCCTATGCTTTCAATGCAATTCCAGTCTACCTCCTGAAATCGGTTTCCTGCAATTCTGCCCCGCTTTCAAGTCCTCTTGGCAGCCTTACTTCAGTCTATTTTTGGACGATAGCTGTCATTTATAACTCTGCAGGTTTGTGAATTACAGTGCTCCTGAGCTCCTTTCTTCAACTCGCTTTCTTGTGACCTGGCCGCAACACCGCAGGATGGCTTCAGGCCCTAATCTGGTTCCAGCCCGGCCTGCTGAGCCTTTGGTTAATTCCTCTTCCTGGTGGGAAATGAGAGTTAAATTTGCCCGTCCAGACACCTCCAGCTAGCCTCTCATTGGTTCTCACTATTCCTGTTCATCTTCTGAAGAAATTGCAAACTGGGCCAAACAGGATGTTAAAGGGACTGACTCTCCAAGTGGGGAGAGTGTTAGTAAAGCGTCTGGAATGTTGCACCCGAGTACCAGGGGAGGAAAACTGAGACATATTTGAACACGTCTCCCGATCACATGGTTGATCATACTCTGGGTTCCACATGCATGTTTTAGCTGAAGGAAGAATACCTTAAACCTGTGTAGTTGAAACCCGTGGAATGGGTACCATGCAATATGACTTCAAAGGGTCTTCATTTGCTCACCGAACCTCTCCAATCCTATCACTACTGCGTTTATGCCCTTGTACACATGCTTGATTCTCTTTTGGAGACATAGCAATCCATAGGTTTTAAGATACTTACAAGTCAGGTACATTCTTAGGCGTTTAATATGCGGTGTTGAGTCCATTTCGTTGAGCAAGGAGTAGCTCTTGTCTATTCCATATTTGACTTAAGGAACTTTATCTGTGCTCATTTCAATCTCTGGTTTTATGCAGCACCCCAACTCACCTTTACCCTTAAGCAAGCATAAGTTGTTTTTCTAAATTTGAGTCCCTGTTCTGTTCTGTAATTCAGTTCCTGTGTAGCCAAGTTTACATTCCATGTATTACTGATATCTTATGATGTTTCTTTTTCTGTGTGACTTACTTCAGTTAGAATCATCATACCTGAATCCACTCATTGTGCTGCTAAGTGCCTGATGACACAGATTTCATTGCTGAGTGATATTGCTTTGTAAGTAAATACCACAACTTCTTTATCCATTTTTCACTTTCTGCGATGTTGAACTTGTACTGTAAACGAGGTTCTTGTAAACAGAGGCGTCCCAAACTTTGGGGTGGCTGTGTCTTTTTGATTTTAATTTCCCTAAGCTATAGGACCATAAGTGGAAGTGCCCTAGGTTCTGTTGCTTTGTTTTTTAGATGTTTCAGGAAACACCATACACTTCTCCCGAGTGGTTGTTGGCAATTTACATCCCGCCCATCAGCATAACAAGGCTCCCAGTTCTCCATGGCCTGTCCTGCCTTTCTGGATTTTACACTTTTTTCAGATGGCCCTTTTGACCGGGGGGAAGTGAGACTTCATTGTAGTGCAGATTTCCTTTGCCAGCTTGCTTGGTTGGCCAAAAAGGGCGTATGCGTTTTTTCCTGAATATATTCAGGAAAAAACGCATACGCCCTTTTTGGCCAAGTGCATCATTGTGGACGTTCTGCCTCTTTTCCTATGCTTTCAATGCAATTCCAGTCTACCTCCTGAAATCGGTTTCCTGCAATTCTGCCCCGCTTTCAAGTCCTCTTGGCAGCCTTACTTCAGTCTATTTTTGGACGATAGCTGTCATTTATAACTCTGCAGGTTTGTGAATTACAGTGCCCCTGAGCTCCTTTCTTCAACTCGCTTTCTTGTGACCTGGCCGCAACACCGCAGGATGGCTTCAGGCCCTAATCTGGTTCCAGTACGGCACACTGAGCCTTTGGTTATTTCCTCTTCCTGGTGGGAAATGAGAGTTAAATTTGCCCGTCCAGACACCTCCAGCTAGCCTCTCATTGGTTCTCACTATTCCTGTTCATCTTCCGCAGAAATTGCAAACTGAGCCAAACAGGAGGTTAAAGGTGCTGACTCTCCAAGTGGGGAGAGTGTTAGTAAAGCGTCTGGAATGTTGCACCCGAGTACCAGTGGAGGAAAACTGAGACATATTTGAACACGTCTCCCGTTCACATGGTTGATCATACTCTGGGTTCCACATGCATGTTTTAGCTGAAGGAAGAATACCTTAAACCTGGAGAGTTGAGACCCGTGGAATGGGTACCATGCAATATGACTTCAAAGGGTCTTCATTTGCTCACCGAACCTCTCCAATCCTATCACTGCTGCGTTTATGCCCCTGTACACACGCTTGATTCTCTTTCGGAGACATAGCAATCCATAGGTTTTAAGATACTTACTAGTCAGGTACATTCTTAGGCGTTTAATATGGGGTGTTGAGTCCATTTCGTTGAGCAAGGAGTAGCTCTTGTCTATTCTATATTTGGCTTAAGGAACTTTATCTGTGCTCATTTCAATCTCTGGTTTTATGCAGCACCCCAACTCAC
Organism: Stenella coeruleoalba; assembly: GCF_951394435.1. Classification (NCBI taxonomy): domain Eukaryota; kingdom Metazoa; phylum Chordata; class Mammalia; order Artiodactyla; family Delphinidae; genus Stenella; species Stenella coeruleoalba. The sequence goes on along the minus strand of NW_027646432.1, from coordinate 266,267 downwards.
CTTTAACCTTAAGCAAGCATAAGTTGGTTTTCTAAATTTGAGACCCTGTTCTGTTTTGGAATGCAGTTCCTGTGTAGCCAAGTTTACATTCCGTGTATTAGTGATATCTTATGATGTTTCTTTTTCTGTGTGACTTATTTCAGTTAGAATCATCGTACCTGAATCCACTCATTATGCTGCTACGGGCCTGATGACATAGATTTCATTGCTGAGTGATACTGCATTGTACGTAAGTACCACAAATTCTTTATCCATTTTTCACTTTCTGTGATATTGAACTTGTACGGTAAACGAGGTTCTTGTAAACGGAGGCGTCCCAAACTTTGGGGTGGCTGTGTCTTTTTGATTTTAATTTCCCTAAGCTATAGGACCATAAGTGGAAGTGCCCTAGGCTCTGTTGCTTTGTTTTTTAGATGTTTCAGGAAACACCATACACTTCTCCCGAGTGGTTGTTGGCAATTTACATCCCGCCCATCAGCATAACAAGGCTCCCAGTTCTCCATGGCCTGTCCTGCCTTTCTGGATTTTACACTTTTTTCAGATGGCCCTTTTGACTGGGGGGAAGTGAGACTTCATTGTAGTGCAGATTTCCTTTGCAAGCTTGCTTGGTTGGCCAAAAAGGGCGTATGCGTTTTTTCCTGAATATATTTAGGAAAAAACGCATATGCCCTTTTTGGCCAAGTGCATCATTGTGGACGTTCTGCCTCTTTTCCTATGCTTTCAATGCAATTCCAGTCTACCTCCTGAAATCGGTTTCCTGCAATTCTGCCCCGCTTTCAAGTCCTCTTGGCAGCCTTACTTCAGTCTATTTTTGGACGATAGCTGTCATTTATAACTCTGAAGGTTTGTGAATTACAGTGCCCCTGAGCTCCTTTCTTCAACTCGCTTTCTTTTGAGCTGGCCGCAACACCGCAGGATGGCTTCAGGCCCTAATCTGGTTCCGGTACGGCACGCTGAGCCTTTGGTTATTTCCTCTTCCTGGTGGGAAATGAGAGTTAAATTTGCCCGTCCAGACACCTCCAGCTAGCCTCTCATTGGTTCTCGCTATTCCTGTTCATCTTCTGAAGAAATTGCAAACTGGGCCAAACAGGAGGTTAAAGGCGCTGACTCTCCAAGTGGGGAGAGTGTTAGTAAAGCGTCTGGAATGTTGCACCCGAGTACCAGGGGAGGAAAACTGAGACATATTTGAACACGTCTCCCGTTCACATGGTTGATCATACTTGGGTTCCCCATGCATGTTTTAGCTGAAGGAAGAATACCTTAAACCTGGAGAGTTGAGACCCGTGTAATGGGTACCATGCAATACGACTTCAAAGGGTCTTCATTTGCTCACCGAACCTCTCCAATCCTATCACTGCTGCGTTTATGCCCCTGTACACATGCTTGATTCTCTTTTGGAGACATAGCAATCCATAGGTTTTACGATACTTACTAGTCAGGTACATTCTTAGGCGTTTAATATGCGGTGTTGAGTCCATTTTGTTGAGCAAGGAGTAGCTCTTGTCTATTCCATATTTGACTTAAGGAACTTTATCTGTGCTCATTTCCATCTCTGGTTTTATGCAGCACCCCAACTCACCTTTACCCTTAAGCAAGCATAAGTTGGTTTTCTAAATTTGAGACCCTGTTCTGTTCTGTAATTCAGTTCCTGTGTAGCCAAGTTTACATTCCGTGTATTACTGATATCTTATGATGTTTCTTTTTCTGTGTGACTTACTTCAGTTAGAATCATCATACCTGAATCCACTCATTGTGATGCTAAGGGCCTGATGACAGAGATTTCATTGCTGAGTGATATTGCTTTGTAAGTAAATACCACAACTTCTTTATCCATTTTTCACTTTCTGCGATGTTGAACTTGTACTGTAAACGAGGTTCTTGTAAACAGAGGCGTCCCAAACTTTGGGGTGGCTGTGTCTTTTTGATTTTAATTTCCCTAAGCTATAGGACCATAAGTGGCAGTGCCCTAGGTTCTGTTGCTTTGTTTTTTAGATGTTTCAGGAAACACCATACACTTCTCCCGAGTGGTTGTTGGCAATTTACATCCCGCCCATCAGCATAACAAGGCTCCCAGTTCTCCGTGGCCTGTCCTGCCTTTCTGGATTTTACACTTTTTTCAGATGGCCCTTTTGACCGGGGGGAAGTGAGACTTCATTGTAGTGCAGATTTCCTTTGCAAGCTTGCTTGGTTGGCCAAAAAGGGCGTATGCGTTTTTTCCTGAATATATTCAGGAAAAAACGCATACGCCCTTTTTGGCCAAGTGCATCATTGTGGACGTTCTGCCTCTTTTCCTATGCTTTCAATGCAATTCCAGTCTACCTCCTGAAATCGGTTTCCTGCAATTCTGCCCCGCTTTCAAGTCCTCTTGGCAGCCTTACTTCAGTCTATTTTTGAACGATAGCTGTCATTTATAACTCTGCAGGTTTGTGAATTACAGTGCCCCTGAGCTCCTTTCTTCAACTCGCTTTCTTTTGAGTTGGCCGCAACACCGCAGGATGGCTTCAGGCCCTAATCTGGTTCCGGCACGGCATGCTGAGCCTTTGGTTATTTCCTCTTCCTGGTGGGAAATGAGAGTTAAATTTGGCCGTCCAGACACCTCCAGCTCGCCTCTCATTGGTTCTCGCTATTCCTGTTCATCTTCTGAAGAAATTGCAAACTGGGCCAAACAGGAGGTTAAAGGCGCTGACTCTCCAAGTGGGGAGAGTGTTAGTAAAGCGTCTGGAATGTTGCACCCGAGTACCAGGGGAGGAAAACTGAGACATATTTGAACACGTCTCCCGTTCACATGGTTGATCATACTTGGGTTCCCCATGCATGTTTTAGCTGAAGGAAGAATACCTTAAACCTGGAGAGTTGAGACCCGTGTAATGGGTACCATGCAATATGACTTCAAAGGGTCTTCATTTGCTCACCGAACCTCTCCAATCCTATCACTGCTGCGTTTATGCCCCTGTACACATGCTTGATTCTCTTTCGGAGACATAGCAATCCATAGGTTTTAAGATACTTACAAGTCAGGTACATTCTTAGGCGTTTAATATGCGGTGTTGAGTCCATTTCGTTGAGCAAGGAGTAGCTCTTGTCTATTCCATATTTGGCTTAAGGAACTTTATCTGTGCTCATTTCAATCTCTGGTTTTATGCAGCACCCCAACTCACCTTTACCCTTAAGCAAGCATAAGTTGTTTTTCTAAATTTGAGACCCTGTTCTGTTCTGTAATTCAGTTCCTGTGTAGCCAAGTTTCCATTCCGTGTATTACTGATATCTTATGATGTTTCTTTTTCTGTGTGACTTATTTCAGTTAGAATCATCATACCTGAATCCACTCATTGTGCTGCTAAGGGCCTGATGACACAGATTTCATTGCTGAGTGATATTGCTTTGTAAGTGAATACCACAACTTCTTTATCCATTTTTCACTTTCTGCGATGTTGAACTTGTACTGTAAACGAGGTTCTTGTAAACAGAGCCGTTCCAAACTTTGGGGTGGCTGTGTCTTTTTGATTTTAATTTCCCTAAGCTATAGGACCATAAGTGGAAGTGCCCTAGGCTCTGTTGCTTTGTTTTTTAGATGTTTCAGGAAACACCATACACTTCTCCCAAGTGTCTGTTGGCAATTTACATCCCGCCCATCAGCATAACAAGGCTCCCAGTTCTCAATGGCCTGTTGCCTTTCTGGATTTTACACTTTTTTCAGATGGCCCTTTTGACCGGGGGGAAGTGAGACTTCATTGTAGTGCAGATTTCCTTTGCAAGCTTGCTTGGTTGGCCAAAAAGGGCGTATGCGTTTTTTCCTGAATATATTCAGGAAAAAACGCATACGCCCTTTTTGGCCAAGTGCATCATTGTGGACGTTCTGCCTCTTTTCCTATGCTTTCAATGCAATTCCAGTCTACCTCCTGAAATCGGTTTCCTGCAATTCTGCCCCGCTTTCAAGTCCTCTTGGCAGCCTTACTTCAGTCTATTTTTGGACGATAGCTGTCATTTATAACTCTGCAGGTTTGTGAATTACAGTGCTCCTGAGCTCCTTTCTTCAACTCGCTTTCTTGTGACCTGGCCGCAACACCGCAGGATGGCTTCAGGCCCTAATCTGGTTCCAGCCCGGCCTGCTGAGCCTTTGGTTAATTCCTCTTCCTGGTGGGAAATGAGAGTTAAATTTGCCCGTCCAGACACCTCCAGCTAGCCTCTCATTGGTTCTCACTATTCCTGTTCATCTTCTGAAGATATTGCAAACTGGGCCAAACAGGATGTTAAAGGGACTGACTCTCCAAGTGGGGAGAGTGTTAGTAAAGCGTCTGGAATGTTGCACCCGAGTACCAGGGGAGGAAAACTGAGACATATTTGAACACGTCTCCCGATCACATGGTTGATCATACTCTGGGTTCCACATGCATGTTTTAGCTGAAGGAAGAATACCTTAAACCTGTGTAGTTGAAACCCGTGGAATGGGTACCATGCAATATGACTTCAAAGGGTCTTCATTTGCTCACCGAACCTCTCCAATCCTATCACTACTGCGTTTATGCCCTTGTACACATGCTTGATTCTCTTTTGGAGACATAGCAATCCATAGGTTTTAAGATACTTACAAGTCAGGTACATTCTTAGGCGTTTAATATGCGGTGTTGAGTCCATTTCGTTGAGCAAGGAGTAGCTCTTGTCTATTCCATATTTGACTTAAGGAACTTTATCTGTGCTCATTTCAATCTCTGGTTTTATGCAGCACCCCAACTCACCTTTACCCTTAAGCAAGCATAAGTTGTTTTTCTAAATTTGAGTCCCTGTTCTGTTCTGTAATTCAGTTCCTGTGTAGCCAAGTTTACATTCCATGTATTACTGATATCTTATGATGTTTCTTTTTCTGTGTGACTTACTTCAGTTAGAATCATCATACCTGAATCCACTCATTGTGCTGCTAAGTGCCTGATGACACAGATTTCATTGCTGAGTGATATTGCTTTGTAAGTAAATACCACAACTTCTTTATCCATTTTTCACTTTCTGCGATGTTGAACTTGTACTGTAAACGAGGTTCTTGTAAACAGAGGCGTCCCAAACTTTGGGGTGGCTGTGTCTTTTTGATTTTAATTTCCCTAAGCTATAGGACCATAAGTGGAAGTGCCCTAGGTTCTGTTGCTTTGTTTTTTAGATGTTTCAGGAAACACCATACACTTCTCCCGAGTGGTTGTTGGCAATTTACATCCCGCCCATCAGCATAACAAGGCTCCCAGTTCTCCATGGCCTGTCCTGCCTTTCTGGATTTTACACTTTTTTCAGATGGCCCTTTTGACCGGGGGGAAGTGAGACTTCATTGTAGTGCAGATTTCCTTTGCCAGCTTGCTTGGTTGGCCAAAAAGGGCGTATGCGTTTTTTCCTGAATATATTCAGGAAAAAACGCATACGCCCTTTTTGGCCAAGTGCATCATTGTGGACGTTCTGCCTCTTTTCCTATGCTTTCAATGCAATTCCAGTCTACCTCCTGAAATCGGTTTCCTGCAATTCTGCCCCGCTTTCAAGTCCTCTTGGCAGGCTTACTTCAGTCTATTTTTGGACGATAGCTGTCATTTATAACTCTGCAGGTTTGTGAATTACAGTGCCCCTGAGCTCCTTTCTTCAACTCGCTTTCTTGTGACCTGGCCGCAACACCGCAGGATGGCTTCAGGCCCTAATCTGGTTCCGGTACGGCACACTGAGCCTTTGGTTATTTCCTCTTCCTGGTGGGAAATGAGAGTTAAATTTGCCCGTCCAGACACCTCCAGCTAGCCTCTCATTGGTTCTCACTATTCCTGTTCATTTTCTGAAGAAATTGCAAACTGGGCCAAACAGGAGGTTAAAGGCGCTGACTCTCCAAGTGGGGAGAGTGTTAGTAAAGCGTCTGGAATGTTGCACCCGAGTACCAGGGGAGGAAAACTGAGACATATTTGAACACGTCTCCCGTTCACATGGTTGATCATACTTGGGTTCCCCATGCATGTTTTAGCTGAAGGAAGAATACCTTAAACCTGGAGAGTTGAGACCCGTGTAATGGGTACCATGCAATATGACTTCAAAGGGTCTTCATTTGCTCACCGAACCTCTCCAATCCTATCACTGCTGCGTTTATGCCCCTGTACACATGCTTGATTCTCTTTTGGAGACATAGCAATCCATAGGTTTTACGATACTTACTAGTCAGGTACATTCTTAGGCGTTTAATATGCGGTGTTGAGTCCATTTTGTTGAGCAAGGAGTAGCTCTTGTCTATTCCATATTTGACTTAAGGAACTTTATCTGTGCTCATTTCAATCTCTGGTTTTATGCAGCACCCCAACTCACCTTTACCCTTAAGCAAGCATAAGTTGGTTTTCTAAATTTGAGACCCTGTTCTGTTCTGTAATTCAGTTCCTGTGTAGCCAAGTTTACATTCCGTGTATTACTGATATCTTATGATGTTTCTTTTTCTGTGTGACTTACTTCAGTTAGAATCATCATACCTGAATCCACTCATTGTGATGCTAAGGGCCTGATGACATAGATTTTATTGCTGAGTGATATTGCTTTGTAAGTAAATACCACAAATTCTTTATCCATTTTTCACTTTCTGCAATGTTGAACTTGTACTGTAAACGAGGTTCTTGTAAACAGAGGCGTCCCAAACTTTGGGGTGGCTGTGTCTTTTTGATTTTAATTTCCCTAAGCTATAGGACCATAAGTGGCAGTGCCCTAGGTTCTGTTGCTTTGTTTTTTAGATGTTTCAGGAAACACCATACACTTCTCCCGAGTGGTTGTTGGCAATTTACATCCCGCCCATCAGCATAACAAGGCTCCCAGTTCTCCATGGCCTGTCCTGCCTTTCTGGATTTTACACTTTTTTCAGATGGCCCTTTTGACCGGGGGGAAGTGAGACTTCATTGTAGTGCAGATTTCCTTTGCAAGCTTGCTTGGTTGGCCAAAAAGGGCGTATGCGTTTTTTCCTGAATATATTCAGGAAAAAACGCATACGCCCTTTTTGGCCAAGTGCATCATTGTGGACGTTCTGCCTCTTTTCCTATGCTTTCAATGCAATTCCAGTCTACCTCCTGAAATCGGGTTCCTGCAATTCTGCCCCGCTTTCAAGTCCTCTTGGCAGCCTTACTTCTGTATATTTTTGGACAATAGCTGTCATTTATAACTCTGCAGGTTTGTGAATTACAGTGCCCCTGAGCTCCTTTCTTCAACTCGCTTTCTTGTGACCTGGCCGCAACACCGCAGGATGGCTTCAGGCCCTAATCTGGTTCCGGCCCGGCATGCAGAGCCTTTGGTTTATTCCTCTTCCTGGTGGGAAATGAGAGTTAAATTTGCCCGTCCAGACACCTCCAGCTAGCCTCTCATTGGTTCTCGCTATTCCTGTTCATCTTCCGCAGAAATTGCAAACTGGGCCAAACAGGAGGTTAAAGGGACTGACTCTCCAAGTGGGGAGAGTGTTAGTAAAGCGTCTGGAATGTTGCACCCGAGTACCAGGGGAGGAAAACTGAGACATATTTGAACACGTCTCCCGATCACATGGTTGATCATACTCTAGGTTCCACATGCATGTTTTAGCTGAAGGAAGAATACCTTAAACCTGGGTAGTTGAAACCCGTGTAATGGGTACCATGCAATATGACTTCAAAGGGTCTTCATTTGCTCACCGAACCTCTCCAATCCTATCACTGCTGCGTTTATGCCCCTGTACACATGCTTGATTCTCTTTCGGAGACATAGCAATCCATAGGTTTTAAGATACTTACTAGTCAGGTACATTCTTAGGCGTTTAATATGGGGTGTTGAGTCCATTTCGTTGAGCAAGGAGTAGCTCTTGTCTATTCCGTATTTGGCTTAAGGAACTTTATCTGTGCTCATTTCAATCTCTGGTTTTATGCAGCACCCCAACTCACCTTTACCCTTAAGCAAGAATAAGTTGGTTTTCTAAATTTGAGACCCTGTTCTGTTCTGTAATTCAGTTCCTGTGTAGCCAAGTTTACATTCCGTGTATTACTGATATCTTATGATGTTTCTTTTTCTGTGTGACTTATTTCAGTTAGAATCATCATACCTGAATCCACTCATTGTGCTGCTAAGGGCCTGATGACACAGATTTCATTGCTGAGTGATATTGCTTTGTAAGAAAATACCACAACTTCTTTATCCATTTTTCACTTTCTGCGATGTTGAACTTGTACTGTAAACGAGGTTCTTGTAAACAGAGCCGTTCCAAATTTTGGGGTGGCTGTGTCTTTTTGATTTTAATTTCCCTAAGCTATAGGACTATAAGTGGAAGTGCCCTAGGTTCTGTTGCTTTGTTTTTTATATGTTTCAGGAAACACCATACACTTCTCCCGAGTGGTTGTTGCCAATTTACATCCCGCCCTTCAGCATAACAAGGCTCCCAGTTCTCCATGGCCTGTCCTGACTTTCTGGATTTTACACTTTTTTCAGATGGCCCTTTTGACCGGGGAGAAGTGAGACTTCATTGTAGTGCAGATTTCCTTTGCAAGCTTGCTTGGTTGGCCAAAAAGCGCGTATGCGTTTTTTCCTGAATATATTCAGGAAAAAACGCATACGCCCTTTTTGGCCAAGTGCATCATTGTGGACGTCCTGCCTCTTTTCCTATGCTTTCAATGCAATTCCAGTCTACCTCCTGAAATCGGTTTCCTGCAATTCTGCCCCGCTTTCAAGTCCTCTTGGCAGCCTTACTTCAGTCTATTTTTGGACGATAGCTGTCATTTATAACTCTGCAGGTTTGTGAATTACAGTGCCCCTGAGCTCCTGTCTTCAACTCGCTTTCTTGTGACTTGGCCGCAACACCGCAGGATGGCTTCAGGCCCTAATCTGGTTCCGGCCCGGCATGCTGAGCCTTTGGTTAATTCCTCTTCCTGGTGGGAAATGAGAGTTAAATTTGCCGGTCCAGACACCTCCACCTAGCCTCTCATTGGTTCTCGCTATTCCTGTTCATCTTCCACAGAAATTGCAAACTGGGCCAAACAGGAGGTTAAAGGGACTGACTCTCCAAGTCGGGAGAGTGTTAGTAAAGCGTCTGGAATGTTGCACCCGAGTACCAGGGTACGAAAACTGAGACATATTTGAACACGTCTCCCGATCACATGGTTGATCATACTCTGGGTTCCACATGCATATTTTAGCTGAAGGAAGAATACCTAAAACCTGGGTAGTTGAAACCAGTGGAATGGGTACCATGCAATATGACTTCAAAGGGTCTTCATTTGCTCACCGAACCTCTCCAATCCTATCACTGCTGCGTTTATGCCCCTGTACACATGCTTGATTCTCTTTCGGAGACATAGCAATCCATAGGTTTTAAGATACTTACTAGTCAGGTACATTCTTAGGCGTTTAATATGCGGTGTTGAGTCCATTTCGTTGAGCAAGGAGTAGCTCTTGTCTATTCCATATTTGGCTTAAGGAACTTTATCTGTGCTCATTTCAATCTCTGGTTTTATGCAGCACCCCAACTCACCTTTACCCTTAAGCAAGCATAAGTTGGTTTTCTAAATTTGAGACCCTGTTCTGTTTTGGAATGCAGTTCCTGTGTAGCCAAGTTTACATTCCGTGTATTAGTGATATCTTATGATGTTTCTTTTTCTGTGTGACTTATTTCAGTTAGAATCATCGTACCTGAATCCACTCATTATGCTGCTACGGGCCTTATGACATAGATTTCATTGCTGAGTGATACTGCATTGTACGTAAGTACCACAAGTTCTTTATCCATTTTTCACTTTCTGTGATATTGAACTTGTACGGTAAACGAGGTTCTTGTAAACGGAGCCGTCCCAAACTTTGAGGTGGCTGTGTCTTTTTGATTTTAATTTCCCTAAGCTATAGGACCATAAGTGGAAGTGCCCTAGGCTCTGTTGCTTTGTTTTTTAGATGTTTCAGGAAACACCATACACTTCTCCTGAGTGGTTGTTGGCAATTTACATCCCGCCCATCAGCATAACAAGGCTCCCAGTTTTCCATGGCCTGTCCTGCCTTTCTGGATTTTACACTTTTTTCAGATGGCCGTTTTGACCAGGGGGAAGTGAGACTTCATTGTAGTGCAGATTTTCTTTGCAAGCTTGCTTGGTTGGCCAAAAAGGGCGTATGCGTTTTTTCCTGAATATATTCAGGAAAAAACGCATACGCCCTTTTTGGCCAAGTGCATCATTGTGGACGTTCTGCCTCTTTTCCTATGCTTTCAATGCAATTCCAGTCTACCTCCTGAAATCGGTTTCCTGCAATTCTGCCCCGCTTTCAAGTCCTCTTGGCAGGCTTACTTCAGTCTATTTTTGGACGATAGCTGTCATTTATAACTCTGCAGGTTTGTGAATTACAGTGCCCCTGAGCTCCTTTCTTCAACTTGCTTTCTTGTGACCTGGCCGCAACACCGCAGGATGGCTTCAGGCCCTAATCTGGTTCCGGCACGGCACGCTGAGCCTTTGGTTATTTCCTCTTCCTGGTGGGAAATGAGAGTTAAATTTGCCCGTCCAGACACCTCCAGCTAGTCTCTCATTGGTTCTCGCTATTCCTGTTCATCTTCCGCAGAAATTGCAAACTGGGCCAAACAGGAGGTTAAAGGTGCTGACTCTCCAAGTGGGGAGAGTGTTAGTAAAGCGTCTGGAATGTTGCACCCGAGTACCAGGGGAGGAAAACTGAGACATATTTGAACACGTCTCCCGTTCACATGGTTGATCATACTCTGGGTTCCACATGCATATTTTAGCTGAAGGAAGAATACCTAAAACCTGGGTAGTTGAAACCCGTGGAATGGGTACCATGCAATATGATTTCAAAGGGTCTTCATTTGCTCACCGAACCTCTCCAATCCTATCACTGCTGCGTTTATGCCCCTGTACACATGCTTGATTCTCTTTCGGAGACATAGCAATCCATAGGTTTTAAGATACTTACTAGTCAGGTACATTCTTAGGCGTTTAATATGGGGTGTTGAGTCCATTTCGTTGAGCAAGGAGTAGCTCTTGTCTATTCCATATTTGGCTTAAGGAACTTTATCTGTGCTCATTTCAATCTCTGGTTTTTTGCAGCACCCCAACTCACCTTTACCCTTAAGCAAGAATAAGTTGGTTTTCTAAATTTGAGACCCTGTTCTGTTCTGTAATTCAGTTCCTGTGTAGCCAAGTTTACATTCCGTGTATTACTGATATCTTATGATGTTTCTTTTTCTGTGTGACTTATTTCTGTTAGAATCATCATACCTGAATCCACTCATTATGCTGCTACGGGCCTGATGACATAGATTTCATTGCTGAGTGATACTGCATTGTACGTAAGTACCACAAGTTCTTTATCCATTTTTCACTTTCTGTGATATTGAACTTGTACGGTAAACAAGGTACTTGTAAACGGAGGCGTCCCAAACTTTGGGGTGGCTGTGTCTTTTTGATTTTAATTTCCCTAAGCTATAGGACCATAAGTGGAAGTGCCCTAGGCTCTGTTGCTTTGTTTTTTAGATGTTTCAGGAAACACCATACACTTCTCCTGAGTGTCTGTTGGCAATTTACATCCCGCCCATCAGCATAAGAAGGCTCCCAGTTCTACATGGCCTGTCCTGCCTTTCTGGATTTTACACTTTTTTCAGATGGACCTTTTGACCGGGGAGAAGTGAGACTTCATTGTAGTGCAGATTTCCTTTGCAAGTTTGCTTGGTTGGCCAAAAAGGGCGTATGCGTTTTTTCCTGAATATATTCAGGAAAAAACGCATACGCCCTTTTTGGCCAAGTGCATCATTGTGGACGTTCTGCCTCTTTTCCTATGCTTTCAATGCAATTCCAGTCTACCTCCTGAAATCAGTTTCCTGCAATTCTGCCCCGCTTTCAAGTCCTCTTGGCAGCCTTACTTCAGTATATTTTTGGACGATAGCTGTCACTTATAACTCTGCAGGTTTGTGATTACAGTGCCCCTGAGCTCCTTTCTTCAACTCGCTTTCTTGTGACCTGGCCGCAACACCGCAGGATGTCTTCAGGCCCTAATCTGGTTCTGGCACGGCACGCTGAGCCTTTGGTTAATTCCTCTTCCTGGTGGGAAATGAGAGTTAAATTTGCCCATCCAGACACCTCCAGCTAGTCTCTCATAGATTCTCGCTGTTCCTGTTCATCTTCCGCAGAAATTGCAAACTGGGCCAAACAGGAGGTTAAAGGGACTGACTCTCCAAGTGGGGAGAGTGTTAGTAAGCGTCTGGAATGTTGCACCCGAGTACCAGGGTACGAAAACTGAGACATATTTGAACACGTCTCCCGATCACATGGTTGATCATACTCTAGGTTCCACATGCATGTTTTAGCTGAAGGAAGAATACCTTAAACCTGGGTAGTTGAAACCCGTGGAATGGGTACCATGCAATATGACTTCAAAGGGTCTTCATTTGCTCACGAACCTCTCCAGTCCTATCACTGCTGCGTTTATGCCCCTGTACACATGCTTGATTCTCTTTCGGAGACATAGCAATCCATAGGTTTTAAGATACTTACTAGTCAGGTACATTCTTAGGCGTTTAATATGCGGTGTTGAGTCCATTTCGTTGAGCAAGGAGTAGCTCTTGTCTATTCCATATTTGGCTTAAGGAACTTTATCTGTGCTCATTTCAATCTCTGGTTTTATGCAGAACCCCAACTCACCTTTCCCCTTAAGCAAGCATAAGTTGGTTTTCTAAATTTGAGACCCTGTTCTGTTCTGTAATTCAGTTCCTGTGTAGCCAAGTTTACATTCCGTGTATTACTGATATCTTATGATGTTTCTTTTTCTGTGTGACTTATTTCAGTTAGAGTCATCATACCTGAATCCACTCATTCTGCTGCTAAGGGCCTGATGACATAGATTTCATTGCTGAGTGATATTGCTTTGTAAGTAAATACCACAACTTCTTTATCCATTTTTCACTTTCTGCGATGTTGAACTTGTACTGTAAACGAGGTTCTTGTAAACAGAGCCGTCCCAAACTTTGGGGTGGCTGTGTCTTTTTGATTTTAATTTCCCTAAGCTATAGGACCATAAGTGGCAGTGCCCTAGGCTCTGTTGTTTTGTTTTTTCGATGTTTCAGGAAACACCATACACTTCTCCCGAGTGTCTGTTGGCAATTTACATCCCGCCCATCAGCATAACAAGGCTCCCAGTTCTCCATGGCCTGTCCTGCCTTTCTGGATTTTACACTTTTTTCAGATGGCCCTTTTGACCGGGGGGAAGTGAGACTTCATTGTAGTGCAGATTTCCTTTGCAAGCTTGCTTGGTTGGCCAAAAAGGGCGTATGCGTTTTTTCCTGAATATATTCAGGAAAAAACGCATACGCCCTTTTTGGCCAAGTGCATCATTGTGGACGTTCTGCCTCTTTTCCTATGCTTTCAATGCAATTCCAGTCTACCTCCTGAAATCGGTTTCCTGCAATTCTGCCCCGCTTTCAAGTCCTCTTGGCAGCCTTACTTCAGTCTATTTTTGGACGATAGCTGTCATTTATAACTCTGCAGGTTTGTGAGTTACAGTGCCCCTGAGCTCCTTTCTTCAACTCCTTTTCTTGTGAGCTGGCTGCAACACCGCTGGATGGCTTCAGGCCCTAATCTGGTTCCGGCACGGCATGCTGAGCCTTTGGTTATTTCCTCTTTCTGGTGGGAAATGAGAGTTAAATTTGCCCGTCCAGACACCTCCAGCTAGTCTCTCATTGGTTCTCCCTATTCCTGTTCATCTTCCACAGAAATTGCAAACGGGGCCAAATAGGAGGTTAAAGGTGCTGACTCTCCAAGTGGGGAGAGTGTTAGTAAAGCGTCTGGAATGTTGCACCCGAGTACCAGGGGTGGAAAACTGAGACATATTTGAACACGTCTCCCGTTCACACGGTTGATCATACTCTGGGTTCCATATGCATGTTTTAGCTGAAGGAAGAATACCTTAAACCTGGAGAGTTGAGACCCGTGTAGTGGGTACCATGCAATATGACTTCAAAGGGTCTTCATTTGCTCACCGAACCTCTCCAATCCTATCACTGCTGCGTTTATGCCCCTGTACACACGCTTGATTCTCTTTTGGAGACATAGCAATCCATAGGTTTTAAGATACTTACTAGTCAGGTACATTCTTAGGCGTTTAATATGGGGTGTTGAGTCCATTTCGTTGAGCAAGGAGTAGCTCTTGTCTATTCCATATTTGGCTTAAGGAACTTTATCTGTGCTCATTTCAATCTCTGGTTTTATGCAGCACCCCAACTCACCTTCCCCCTTAAGCAAGCATAAGTTGGTTTTCTAAACTTGAGACACTGTTCTGTTTTGTAATTCAGTTCATGTTTAGCCAAGTTCACATTCTGTGTATTAGTGATACCTTATGATGTTTCTTTTCTGTGTGACTTATTTCAGTTCGAATCATCATACCTGAATCCACTCATTATGCTGCTACGGGCCTGATGACATAGATTTCATTGCTGAGTGATATTGCATTGTACGTAAGTACCACAAGTTCTTTATCCATTTTTCACTTTCTGCGATATTGAACTTGTACTGTAAACGAGGTTCTTGTAAACAGAGCCGTCCCAAACTTTGGGGTGGCTGTGTCTTTTTGATTTTAATTTCCCTAATCTATAGGACCATAAGTGGAAGTGCCCTAGGTTCTGTTGCTTTGTTTTTTAGATGTTTCAGGAAACACCATACACTTCTCCAGAGTGGCTGTTGACAATTTACATCCCGCCCATCAGCATAAGAAGGCTCCCAGTTCTCCATGGCCTGTCGTGCCTTTATGGATTTTACACTTTTTTCAGATGGCCCTTTTGACCAGGTGGAAATGAGACTTCATTGTAGTGCAGATTTCCTTTGCAAGCTTGCTTGGTTGGCCAAAAAGTGCGTATGCGTTTTTTCCTGAATATATTCAGGAAAAAACACATACGCCCTTTTTGGCCAAGTGCATCATTGTCGAGTTTCTGACTCTCTTCATATGCTTTCAATGCAATTCCAGTCTACCTCCTGAAATCGGTTTCCTGCAATTCTGCCTTGCTTTCATTGCCTCTTCATAGCCTTACCTCAATATATTTTTTAAAAATAGTTGTCCTTTATAACTCTGCAGGTTTTTGAATTGCAGTGGCCCTTAGCTCCATTTTTTAGCTCTTATTTTTGTGGTATTGCCCCATAACCACAGGATTCCTTGAAGCCCTATTTTTCTTCTGGGGCACCTGCTGTGCCTTTGGTTAATTCTTCTTACTGATGTGATATTAGAGTGACATGTGCCCATTGAAACCGCTACAGCTAGTTTCTCACTGGTTCCCCCTATTCCCATTCATCCTCTGCACTAACTGCAGACTGTGCGATACCAGAACTTAAAGGCATTGACTCCATGTGGGGATGTTGTTAGTAAAGCGGCTGGAATGTCGATCCGGAGCCCCAGGAGAGGAAAAATGAGGTGCGTTTTAGAAACCTTTCCCGATCATATGGTATACCAGTCGCTGGGTTTCCCAAGCATGGTTTAGCTGTAGGAAGATTCCCTTCAACCTGGAGTGTTGGGACCCTTGGACTGAGTAGCATGAAGTATTGCATTAAACTTTCGGCAGTTGCTCACCAAAGCTCACCAATCCTGTCAGCCCCAAGTGTCCAGCCTTATGTCTTATCCAGCTGTGGGTTTATATGTGGTCAATCCAGGTTGCATCACAGCCCCTGAGCGAATTTTGTAAGAATTTTTCTCTCTTTCATTGTTTCAGCGTTTTGTTTTTAAAATTTATTTCTATAATGGGGTTTAGCTCCTTTTCACTGCTGTGTTTGTGCCGCTCTGCACACACTTGATTCCCTTATGGAGATATATCAATACATGGGTTTTAAGATTCTTATTCCTCAGATATATTTCTCTGCAGTGTATAGGGTGTGTTGAGGCCTGTTCATTGAGCAAGGTGTAGATCTTGTCTAATACCTATTTGGTTTATTGAACGGTATCTGTGCTAATTTCAAACTCTGGTTTTATGCATCACCCCACCTCTCCTTTCCCCTTAAGCTGACATAAGTGTGTTTTCTAAGTGTGAGACACTGTTCTGTTCTGTAATTCATTTCTTGTGCAGCCATATTTACCCTCCCTCTATAAGTGATATCTTATGATATGTTTCTTTTTCTGTTTGACTTATTTCAAGTAGTATTATCGGACCTAAATCCACTCTTTATCCTTCTACTAGCCTTATTACATTGATTTCATGGTGAAGAGATATTCCATTGTACATAAGTACCACATCTTCTTTATCCATTGTTCTCTTTCCTGGGATATTTAAGGTGTACTGAAGTTGAGGTTCTTGTAAACAGAGTAGCCCTAAACTGTGGTGTGCTTGTGTCTTGTTGATTTTTAGACTTCCCTAGATATACTCCCATGATTGGAAGTGTCCTATGCTCTGTAGCTCTGTTTTTTAGATGATTTAGGAACCACCATACACTTCTCCAGAGTGGCTCTCGGCAGTTCACACACTGCCCATCAGCGTATAAAGGCTCCCTGTTCTCCATGGCCTGTCCTGCATTTCTGGTTTTTACAATTTTTTAGGATGGCCCTTTTGACCGGTGGGAAGTGAGACTTCTTTGTTGTGCACATTTGCATTGCTTGCTTGCTTCGTTGCCCATAAAGTGCGTATGCGTTTTTTCCTGGATATAATCAGGAAAAAACGCATACGCCCTTTTGGGCCAACTGCATCATTGTCGAAATTCTGCCGCTTTTCATGTGCGTTAAAGACGAGTCCAATCTATCTCTTGAAATCTGTTTCTTGCAATTCTGTCTTGCATTCAGATCCTCTTCTTTGCCTTACCTCAACATATTTTTGGACGTTAGTTTTCATTTATAACTCTGCAGGTTTGTGAATTGCAGTGACCCTGAGCTCCATTTTTTAAGTTGCTCTTTTGTGAGCTGGCCTCAAACCCACAGGATTGCTTCAGGCCCTATTTTGGCTCCGGCGAGGCAGGCTGAGCCTTTCTTTAATTCTTATTCTTAATGGGAAATTAGAGTGATATGTGCCCGTCCAAACCCCTACAACTCTTCTCTCATTGGTTCCCCCTCTTCCCGTTCATCCTCCTCACAATTTGCAAAATGTGTGAAACAGAAGTTTAAATGTGCTGATTCTCCAAGTGGGGAGATTCTAAGTAGCGTGGCTGGAATGGTGAACAGGAGCACCAGGAGAGGATAAATGAGGTGCATTTTAGACACATCTCCCGATCACATGGTGTACAGTCCTCTGGGTTTTCCATGCATGTTTTAGCTGTAGGAAGATCCCTTGAACCTGCAGATTTGGGACCCATTGAATGGGTACCAGGTAGTATTACTTTAAAGGGTGTGCATTTCCTCACCCAACCTCACATTTCTCTTAGCGCAAACAGTTTCCAGCCTTATGTCTCATCCTGCTGTGGGTCTAGATGTGTTCAATCCATGTTGCATCACCGTCCCTGAGGAAAAGTTGTAAGAGGTTTTCTCTGTCTCTCTGTCGTTTATTTTTTTCAATTTATTACTATATTGGTTACAGCTGATTTTCAAAGCTCTGTTTCTTGCTGCTGTACATCCACTTGATTCGCGTACAGAGAGACATCAATAAATTCTTTTTCAGATTCTTACCAGTCGTATATATTCTTTTCCGGTGACTTGAGTGTGCTGAGTGCAGTTCTTTTAGCTACCGTGTAGGCCTTGTTGATTATCAGTTTGGTATTTGGAATGGTATCTTTGCTAATTTCAACCTCCTGGATGATGCCTCACCCCTCCCCACCTTTCCCGTTTAGCAGCCTTATGCGTGTTTTCTACATATTTGACTATGTTTTTGTTTTGTAATTTATTTCATGTGTAGCCATTTTGGATTCCACCTTTAAGTGATATCTTATGATATGTGTCTTTTTCTTTTTGAATTCTGTCACTTAGAATGATCATACGTAACTCCTCCGGAGTCGTTACAACTGGCCATATTTCATTGATTTCCAGGCTGAATAATATTCCACTCTACCTAAGTACCACATCTCTATCCATTTTTTCCCTCCAGAGACATTTAAGTTATATCCTAGTCGAGGATCTTTTAAACAGAGAGGGGGTAAACATTGGGGTGCCTGTGTCCTCTCGATTTTTGTTTTTCCCAAGATATACGCCCATGAGTGCAAGTGCCCTATGCTCTGTAGCTCATTTTTTAGATGCTTTAGTAAACACAATACACTTCTCCAGAATGGCCGTTGGCAATATACATTTCCACTATAAGTCTCACAGGGCTCCCTCTTCTCGTTGCCCTGTCCTGCATTTCTGTTGTTTACGCTTTATGAGGATGGCTCTTCTGACTGATGCGAAGTGATATCTTTTGTAGTATTGACTTCCAGTGCCCACCTGTTTGGTTGGCTAAAAAAGTGTATGCCCTTTTCTTGAATATATACAGAAAAGAACGCATACACCCTTTTTGGCCAACTGCAATGTTGGCAATGTTCAGCTCCTTCTCTTGTGCTTAATGGCGAGTCCTTTCTACCTCCTCAAATCCCTTTCCTGCCATTCTCCCTTGCTTACAAGTCCTTTTCTCTGACTTTCCTCAAGACATTTTTCAGTGATGGATATTTTCAACTCTGCAGTTTTGTGAATTTTACTGCCCCTGAGTTCCATTGTTCAACTCGTGTTTATGGGAACTGGCCACAAAGCAGCGGGATTTCCTCAAGCCCTATACTGTTTCCATGGGCAACCCTAGCCTTTGGTCAATTCGTCTTCCTGATTGGAAATTAGAGTGACATGTGCCTGTCTGAACACCTAGGACTTGTCTCTCATTGTTCCTCATCCTTCCGCTTCATCCTCTGGACAAATTCCAAACTGTACGCAACAGGATGTTGACAGTGCTGACATCTCCAAGTGGGGAGACTGTTAGTAAAGACGCTGGAGGGGTGAACCCGAGCACCAGGAGATGAGGAGATGAGATGCCTTTTCCAAACTCTTCCCGATCAGACGGTATACCATCCTCTGGGTGTGACAGACATGTTTTAGCAGTAGGAAGAGTCCCATTCATGTAAGGAGAACACCAGGGCTTTTTCAAAATCAGTGTCTCCCCGAAACCCAAACTGGGGAAGTTTTTAAGCTACGGCTACACATATGTTCATTAAGGGCCTTGGGAAGTAGGCAGAGTCCAAACTTTAGATGATTGAAGTCTTCAGGGTCAGAAGCACTCACCACCAGCTTCCCTTAGGCTACACTTTAACTGTCATTGATAGATGATGTCAATAAAAATATCTATTCTTTTTCAGATTATTTCCCCTTATAGGTTATTGCAAAATGTTGAGTGTAGTTCCCTGTGCTATACAGTAGTTCCTTGTTGATGATCTATTTTATACATAGCAGTGTGTATGTGTTCATTCCAAACTGTTAATTTATCCCTCCTCCCACCTTTCCCCTTTGGTAATAATAAATTATAAGATTTTATACTTCTCAGAAATGGGGGAGCTGAAAGAGAGGTATCATTTTCAATGGAAAAGCATTTAAAACAAGATTGAAGGTTTAACCAAGATTATTAGCTGTACATCCTTGGAAAGAAATCACTTTGTTTCTCTAATATTGACCTGACAAATAAGACAAACCTTTTCACTGAACTTGCTTATAAAAAGTGATGGAAATATCAAATGGAAGTGTTAAAAACATCTTATTTTACCCGAGCCTTATACACTGTTCTATGTTAACTACAGTTTGGCTCACACATCTGTTCATTGAGGTTACAATAGTCTCAATTTCTGTTACTGATCCTCCAGAGTGGACCCCAACAAGTGTCCCCCTGCCCAGTGTCATTGGGGCCAACAGATCGAGACTGAGTTTGGTTCACAAGCAAAGGAAACTTTATATTTTGATCAGAGAATGGAGAGGTGAGAGCATGCACTACCCCGTGGGCTGTGGGCTGGGCTGCTGTGTAGAGATCCTGTCAGAGTCAGTGGGAGGGAGGGAGGCGGCGGAGCTCTCGAGGGCTGGGTTGGCTGTAGCTCAGGCTCTATATCGTGGAGTCTGCACTGGGCCCCAGGAGCTGAGGTGTCGACCCAGCCATTCTGCACTAGGAAATCTGGTCTGAAGTGCCGGGTGTGGAACCTCTGCATGCGGGACCCTAGGAGCACGTGAAATTAGACAAAGCACAAAGGATAAAAAAGGTTAGACTTGACTTTATTGCCCAGATTCTATTTTTATCTCCCAGGGATTTTTAATGGGCTTTGCTGGGGACAAACCCCTCCTCTGCCTTTTGTCCCGTTCCTCATTCTTGGAGTGCTGAGGGTGCAGACCCTTCTTCTGTAACTGCTGAGTGCTGAGTTGGGAGCCCTCATACCCTGGGGCGAGGGTCAGAGCTTCTCCCCAGCAGCCTCCCGGTGACGTTGATTGTCCCCAGGACCCCTGCCTCCCTGCTCGTCCACCTGAGCACCAGCATTGGAAGTGTTATAGATTCTAATGACCTTTAAGGGTCCAGGAAAGAGATGTGCAGAGACGCTGTGGGGGCCGGTTTCACCCCGCCCCACATTTGTTCGGCCACCTTAGGCTGACCGTCTCTGCCAGCCTAGATGCTCTGACCAGTAGTCTGCGCTTTCTTCAGTTAGGCCCCTGAATTAACGTACAAACAGCACCAGGTGTCAGAGCCCTGCCCGCTCAACTCCCAGACAGTCCAGGGTCAGTGGTGATCAAGGACCATGATGGCTACTGAGTCAACAGCCTTTTGAAGTAAACAGGAGTCCAGCCGGTCTTATTGGCCACCATCATCACGGTGTCTGTAGGCTTTTCTATGGTGACAGTGTGGTATACTGTTCCCCCGCCAAGATTATTAGCTCCCCTCTGGGTGCAGTAAGTCCTGCAAGCAGTAGTCTACTCTTTTGGGACACACTCTTGTTGTTTTATGAGAGAAACTCCAGGTCAAGTGATGTTCACACGAGTCGTCATGGTGCCCTGTTGCCCCCGGTTATCTCTCTGGATGTTGGAGTTGGAGGGCCTCCTCACTCGAGGTCGGTGTGCCCACGGAGCGAACCCTGCAACTTCAGGGCATGGTTGGTGGTTAGGATCACCACGTGGGGTCCTTTTCCCTTAGGAGGGAGGTGGCCTTTTGGGCTGCTGATTTCCAGGTTTTTAGATACCGCCAGTATCTTGGCCAGATGTGGCAGTGGGCCAAGCCCCTTAGTGACCGTAGTTTATCCTACCTGGATGGCATTCTTGCATTGTTCCATTTCAAGTGGTCCCAGTTTTTGCACTAATTCTCCAATGGCGATTCACCTTTCACCGGGAATGTAAAGGTCAAAGAGTTTAGCTAAATTAGGGAGTTCCAGGGCAAGGGTCTGAATTGACTGCTCTTTCCATTCTTGAAAGGCCACTTCTGGATTCTATTCAAAAGGATCATCATCTTTTCCTTTCAGTGTTTCATATAGAGGCCCAGCTAGTAGACTGTAGCTAGGGATCCAGAAGCAGCAAACCCTGGCCTCCCCAGGAACCCCTAAGCTGTCTTCTAGTTTTAGAAAGGGGTAAGGCTGAAAATGGTTTCTTCCCTTTCCTGGGATGGGCTTCTCTGACCTTCTGTGAGAATGAAGCCCAGGCAGGTCACCGCAGTCTGTGATATTTGAGCTTTTTCTTGGACAACTTCTATCCTTTATTGGCTTGGTAGTTCAGAGGCCTCCTTAGTAGGGCTGGTGATCAGAATGTCGTCTGCATATTGAAGGAGGGTTTCCTTTTCCAGAGGTAGAACTTTTAGGTCTTTAGCTAAGCTTTCCCCAAAGATGGTGTGGGAATTTTTGCACCCTTGGGGCCAGACGGCCCGGAAGTATTGTTTTAGTTGTATGTTGAGTCCTGCCACTCACAAGCCAAAATTTCTTGTGACTCTGGGACTAATGGAATACAAAAGAAGGCATCATTGAAGACTAATACAGAATACCATGTCCTGGTGGTTGGTAGAATGACCAGCAGGGTGTAGGAATTAGGAGCAACTGGAGGTATATCCTCGGTGGCTTCACTGACTGTCCTGACATCCTTTACCAGGTCCCCAGTGGCCCATGGGGCTCTCGTGGTCAGACCAATCCCAGAATATGGAGCTCACCTGGGCAGGTACCCCACCCCCACCCCAGCCCACGGGGCTCTCGTGGTCAGGCCCCTCCCAGGATACAGAGCTACCCTTGCAGGTACCGTGGCAGGGCTGGGCACACAGGAACCGTGCACATAGCCCTCATTGCAGAGCACCCCCAGCTCACCTGTCGCTCAGAGCTGACACAGAGCACCTCAGAGCAGGACTTGAACTAACAAACAGCAGCTGCGACAGGTCTGTGACCCTGGGCATCACTCCGTGAGGCCTCCCTCCACCTGGTCTTCCAGAGACTTCCACTGCACCCGGGGCACCAGGCCTCTGTCTCCAACCACCACCCACCCCTCCTCTGCCTGACTCCTGGGTTCCTCTCATTAGGAGAGGGTTTTCTTGAAGTTGTCTCCCACTCATGGGCCAGATAAAATGATTAGAAAACAAGCCAAAGCTGCAGCCCCTTGTCTATCCTGACTCTCAGGAGCCCACACCTGTTCCTTGGACCTGGCCGGTTCAGCAAGTTCCATTTTCTGCAACTGTGAGCCCCTGAGGGGTGATGATTGGCTGAGCTGGGCAGCCTTACCGTGCCGGCCAGCCCTCCCCAGGTGTGCCTGGGTTGAGATCAATATAAATACCACTCCAGGCAGCAAGAGCCCCTGCAGCCGTGCCTGACGCCATTTTCTCTGCCCTGTCAGCAGTCTCGGGGCTGGGCTGGTGGGAGGGAGTGAGAGGCCACGGCTTTGTGGGTGGCCCAGTGTGAGTGGGGCTCTGCTGGACTTTCTGCAGCAGTTGCCAGGCTGCCACCTGCTAAAGAAGAGGATGTGTCACCCATACCTGCTGCTGGAATTTCTCCCTGGGCAGAGGTGAGGAAGGAAAAAAGCAGTGGGGGCAGGGACAGGACGGGTATCTCAGGCAGGGAAATGGAAATCTTCCAGAAGAGCACCCAGGGCCAGGACCATCCTGGCTGGCCTGCAGGCACCAAGTCGGCCGGCATGCTGTCACTCGTGTGGCTCTATGGCCCTTCCTCTAGGCTTTCAAGTCCTTGTATATATTCAGGTGTTTTACCTGGGACGGGTGGGAATAGTTCAGCAGCAACTGGCCTGGGGCTCAGCTCACGTTTACTCACAGATGCCTCGGCACGGTGCCCCAGCTTTGCAATGAGGACGCTTGTTGCGTGGGGGCTGCTGGCTGAATGGGAGACGATTCCCCACCACTGACCAACTTCAGAATTGTTTACAACTGGAGCAAGTGCCCTGATACGGTTTTCCTCTGTGGAACTGGTGGGTTCTGTGTTTTTTTTCTCTTTTTCGTTTTTGGTTCAAGGTAGATTTTATTCCTCTTTTTTGTATTTACAGATATAAGCATGGAAATAATTTATTCATATAAATACATGTATGTGCAGGGAATAATTGTTTTTTCTGTTTTATTTTTTAAATTTTACTTCTTTTTAATTTTGAATTTTATTTTATATTTTTATACAGCAGGTTCTTATTGGTTATCTATTTTATACATATAAATGTATACATGCCAATCCCAGTCTCTCAACTCCTCCCACCACCACCCCCCCAACAGCTTTCCCCCCTTGTTGTCCATACGTTTGTTGTCTACATCTGTTGCTCTGTTTATGCCTTGCAAAATGGTTAATCTGTACAGTTTTTCTAGGTTCCACATATATGCATGAATATACAAGATTTGTTTTTCTCTTTCTGACTTACTTCACTCTGTATGACAGTCTCTAGATCCATCGACGTCTCTACAAATGACCCAATTTCATTCCTTTTCATGGCTTAGTGATATTCCATTTTATATATGTACCACAGCTTTATGCATTCGTCTGTCTGTGGGCATTTAGGTTGCTTCCATTACCTCGATATTGTAAATAGTGATGCAATGAACATTGCGGTGAATGACTCATTTTGATTTATGGTTTTGTCTGGGTATATGTCCAGTACTGGGATTGCTGTATCATATGGTAATTCTATTGTTAGTTTCTTAAGAAATTCCATATTGTTCTCCATAATGACTGTATCAATTTATATTCCCAACAATAGTGGAAGAGGGTTCCTTTTCTCCACACCCTTTCCAGCATTTTTTGTTTGTAGATTTTCAATGATGCCTATTCTACCAGGTGTGAGGTGATACCTCATTGTTGAATCCATTTCGTTGAGCAAGGGGTAGCTCTTGTCTATTACATATTTGGCTTATGGAACGGTATCTGTGCTAATTTCAAACTCTGCTTTTATGCAGCACCCCAACTCACCTTCCCCCTTAAGCAGGCATAAGTTGGTTTTCTAAACTTGAGACCCTGTTCTGTTTTGTAATTCAGTTCATGTGTAGCCAAGTTCACATTCCGTGTATTAGTGATACCTTATGATGTTTCTTTTTCTGTGTGACTTATTTCACTTAGAATCATCGTGCCTCAATCCACTCATTATGCTGGTACGGGCCTGGTGACATAGATTTCATTGCTGAGTGGTATTCTGTTGTACAGAAGTAACGCAACTTCTTTATCCATTATTTGCTCTCTGGGATATTTAACTTGTGCCGTAGAAGAGATTTCTGTAAAAAGAGCCATCCCAAATTTTGGGGTTGCTGTGTCTTTTTGATATTAATTTCCCTAAGCTATAGGACCATAAGTGGAAGTGCCCTAGGCTCTGTTGCTTTGTTTTTTAGATGTTTCAGGAAACACCATACACTTCTCCCGAGTGGTTGTTGGCAATTTACATCCCGCCCATCAGCATAACAAGGCTCCCAGTTCTCCATGGCCTGTCCTGCCTTTCTGGATTTTACACTTTTTTCAGATGGCCCTTTTGACCGGGGGGAAGTGAGACTTCATTGTAGTGCAGATTTCCTTTGCAAGCTTGCTTGGTTGGCCAAAAAGGGCGTATGCGTTTTTTCCTGAATATATTCAGGAAAAAACGCATACGCCCTTTTTGGCCAAGTGCATCATTGTGGACGTTCTGCCTCTTTTCCTATGCTTTCAATGCAATTCCAGTCTACCTCCTGAAATCGGTTTCCTGCAATTCTGCCCCGCTTTCAAGTCCTCTTGGCAGCCTTACTTCAGTCTATTTTTGGACGATAGCTGTCATTTATAACTCTGCAGGTTTGTGAATTACAGTGCCCCTGAGCTCCTTTCTTCAACTCGCTTTCTTTTGAGCTGGCCACAACACCGCAGGTTGGCTTCAGGCCATAATCCGGTTCCGGTACGGCATGCTGAGCCTTTGGTTATTTCCTCTTCCTGGTGGGAAATGAGAGTTAAATTTGCCCGTCCAGACACCTCCAGCTAGCCTCTCATTGGTTCTCGCTATTCCTGTTCATCTTCCGCAGAAATTGCAAACTGGGCCAAACAGGAGGTTAAAGGCGCTGACTCTCCAAGTGGGGAGAGTGTTAGTAAAGCGTCTGGAATGTTGCACCCGAGTACCAGGGGAGGAAAACTGAGACATATTTGAACACGTCTCCCTTTCACATGGTTGATCATACTTGGGTTCCACATGCATGTTTTAGCTGAAGGAAGAATAACTTAAACCTGGAGAGTTGAGACCCGTGGAATGGGTACCATGCAATATGACTTCAAAGGGTCTTCATTTGCTCACCGAACCTCTCCAATCCTATCACTGCTGCGTTTATGCCCCTGTACACATGCTTGATTCTCTTTCGGAGACATAGCAATCCATAGGTTTTACGATACTTACTAGTCAGGTACATTCTTAGGCGTTTAATATGCGGTGTTGAGTCCATTTCATTGAGCAAGGAGTAGCTCTTGTCTATTCCATATTTGACTTAAGGAACTTTATCTGTGCTCATTTCAATCTCTGGTTTTATGCAGCACCCCAACTCACCTTTACCCTTAAGCAAGCATAAGTTGGTTTTCTAAATTTGAGACCCTGTTCTGTTCTGTAATTCAGTTCCTGTGTAGCCAAGTTTACATTCCGTGTATTACTGATATCTTATGATGTTTCTTTTTCTGTGTGACTTATTTCAGTTAGAATCATCATACCTGAATCCACTCATTGTGATGCTAAGGGCCTGATGACATAGATTTCATTGCTGAGTGATATTGCTTTGTAAGTAAATACCACAACTTCTTTATCCATTTTTCACTTTCTGCGATGTTGAACTTGTACTGTAAACGAGGTTCTTGTAAACAGAGGCGTCCCAAACTTTGGGGTGGCTGTGTCTTTTTGATTTTAATTTCCCTAAGCTATAGGACCATAAGTGGCAGTGCTCTAGGCTCTGTTGCTTTGTTTTTTAGATGTTTCAGGAAACACCATACACTTCTCCCGAGTGTCTGTTGGCAATTTACATCCCGCCCATCAGCATAACAAGGCTCCCAGTTCTCCATGGCCTGTCCTGCCTTTCTGGATTTTACACTTTTTTCAGATGGCCCTTTTGACCGGGGGGAAGTGAGACTTCATTGTAGTGCAGATTTCCTTTGCAAGCTTGCTTGGTTGGCCAAAAAGGGCGTATGCGTTTTTTCCTGAATATATTCAGGAAAAAACGCATACGCCCTTTTTGGCCAAGTGCATCATTGTGGACGTTCTGCCTCTTTTCCTATGCTTTCAATGCAATTCCAGTCTACCTCCTGAAATCGGTTTCCTGCAATTCTGCCCCGCTTTCAAGTCCTCTTGGCAGCCTTACTTCAGTCTATTTTTGGACGATAGCTGTCATTTATAACTCTGCAGGTTTGTGAATTACAGTGCCCCTGAGCTCCTTTCTTCAACTCGCTTTCTTTTGAGCTGGCCGCACCACTTCAGGATGGCTACAGGCCCTAATCTGGTTCCGGTACGGCACGCTGAGCCTTTGGTTATTTCCTCTTCCTGGTGGGAAATGAGAGTTAAATTTGCCCGTCCAGACACCTCCAGCTAGCCTCTCATTGGTTCTCGCTATTCCTGTTCATCTTCCGCAGAAATTGCAAACTGGGCCAAACAGGAGGTTAAAGGCGCTGACTCTCCAAGTGGGGAGAGTGTTAGTAAAGCGTCTGGAATGTTGCACCCGAGTACCAGGGGAGGAAAACTGAGACATATTTGAACACGTCTCCCGTTCACATGGTTGATCATACTTGGGTTCCACATGCATGTTTTAGCTGAAGGAAGAATACCTTAAACCTGGAGAGTTGAGACCCGTGTAATGGGTACCATGGAATATGACTTCAAAGGGTCTTCATTTGCTCACCGAACCTCTCCAATCCTATCACTGCTGCGTTTATGCCCCTGTACACATGCTTGATTCTCTTTTGGAGACATAGCAATCCATAGGTTTTACGATACTTACTAGTCAGGTACATTAGGCGTTTAATATGCGGTGTTGAGTCCATTTCGTTGAGCAAGGAGTAGCTCTTGTCTATTCCATATTTGACTTAAGGAACTTTATCTGTGCTCATTTCAATCTCTGGTTTTATGCAGCACCCCAACTCACCTTTACCCTTAAGCAAGCATAAGTTGGTTTTCTAAATTTGAGACCCTGTTCTGTTCTGTAATTCAGTTCCTGTGTAGCCAAGTTTACATTCCGTGTATTACTGATATCTTATGATGTTTCTTTTTCTGTGTGACTTACTTCAGTTAGAATCATCATACCTGAATCCACTCATTGTGATGCTAAGGGCCTGATGACATAGATTTCATTGCTGAGTGATATTGCTTTGTAAGTAAATACCACAACTTCTTTATCCATTTTTCACTTTCTGCGATGTTGAACTTGTACTGTAAACGAGGTTCTTGTAAACAGAGCCGTTCCAAACATTGGGGTGGCTGTGTCTTTTT
The DNA here is from genome assembly GCF_951394435.1 of Stenella coeruleoalba. Lineage (NCBI taxonomy): Eukaryota > Metazoa > Chordata > Mammalia > Artiodactyla > Delphinidae > Stenella > Stenella coeruleoalba. The sequence goes on along the minus strand of NW_027646432.1, from coordinate 238,532 downwards.
GATTTTAATTTCCCTAAGCTATAGGACCATAAGTGGCAGTGCCCTAGGTTCTGTTGCTTTGTTTTTTAGATGTTTCAGGAAACACCATACACTTCTCCCGAGTGGTTGTTGGCAATTTACATCCCGCCCATCAGCATAACAAGGCTCCCAGTTCTCCATGGCCTGTCCTGCCTTTCTGGATTTTACACTTTTTTCAGATGGCCCTTTTGACCGGGGGGAAGTGAGACTTCATTGTAGTGCAGATTTCCTTTGCAAGCTTGCTTGGTTGGCCAAAAAGGGCGTATGCGTTTTTTCCTGAATATATTCAGGAAAAAACGCATACGCCCTTTTTGGCCAAGTGCATCATTGTGGACGTTCTGCCTCTTTTCCTATGCTTTCAATGCAATTCCAGTCTACCTCCTGAAATCGGTTTCCTGCAATTCTGCCCCGCTTTCAAGTCCTCTTGGCAGCCTTACTTCAGTCTATTTTTGGACGATAGCTGTCATTTATAACTCTGCAGGTTTGTGAATTACAGTGCCCCTGAGCTCCTTTCTTCAACTCGCTTTCTTTTGAGCTGGCCGCACCACTTCAGGATGGCTACAGGCCCTAATCTGGTTCCGGTACGGCACGCTGAGCCTTTGGTTATTTCCTCTTCCTGGTGGGAAATGAGAGTTAAATTTGCCCGTCCAGACACCTCCAGCTAGCCTCTCATTGGTTCTCGCTATTCCTGTTCATCTTCCGCAGAAATTGCAAACTGGGCCAAACAGGAGGTTAAAGGCGCTGACTCTCCAAGTGGGGAGAGTGTTAGTAAAGCGTCTGGAATGTTGCACCCGAGTACCAGGGGAGGAAAACTGAGACATATTTGAACACGTCTCCCGATCACATGGTTGATCATACTCTGGGTTCCACATGCATGTTTTAGCTGAAGGAAGAATACCTAAAACCTGGGTAGTTGAAACCCGTGGAATGGGTACCATGCAATATGACTTCAAAGGGTCTTCATTTGCTCACCGAACCTCTCCAATCCTATCACTGCTGCGTTTATGCCCCTGTACACATGCTTGATTCTCTTTCGGAGACATAGCAATCCATAGGTTTTAAGATACTTACTAGTCAGGTACATTCTTAGGCGTTTAATATGGGGTGTTGAGTCCATTTCGTTGAGCAAGGAGTAGCTCTTGTCTATTCCGTATTTGGCTTAAGGAACTTTATCTGTGCTCATTTCAATCTCTGGTTTTATGCAGCACCCCAACTCACCTTTACCCTTAAGCAAGAATAAGTTGGTTTTCTAAATTTGAGACCCTGTTCTGTTCTGTAATTCAGTTCCTGTGTAGCCAAGTTTACATTCCGTGTATTACTGATATCTTATGATGTTTCTTTTTCTGTGTGACTTATTTCAGTTAGAATCATCATACCTGAATCCACTCATTGTGCTGCTAAGGGCCTGATGACACAGATTTCATTGCTGAGTGATATTGCTTTGTAAGAAAATACCACAACTTCTTTATCCATTTTTCACTTTCTGCGATGTTGAACTTGTACTGTAAACGAGGTTCTTGTAAACAGAGCCGTTCCAAATTTTGGGGTGGCTGTGTCTTTTTGATTTTAATTTCCCTAAGCTATAGGACTATAAGTGGAAGTGCCCTAGGTTCTGTTGCTTTGTTTTTTATATGTTTCAGGAAACACCATACACTTCTCCCGAGTGGTTGTTGCCAATTTACATCCCGCCCTTCAGCATAACAAGGCTCCCAGTTCTCCATGGCCTGTCCTGACTTTCTGGATTTTACACTTTTTTCAGATGGCCCTTTTGACCGGGGAGAAGTGAGACTTCATTGTAGTGCAGATTTCCTTTGCAAGCTTGCTTGGTTGGCCAAAAAGCGCGTATGCGTTTTTTCCTGAATATATTCAGGAAAAAACGCATACGCCCTTTTTGGCCAAGTGCATCATTGTGGACGTCCTGCCTCTTTTCCTATGCTTTCAATGCAATTCCAGTCTACCTCCTGAAATCGGTTTCCTGCAATTCTGCCCCGCTTTCAAGTCCTCTTGGCAGCCTTACTTCAGTCTATTTTTGGACGATAGCTGTCATTTATAACTCTGCAGGTTTGTGAATTACAGTGCCCCTGAGCTCCTGTCTTCAACTCGCTTTCTTGTGACTTGGCCGCAACACCGCAGGATGGCTTCAGGCCCTAATCTGGTTCCGGCCCGGCATGCTGAGCCTTTGGTTAATTCCTCTTCCTGGTGGGAAATGAGAGTTAAATTTGCCGGTCCAGACACCTCCACCTAGCCTCTCATTGGTTCTCGCTATTCCTGTTCATCTTCCACAGAAATTGCAAACTGGGCCAAACAGGAGGTTAAAGGGACTGACTCTCCAAGTCGGGAGAGTGTTAGTAAAGCGTCTGGAATGTTGCACCCGAGTACCAGGGTACGAAAACTGAGACATATTTGAACACGTCTCCCGATCACATGGTTGATCATACTCTGGGTTCCACATGCATATTTTAGCTGAAGGAAGAATACCTAAAACCTGGGTAGTTGAAACCAGTGGAATGGGTACCATGCAATATGACTTCAAAGGGTCTTCATTTGCTCACCGAACCTCTCCAATCCTATCACTGCTGCGTTTATGCCCCTGTACACATGCTTGATTCTCTTTCGGAGACATAGCAATCCATAGGTTTTAAGATACTTACTAGTCAGGTACATTCTTAGGCGTTTAATATGCGGTGTTGAGTCCATTTCGTTGAGCAAGGAGTAGCTCTTGTCTATTCCATATTTGGCTTAAGGAACTTTATCTGTGCTCATTTCAATCTCTGGTTTTATGCAGCACCCCAACTCACCTTTACCCTTAAGCAAGCATAAGTTGGTTTTCTAAATTTGAGACCCTGTTCTGTTTTGGAATGCAGTTCCTGTGTAGCCAAGTTTACATTCCGTGTATTAGTGATATCTTATGATGTTTCTTTTTCTGTGTGACTTATTTCAGTTAGAATCATCGTACCTGAATCCACTCATTATGCTGCTACGGGCCTTATGACATAGATTTCATTGCTGAGTGATACTGCATTGTACGTAAGTACCACAAGTTCTTTATCCATTTTTCACTTTCTGTGATATTGAACTTGTACGGTAAACGAGGTTCTTGTAAACGGAGCCGTCCCAAACTTTGAGGTGGCTGTGTCTTTTTGATTTTAATTTCCCTAAGCTATAGGACCATAAGTGGAAGTGCCCTAGGCTCTGTTGCTTTGTTTTTTAGATGTTTCAGGAAACACCATACACTTCTCCTGAGTGGTTGTTGGCAATTTACATCCCGCCCATCAGCATAACAAGGCTCCCAGTTTTCCATGGCCTGTCCTGCCTTTCTGGATTTTACACTTTTTTCAGATGGCCGTTTTGACCAGGGGGAAGTGAGACTTCATTGTAGTGCAGATTTTCTTTGCAAGCTTGCTTGGTTGGCCAAAAAGGGCGTATGCGTTTTTTCCTGAATATATTCAGGAAAAAACGCATACGCCCTTTTTGGCCAAGTGCATCATTGTGGACGTTCTGCCTCTTTTCCTATGCTTTCAATGCAATTCCAGTCTACCTCCTGAAATCGGTTTCCTGCAATTCTGCCCCGCTTTCAAGTCCTCTTGGCAGGCTTACTTCAGTCTATTTTTGGACGATAGCTGTCATTTATAACTCTGCAGGTTTGTGAATTACAGTGCCCCTGAGCTCCTTTCTTCAACTTGCTTTCTTGTGACCTGGCCGCAACACCGCAGGATGGCTTCAGGCCCTAATCTGGTTCCGGCACGGCACGCTGAGCCTTTGGTTATTTCCTCTTCCTGGTGGGAAATGAGAGTTAAATTTGCCCGTCCAGACACCTCCAGCTAGTCTCTCATTGGTTCTCGCTATTCCTGTTCATCTTCCGCAGAAATTGCAAACTGGGCCAAACAGGAGGTTAAAGGTGCTGACTCTCCAAGTGGGGAGAGTGTTAGTAAAGCGTCTGGAATGTTGCACCCGAGTACCAGGGGAGGAAAACTGAGACATATTTGAACACGTCTCCCGTTCACATGGTTGATCATACTCTGGGTTCCACATGCATATTTTAGCTGAAGGAAGAATACCTAAAACCTGGGTAGTTGAAACCCGTGGAATGGGTACCATGCAATATGATTTCAAAGGGTCTTCATTTGCTCACCGAACCTCTCCAATCCTATCACTGCTGCGTTTATGCCCCTGTACACATGCTTGATTCTCTTTCGGAGACATAGCAATCCATAGGTTTTAAGATACTTACTAGTCAGGTACATTCTTAGGCGTTTAATATGGGGTGTTGAGTCCATTTCGTTGAGCAAGGAGTAGCTCTTGTCTATTCCATATTTGGCTTAAGGAACTTTATCTGTGCTCATTTCAATCTCTGGTTTTTTGCAGCACCCCAACTCACCTTTACCCTTAAGCAAGAATAAGTTGGTTTTCTAAATTTGAGACCCTGTTCTGTTCTGTAATTCAGTTCCTGTGTAGCCAAGTTTACATTCCGTGTATTACTGATATCTTATGATGTTTCTTTTTCTGTGTGACTTATTTCTGTTAGAATCATCATACCTGAATCCACTCATTATGCTGCTACGGGCCTGATGACATAGATTTCATTGCTGAGTGATACTGCATTGTACGTAAGTACCACAAGTTCTTTATCCATTTTTCACTTTCTGTGATATTGAACTTGTACGGTAAACAAGGTACTTGTAAACGGAGGCGTCCCAAACTTTGGGGTGGCTGTGTCTTTTTGATTTTAATTTCCCTAAGCTATAGGACCATAAGTGGAAGTGCCCTAGGCTCTGTTGCTTTGTTTTTTAGATGTTTCAGGAAACACCATACACTTCTCCTGAGTGTCTGTTGGCAATTTACATCCCGCCCATCAGCATAAGAAGGCTCCCAGTTCTACATGGCCTGTCCTGCCTTTCTGGATTTTACACTTTTTTCAGATGGACCTTTTGACCGGGGAGAAGTGAGACTTCATTGTAGTGCAGATTTCCTTTGCAAGTTTGCTTGGTTGGCCAAAAAGGGCGTATGCGTTTTTTCCTGAATATATTCAGGAAAAAACGCATACGCCCTTTTTGGCCAAGTGCATCATTGTGGACGTTCTGCCTCTTTTCCTATGCTTTCAATGCAATTCCAGTCTACCTCCTGAAATCAGTTTCCTGCAATTCTGCCCCGCTTTCAAGTCCTCTTGGCAGCCTTACTTCAGTATATTTTTGGACGATAGCTGTCACTTATAACTCTGCAGGTTTGTGATTACAGTGCCCCTGAGCTCCTTTCTTCAACTCGCTTTCTTGTGACCTGGCCGCAACACCGCAGGATGTCTTCAGGCCCTAATCTGGTTCTGGCACGGCACGCTGAGCCTTTGGTTAATTCCTCTTCCTGGTGGGAAATGAGAGTTAAATTTGCCCATCCAGACACCTCCAGCTAGTCTCTCATAGATTCTCGCTGTTCCTGTTCATCTTCCGCAGAAATTGCAAACTGGGCCAAACAGGAGGTTAAAGGGACTGACTCTCCAAGTGGGGAGAGTGTTAGTAAGCGTCTGGAATGTTGCACCCGAGTACCAGGGTACGAAAACTGAGACATATTTGAACACGTCTCCCGATCACATGGTTGATCATACTCTAGGTTCCACATGCATGTTTTAGCTGAAGGAAGAATACCTTAAACCTGGGTAGTTGAAACCCGTGGAATGGGTACCATGCAATATGACTTCAAAGGGTCTTCATTTGCTCACGAACCTCTCCAGTCCTATCACTGCTGCGTTTATGCCCCTGTACACATGCTTGATTCTCTTTCGGAGACATAGCAATCCATAGGTTTTAAGATACTTACTAGTCAGGTACATTCTTAGGCGTTTAATATGCGGTGTTGAGTCCATTTCGTTGAGCAAGGAGTAGCTCTTGTCTATTCCATATTTGGCTTAAGGAACTTTATCTGTGCTCATTTCAATCTCTGGTTTTATGCAGAACCCCAACTCACCTTTCCCCTTAAGCAAGCATAAGTTGGTTTTCTAAATTTGAGACCCTGTTCTGTTCTGTAATTCAGTTCCTGTGTAGCCAAGTTTACATTCCGTGTATTACTGATATCTTATGATGTTTCTTTTTCTGTGTGACTTATTTCAGTTAGAGTCATCATACCTGAATCCACTCATTCTGCTGCTAAGGGCCTGATGACATAGATTTCATTGCTGAGTGATATTGCTTTGTAAGTAAATACCACAACTTCTTTATCCATTTTTCACTTTCTGCGATGTTGAACTTGTACTGTAAACGAGGTTCTTGTAAACAGAGCCGTCCCAAACTTTGGGGTGGCTGTGTCTTTTTGATTTTAATTTCCCTAAGCTATAGGACCATAAGTGGCAGTGCCCTAGGCTCTGTTGTTTTGTTTTTTCGATGTTTCAGGAAACACCATACACTTCTCCCGAGTGTCTGTTGGCAATTTACATCCCGCCCATCAGCATAACAAGGCTCCCAGTTCTCCATGGCCTGTCCTGCCTTTCTGGATTTTACACTTTTTTCAGATGGCCCTTTTGACCGGGGGGAAGTGAGACTTCATTGTAGTGCAGATTTCCTTTGCAAGCTTGCTTGGTTGGCCAAAAAGGGCGTATGCGTTTTTTCCTGAATATATTCAGGAAAAAACGCATACGCCCTTTTTGGCCAAGTGCATCATTGTGGACGTTCTGCCTCTTTTCCTATGCTTTCAATGCAATTCCAGTCTACCTCCTGAAATCGGTTTCCTGCAATTCTGCCCCGCTTTCAAGTCCTCTTGGCAGCCTTACTTCAGTCTATTTTTGGACGATAGCTGTCATTTATAACTCTGCAGGTTTGTGAGTTACAGTGCCCCTGAGCTCCTTTCTTCAACTCCTTTTCTTGTGAGCTGGCTGCAACACCGCTGGATGGCTTCAGGCCCTAATCTGGTTCCGGCACGGCATGCTGAGCCTTTGGTTATTTCCTCTTTCTGGTGGGAAATGAGAGTTAAATTTGCCCGTCCAGACACCTCCAGCTAGTCTCTCATTGGTTCTCCCTATTCCTGTTCATCTTCCACAGAAATTGCAAACGGGGCCAAATAGGAGGTTAAAGGTGCTGACTCTCCAAGTGGGGAGAGTGTTAGTAAAGCGTCTGGAATGTTGCACCCGAGTACCAGGGGTGGAAAACTGAGACATATTTGAACACGTCTCCCGTTCACACGGTTGATCATACTCTGGGTTCCATATGCATGTTTTAGCTGAAGGAAGAATACCTTAAACCTGGAGAGTTGAGACCCGTGTAGTGGGTACCATGCAATATGACTTCAAAGGGTCTTCATTTGCTCACCGAACCTCTCCAATCCTATCACTGCTGCGTTTATGCCCCTGTACACACGCTTGATTCTCTTTTGGAGACATAGCAATCCATAGGTTTTAAGATACTTACTAGTCAGGTACATTCTTAGGCGTTTAATATGGGGTGTTGAGTCCATTTCGTTGAGCAAGGAGTAGCTCTTGTCTATTCCATATTTGGCTTAAGGAACTTTATCTGTGCTCATTTCAATCTCTGGTTTTATGCAGCACCCCAACTCACCTTCCCCCTTAAGCAAGCATAAGTTGGTTTTCTAAACTTGAGACACTGTTCTGTTTTGTAATTCAGTTCATGTTTAGCCAAGTTCACATTCTGTGTATTAGTGATACCTTATGATGTTTCTTTTCTGTGTGACTTATTTCAGTTCGAATCATCATACCTGAATCCACTCATTATGCTGCTACGGGCCTGATGACATAGATTTCATTGCTGAGTGATATTGCATTGTACGTAAGTACCACAAGTTCTTTATCCATTTTTCACTTTCTGCGATATTGAACTTGTACTGTAAACGAGGTTCTTGTAAACAGAGCCGTCCCAAACTTTGGGGTGGCTGTGTCTTTTTGATTTTAATTTCCCTAATCTATAGGACCATAAGTGGAAGTGCCCTAGGTTCTGTTGCTTTGTTTTTTAGATGTTTCAGGAAACACCATACACTTCTCCAGAGTGGCTGTTGACAATTTACATCCCGCCCATCAGCATAAGAAGGCTCCCAGTTCTCCATGGCCTGTCGTGCCTTTATGGATTTTACACTTTTTTCAGATGGCCCTTTTGACCAGGTGGAAATGAGACTTCATTGTAGTGCAGATTTCCTTTGCAAGCTTGCTTGGTTGGCCAAAAAGTGCGTATGCGTTTTTTCCTGAATATATTCAGGAAAAAACACATACGCCCTTTTTGGCCAAGTGCATCATTGTCGAGTTTCTGACTCTCTTCATATGCTTTCAATGCAATTCCAGTCTACCTCCTGAAATCGGTTTCCTGCAATTCTGCCTTGCTTTCATTGCCTCTTCATAGCCTTACCTCAATATATTTTTTAAAAATAGTTGTCCTTTATAACTCTGCAGGTTTTTGAATTGCAGTGGCCCTTAGCTCCATTTTTTAGCTCTTATTTTTGTGGTATTGCCCCATAACCACAGGATTCCTTGAAGCCCTATTTTTCTTCTGGGGCACCTGCTGTGCCTTTGGTTAATTCTTCTTACTGATGTGATATTAGAGTGACATGTGCCCATTGAAACCGCTACAGCTAGTTTCTCACTGGTTCCCCCTATTCCCATTCATCCTCTGCACTAACTGCAGACTGTGCGATACCAGAACTTAAAGGCATTGACTCCATGTGGGGATGTTGTTAGTAAAGCGGCTGGAATGTCGATCCGGAGCCCCAGGAGAGGAAAAATGAGGTGCGTTTTAGAAACCTTTCCCGATCATATGGTATACCAGTCGCTGGGTTTCCCAAGCATGGTTTAGCTGTAGGAAGATTCCCTTCAACCTGGAGTGTTGGGACCCTTGGACTGAGTAGCATGAAGTATTGCATTAAACTTTCGGCAGTTGCTCACCAAAGCTCACCAATCCTGTCAGCCCCAAGTGTCCAGCCTTATGTCTTATCCAGCTGTGGGTTTATATGTGGTCAATCCAGGTTGCATCACAGCCCCTGAGCGAATTTTGTAAGAATTTTTCTCTCTTTCATTGTTTCAGCGTTTTGTTTTTAAAATTTATTTCTATAATGGGGTTTAGCTCCTTTTCACTGCTGTGTTTGTGCCGCTCTGCACACACTTGATTCCCTTATGGAGATATATCAATACATGGGTTTTAAGATTCTTATTCCTCAGATATATTTCTCTGCAGTGTATAGGGTGTGTTGAGGCCTGTTCATTGAGCAAGGTGTAGATCTTGTCTAATACCTATTTGGTTTATTGAACGGTATCTGTGCTAATTTCAAACTCTGGTTTTATGCATCACCCCACCTCTCCTTTCCCCTTAAGCTGACATAAGTGTGTTTTCTAAGTGTGAGACACTGTTCTGTTCTGTAATTCATTTCTTGTGCAGCCATATTTACCCTCCCTCTATAAGTGATATCTTATGATATGTTTCTTTTTCTGTTTGACTTATTTCAAGTAGTATTATCGGACCTAAATCCACTCTTTATCCTTCTACTAGCCTTATTACATTGATTTCATGGTGAAGAGATATTCCATTGTACATAAGTACCACATCTTCTTTATCCATTGTTCTCTTTCCTGGGATATTTAAGGTGTACTGAAGTTGAGGTTCTTGTAAACAGAGTAGCCCTAAACTGTGGTGTGCTTGTGTCTTGTTGATTTTTAGACTTCCCTAGATATACTCCCATGATTGGAAGTGTCCTATGCTCTGTAGCTCTGTTTTTTAGATGATTTAGGAACCACCATACACTTCTCCAGAGTGGCTCTCGGCAGTTCACACACTGCCCATCAGCGTATAAAGGCTCCCTGTTCTCCATGGCCTGTCCTGCATTTCTGGTTTTTACAATTTTTTAGGATGGCCCTTTTGACCGGTGGGAAGTGAGACTTCTTTGTTGTGCACATTTGCATTGCTTGCTTGCTTCGTTGCCCATAAAGTGCGTATGCGTTTTTTCCTGGATATAATCAGGAAAAAACGCATACGCCCTTTTGGGCCAACTGCATCATTGTCGAAATTCTGCCGCTTTTCATGTGCGTTAAAGACGAGTCCAATCTATCTCTTGAAATCTGTTTCTTGCAATTCTGTCTTGCATTCAGATCCTCTTCTTTGCCTTACCTCAACATATTTTTGGACGTTAGTTTTCATTTATAACTCTGCAGGTTTGTGAATTGCAGTGACCCTGAGCTCCATTTTTTAAGTTGCTCTTTTGTGAGCTGGCCTCAAACCCACAGGATTGCTTCAGGCCCTATTTTGGCTCCGGCGAGGCAGGCTGAGCCTTTCTTTAATTCTTATTCTTAATGGGAAATTAGAGTGATATGTGCCCGTCCAAACCCCTACAACTCTTCTCTCATTGGTTCCCCCTCTTCCCGTTCATCCTCCTCACAATTTGCAAAATGTGTGAAACAGAAGTTTAAATGTGCTGATTCTCCAAGTGGGGAGATTCTAAGTAGCGTGGCTGGAATGGTGAACAGGAGCACCAGGAGAGGATAAATGAGGTGCATTTTAGACACATCTCCCGATCACATGGTGTACAGTCCTCTGGGTTTTCCATGCATGTTTTAGCTGTAGGAAGATCCCTTGAACCTGCAGATTTGGGACCCATTGAATGGGTACCAGGTAGTATTACTTTAAAGGGTGTGCATTTCCTCACCCAACCTCACATTTCTCTTAGCGCAAACAGTTTCCAGCCTTATGTCTCATCCTGCTGTGGGTCTAGATGTGTTCAATCCATGTTGCATCACCGTCCCTGAGGAAAAGTTGTAAGAGGTTTTCTCTGTCTCTCTGTCGTTTATTTTTTTCAATTTATTACTATATTGGTTACAGCTGATTTTCAAAGCTCTGTTTCTTGCTGCTGTACATCCACTTGATTCGCGTACAGAGAGACATCAATAAATTCTTTTTCAGATTCTTACCAGTCGTATATATTCTTTTCCGGTGACTTGAGTGTGCTGAGTGCAGTTCTTTTAGCTACCGTGTAGGCCTTGTTGATTATCAGTTTGGTATTTGGAATGGTATCTTTGCTAATTTCAACCTCCTGGATGATGCCTCACCCCTCCCCACCTTTCCCGTTTAGCAGCCTTATGCGTGTTTTCTACATATTTGACTATGTTTTTGTTTTGTAATTTATTTCATGTGTAGCCATTTTGGATTCCACCTTTAAGTGATATCTTATGATATGTGTCTTTTTCTTTTTGAATTCTGTCACTTAGAATGATCATACGTAACTCCTCCGGAGTCGTTACAACTGGCCATATTTCATTGATTTCCAGGCTGAATAATATTCCACTCTACCTAAGTACCACATCTCTATCCATTTTTTCCCTCCAGAGACATTTAAGTTATATCCTAGTCGAGGATCTTTTAAACAGAGAGGGGGTAAACATTGGGGTGCCTGTGTCCTCTCGATTTTTGTTTTTCCCAAGATATACGCCCATGAGTGCAAGTGCCCTATGCTCTGTAGCTCATTTTTTAGATGCTTTAGTAAACACAATACACTTCTCCAGAATGGCCGTTGGCAATATACATTTCCACTATAAGTCTCACAGGGCTCCCTCTTCTCGTTGCCCTGTCCTGCATTTCTGTTGTTTACGCTTTATGAGGATGGCTCTTCTGACTGATGCGAAGTGATATCTTTTGTAGTATTGACTTCCAGTGCCCACCTGTTTGGTTGGCTAAAAAAGTGTATGCCCTTTTCTTGAATATATACAGAAAAGAACGCATACACCCTTTTTGGCCAACTGCAATGTTGGCAATGTTCAGCTCCTTCTCTTGTGCTTAATGGCGAGTCCTTTCTACCTCCTCAAATCCCTTTCCTGCCATTCTCCCTTGCTTACAAGTCCTTTTCTCTGACTTTCCTCAAGACATTTTTCAGTGATGGATATTTTCAACTCTGCAGTTTTGTGAATTTTACTGCCCCTGAGTTCCATTGTTCAACTCGTGTTTATGGGAACTGGCCACAAAGCAGCGGGATTTCCTCAAGCCCTATACTGTTTCCATGGGCAACCCTAGCCTTTGGTCAATTCGTCTTCCCGATTGGAAATTAGAGTGACATGTGCCTGTCTGAACACCTAGGACTTGTCTCTCATTGTTCCTCATCCTTCCGCTTCATCCTCTGGACAAATTCCAAACTGTACGCAACAGGATGTTGACAGTGCTGACATCTCCAAGTGGGGAGACTGTTAGTAAAGACGCTGGAGGGGTGAACCCGAGCACCAGGAGATGAGGAGATGAGATGCCTTTTCCAAACTCTTCCCGATCAGACGGTATACCATCCTCTGGGTGTGACAGACATGTTTTAGCAGTAGGAAGAGTCCCATTCATGTAAGGAGAACACCAGGGCTTTTTCAAAATCAGTGTCTCCCCGAAACCCAAACTGGGGAAGTTTTTAAGCTACGGCTACACATATGTTCATTAAGGGCCTTGGGAAGTAGGCAGAGTCCAAACTTTAGATGATTGAAGTCTTCAGGGTCAGAAGCACTCACCACCAGCTTCCCTTAGGCTACACTTTAACTGTCATTGATAGATGATGTCAATAAAAATATCTATTCTTTTTCAGATTATTTCCCCTTATAGGTTATTGCAAAATGTTGAGTGTAGTTCCCTGTGCTATACAGTAGTTCCTTGTTGATGATCTATTTTATACATAGCAGTGTGTATGTGTTCATTCCAAACTGTTAATTTATCCCTCCTCCCACCTTTCCCCTTTGGTAATAATAAATTATAAGATTTTATACTTCTCAGAAATGGGGGAGCTGAAAGAGAGGTATCATTTTCAATGGAAAAGCATTTAAAACAAGATTGAAGGTTTAACCAAGATTATTAGCTGTACATCCTTGGAAAGAAATCACTTTGTTTCTCTAATATTGACCTGACAAATAAGACAAACCTTTTCACTGAACTTGCTTATAAAAAGTGATGGAAATATCAAATGGAAGTGTTAAAAACATCTTATTTTACCCGAGCCTTATACACTGTTCTATGTTAACTACAGTTTGGCTCACACATCTGTTCATTGAGGTTACAATAGTCTCAATTTCTGTTACTGATCCTCCAGAGTGGACCCCAACAAGTGTCCCCCTGCCCAGTGTCATTGGGGCCAACAGATCGAGACTGAGTTTGGTTCACAAGCAAAGGAAACTTTATATTTTGATCAGAGAATGGAGAGGTGAGAGCATGCACTACCCCGTGGGCTGTGGGCTGGGCTGCTGTGTAGAGATCCTGTCAGAGTCAGTGGGAGGGAGGGAGGCGGCGGAGCTCTCGAGGGCTGGGTTGGCTGTAGCTCAGGCTCTATATCGTGGAGTCTGCACTGGGCCCCAGGAGCTGAGGTGTCGACCCAGCCATTCTGCACTAGGAAATCTGGTCTGAAGTGCCGGGTGTGGAACCTCTGCATGCGGGACCCTAGGAGCACGTGAAATTAGACAAAGCACAAAGGATAAAAAAGGTTAGACTTGACTTTATTGCCCAGATTCTATTTTTATCTCCCAGGGATTTTTAATGGGCTTTGCTGGGGACAAACCCCTCCTCTGCCTTTTGTCCCGTTCCTCATTCTTGGAGTGCTGAGGGTGCAGACCCTTCTTCTGTAACTGCTGAGTGCTGAGTTGGGAGCCCTCATACCCTGGGGCGAGGGTCAGAGCTTCTCCCCAGCAGCCTCCCGGTGACGTTGATTGTCCCCAGGACCCCTGCCTCCCTGCTCGTCCACCTGAGCACCAGCATTGGAAGTGTTATAGATTCTAATGACCTTTAAGGGTCCAGGAAAGAGATGTGCAGAGACGCTGTGGGGGCCGGTTTCACCCCGCCCCACATTTGTTCGGCCACCTTAGGCTGACCGTCTCTGCCAGCCTAGATGCTCTGACCAGTAGTCTGCGCTTTCTTCAGTTAGGCCCCTGAATTAACGTACAAACAGCACCAGGTGTCAGAGCCCTGCCCGCTCAACTCCCAGACAGTCCAGGGTCAGTGGTGATCAAGGACCATGATGGCTACTGAGTCAACAGCCTTTTGAAGTAAACAGGAGTCCAGCCGGTCTTATTGGCCACCATCATCACGGTGTCTGTAGGCTTTTCTATGGTGACAGTGTGGTATACTGTTCCCCCGCCAAGATTATTAGCTCCCCTCTGGGTGCAGTAAGTCCTGCAAGCAGTAGTCTACTCTTTTGGGACACACTCTTGTTGTTTTATGAGAGAAACTCCAGGTCAAGTGATGTTCACACGAGTCGTCATGGTGCCCTGTTGCCCCCGGTTATCTCTCTGGATGTTGGAGTTGGAGGGCCTCCTCACTCGAGGTCGGTGTGCCCACGGAGCGAACCCTGCAACTTCAGGGCATGGTTGGTGGTTAGGATCACCACGTGGGGTCCTTTTCCCTTAGGAGGGAGGTGGCCTTTTGGGCTGCTGATTTCCAGGTTTTTAGATACCGCCAGTATCTTGGCCAGATGTGGCAGTGGGCCAAGCCCCTTAGTGACCGTAGTTTATCCTACCTGGATGGCATTCTTGCATTGTTCCATTTCAAGTGGTCCCAGTTTTTGCACTAATTCTCCAATGGCGATTCACCTTTCACCGGGAATGTAAAGGTCAAAGAGTTTAGCTAAATTAGGGAGTTCCAGGGCAAGGGTCTGAATTGACTGCTCTTTCCATTCTTGAAAGGCCACTTCTGGATTCTATTCAAAAGGATCATCATCTTTTCCTTTCAGTGTTTCATATAGAGGCCCAGCTAGTAGACTGTAGCTAGGGATCCAGAAGCAGCAAACCCTGGCCTCCCCAGGAACCCCTAAGCTGTCTTCTAGTTTTAGAAAGGGGTAAGGCTGAAAATGGTTTCTTCCCTTTCCTGGGATGGGCTTCTCTGACCTTCTGTGAGAATGAAGCCCAGGCAGGTCACCGCAGTCTGTGATATTTGAGCTTTTTCTTGGACAACTTCTATCCTTTATTGGCTTGGTAGTTCAGAGGCCTCCTTAGTAGGGCTGGTGATCAGAATGTCGTCTGCATATTGAAGGAGGGTTTCCTTTTCCAGAGGTAGAACTTTTAGGTCTTTAGCTAAGCTTTCCCCAAAGATGGTGTGGGAATTTTTGCACCCTTGGGGCCAGACGGCCCGGAAGTATTGTTTTAGTTGTATGTTGAGTCCTGCCACTCACAAGCCAAAATTTCTTGTGACTCTGGGACTAATGGAATACAAAAGAAGGCATCATTGAAGACTAATACAGAATACCATGTCCTGGTGGTTGGTAGAATGACCAGCAGGGTGTAGGAATTAGGAGCAACTGGAGGTATATCCTCGGTGGCTTCACTGACTGTCCTGACATCCTTTACCAGGTCCCCAGTGGCCCATGGGGCTCTCGTGGTCAGACCAATCCCAGAATATGGAGCTCACCTGGGCAGGTACCCCACCCCCACCCCAGCCCACGGGGCTCTCGTGGTCAGGCCCCTCCCAGGATACAGAGCTACCCTTGCAGGTACCGTGGCAGGGCTGGGCACACAGGAACCGTGCACATAGCCCTCATTGCAGAGCACCCCCAGCTCACCTGTCGCTCAGAGCTGACACAGAGCACCTCAGAGCAGGACTTGAACTAACAAACAGCAGCTGCGACAGGTCTGTGACCCTGGGCATCACTCCGTGAGGCCTCCCTCCACCTGGTCTTCCAGAGACTTCCACTGCACCCGGGGCACCAGGCCTCTGTCTCCAACCACCACCCACCCCTCCTCTGCCTGACTCCTGGGTTCCTCTCATTAGGAGAGGGTTTTCTTGAAGTTGTCTCCCACTCATGGGCCAGATAAAATGATTAGAAAACAAGCCAAAGCTGCAGCCCCTTGTCTATCCTGACTCTCAGGAGCCCACACCTGTTCCTTGGACCTGGCCGGTTCAGCAAGTTCCATTTTCTGCAACTGTGAGCCCCTGAGGGGTGATGATTGGCTGAGCTGGGCAGCCTTACCGTGCCGGCCAGCCCTCCCCAGGTGTGCCTGGGTTGAGATCAATATAAATACCACTCCAGGCAGCAAGAGCCCCTGCAGCCGTGCCTGACGCCATTTTCTCTGCCCTGTCAGCAGTCTCGGGGCTGGGCTGGTGGGAGGGAGTGAGAGGCCACGGCTTTGTGGGTGGCCCAGTGTGAGTGGGGCTCTGCTGGACTTTCTGCAGCAGTTGCCAGGCTGCCACCTGCTAAAGAAGAGGATGTGTCACCCATACCTGCTGCTGGAATTTCTCCCTGGGCAGAGGTGAGGAAGGAAAAAAGCAGTGGGGGCAGGGACAGGACGGGTATCTCAGGCAGGGAAATGGAAATCTTCCAGAAGAGCACCCAGGGCCAGGACCATCCTGGCTGGCCTGCAGGCACCAAGTCGGCCGGCATGCTGTCACTCGTGTGGCTCTATGGCCCTTCCTCTAGGCTTTCAAGTCCTTGTATATATTCAGGTGTTTTACCTGGGACGGGTGGGAATAGTTCAGCAGCAACTGGCCTGGGGCTCAGCTCACGTTTACTCACAGATGCCTCGGCACGGTGCCCCAGCTTTGCAATGAGGACGCTTGTTGCGTGGGGGCTGCTGGCTGAATGGGAGACGATTCCCCACCACTGACCAACTTCAGAATTGTTTACAACTGGAGCAAGTGCCCTGATACGGTTTTCCTCTGTGGAACTGGTGGGTTCTGTGTTTTTTTTCTCTTTTTCGTTTTTGGTTCAAGGTAGATTTTATTCCTCTTTTTTGTATTTACAGATATAAGCATGGAAATAATTTATTCATATAAATACATGTATGTGCAGGGAATAATTGTTTTTTCTGTTTTATTTTTTAAATTTTACTTCTTTTTAATTTTGAATTTTATTTTATATTTTTATACAGCAGGTTCTTATTGGTTATCTATTTTATACATATAAATGTATACATGCCAATCCCAGTCTCTCAACTCCTCCCACCACCACCCCCCCAACAGCTTTCCCCCCTTGTTGTCCATACGTTTGTTGTCTACATCTGTTGCTCTGTTTATGCCTTGCAAAATGGTTAATCTGTACAGTTTTTCTAGGTTCCACATATATGCATGAATATACAAGATTTGTTTTTCTCTTTCTGACTTACTTCACTCTGTATGACAGTCTCTAGATCCATCGACGTCTCTACAAATGACCCAATTTCATTCCTTTTCATGGCTTAGTGATATTCCATTTTATATATGTACCACAGCTTTATGCATTCGTCTGTCTGTGGGCATTTAGGTTGCTTCCATTACCTCGATATTGTAAATAGTGATGCAATGAACATTGCGGTGAATGACTCATTTTGATTTATGGTTTTGTCTGGGTATATGTCCAGTACTGGGATTGCTGTATCATATGGTAATTCTATTGTTAGTTTCTTAAGAAATTCCATATTGTTCTCCATAATGACTGTATCAATTTATATTCCCAACAATAGTGGAAGAGGGTTCCTTTTCTCCACACCCTTTCCAGCATTTTTTGTTTGTAGATTTTCAATGATGCCTATTCTACCAGGTGTGAGGTGATACCTCATTGTTGAATCCATTTCGTTGAGCAAGGGGTAGCTCTTGTCTATTACATATTTGGCTTATGGAACGGTATCTGTGCTAATTTCAAACTCTGCTTTTATGCAGCACCCCAACTCACCTTCCCCCTTAAGCAGGCATAAGTTGGTTTTCTAAACTTGAGACCCTGTTCTGTTTTGTAATTCAGTTCATGTGTAGCCAAGTTCACATTCCGTGTATTAGTGATACCTTATGATGTTTCTTTTTCTGTGTGACTTATTTCACTTAGAATCATCGTGCCTCAATCCACTCATTATGCTGGTACGGGCCTGGTGACATAGATTTCATTGCTGAGTGGTATTCTGTTGTACAGAAGTAACGCAACTTCTTTATCCATTATTTGCTCTCTGGGATATTTAACTTGTGCCGTAGAAGAGATTTCTGTAAAAAGAGCCATCCCAAATTTTGGGGTTGCTGTGTCTTTTTGATATTAATTTCCCTAAGCTATAGGACCATAAGTGGAAGTGCCCTAGGCTCTGTTGCTTTGTTTTTTAGATGTTTCAGGAAACACCATACACTTCTCCCGAGTGGTTGTTGGCAATTTACATCCCGCCCATCAGCATAACAAGGCTCCCAGTTCTCCATGGCCTGTCCTGCCTTTCTGGATTTTACACTTTTTTCAGATGGCCCTTTTGACCGGGGGGAAGTGAGACTTCATTGTAGTGCAGATTTCCTTTGCAAGCTTGCTTGGTTGGCCAAAAAGGGCGTATGCGTTTTTTCCTGAATATATTCA
Source organism: Stenella coeruleoalba (assembly GCF_951394435.1). Lineage (NCBI taxonomy): Eukaryota > Metazoa > Chordata > Mammalia > Artiodactyla > Delphinidae > Stenella > Stenella coeruleoalba. Next base: position 220,304 of record NW_027646432.1, on the reverse strand, counting down.
GGAAAAAACGCATACGCCCTTTTTGGCCAAGTGCATCATTGTGGACGTTCTGCCTCTTTTCCTATGCTTTCAATGCAATTCCAGTCTACCTCCTGAAATCGGTTTCCTGCAATTCTGCCCCGCTTTCAAGTCCTCTTGGCAGCCTTACTTCAGTCTATTTTTGGACGATAGCTGTCATTTATAACTCTGCAGGTTTGTGAATTACAGTGCCCCTGAGCTCCTTTCTTCAACTCGCTTTCTTTTGAGCTGGCCACAACACCGCAGGTTGGCTTCAGGCCATAATCCGGTTCCGGTACGGCATGCTGAGCCTTTGGTTATTTCCTCTTCCTGGTGGGAAATGAGAGTTAAATTTGCCCGTCCAGACACCTCCAGCTAGCCTCTCATTGGTTCTCGCTATTCCTGTTCATCTTCCGCAGAAATTGCAAACTGGGCCAAACAGGAGGTTAAAGGCGCTGACTCTCCAAGTGGGGAGAGTGTTAGTAAAGCGTCTGGAATGTTGCACCCGAGTACCAGGGGAGGAAAACTGAGACATATTTGAACACGTCTCCCTTTCACATGGTTGATCATACTTGGGTTCCACATGCATGTTTTAGCTGAAGGAAGAATAACTTAAACCTGGAGAGTTGAGACCCGTGGAATGGGTACCATGCAATATGACTTCAAAGGGTCTTCATTTGCTCACCGAACCTCTCCAATCCTATCACTGCTGCGTTTATGCCCCTGTACACATGCTTGATTCTCTTTCGGAGACATAGCAATCCATAGGTTTTACGATACTTACTAGTCAGGTACATTCTTAGGCGTTTAATATGCGGTGTTGAGTCCATTTCATTGAGCAAGGAGTAGCTCTTGTCTATTCCATATTTGACTTAAGGAACTTTATCTGTGCTCATTTCAATCTCTGGTTTTATGCAGCACCCCAACTCACCTTTACCCTTAAGCAAGCATAAGTTGGTTTTCTAAATTTGAGACCCTGTTCTGTTCTGTAATTCAGTTCCTGTGTAGCCAAGTTTACATTCCGTGTATTACTGATATCTTATGATGTTTCTTTTTCTGTGTGACTTATTTCAGTTAGAATCATCATACCTGAATCCACTCATTGTGATGCTAAGGGCCTGATGACATAGATTTCATTGCTGAGTGATATTGCTTTGTAAGTAAATACCACAACTTCTTTATCCATTTTTCACTTTCTGCGATGTTGAACTTGTACTGTAAACGAGGTTCTTGTAAACAGAGGCGTCCCAAACTTTGGGGTGGCTGTGTCTTTTTGATTTTAATTTCCCTAAGCTATAGGACCATAAGTGGCAGTGCTCTAGGCTCTGTTGCTTTGTTTTTTAGATGTTTCAGGAAACACCATACACTTCTCCCGAGTGTCTGTTGGCAATTTACATCCCGCCCATCAGCATAACAAGGCTCCCAGTTCTCCATGGCCTGTCCTGCCTTTCTGGATTTTACACTTTTTTCAGATGGCCCTTTTGACCGGGGGGAAGTGAGACTTCATTGTAGTGCAGATTTCCTTTGCAAGCTTGCTTGGTTGGCCAAAAAGGGCGTATGCGTTTTTTCCTGAATATATTCAGGAAAAAACGCATACGCCCTTTTTGGCCAAGTGCATCATTGTGGACGTTCTGCCTCTTTTCCTATGCTTTCAATGCAATTCCAGTCTACCTCCTGAAATCGGTTTCCTGCAATTCTGCCCCGCTTTCAAGTCCTCTTGGCAGCCTTACTTCAGTCTATTTTTGGACGATAGCTGTCATTTATAACTCTGCAGGTTTGTGAATTACAGTGCCCCTGAGCTCCTTTCTTCAACTCGCTTTCTTGTGACCTGGCCGCAACACCGCAGGATGGCTTCAGGCCCTAATCTGGTTCCGGTAGGGCACGCTGAGCCTTTGGTTATTTCCTCTTCCTGGTGGGAAATGAGAGTTAAATTTGCCCGTCCAGACACCTCCAGCTAGCCTCTCATTGGTTCTCACTATTCCTGTTCATCTTCCGCAGAAATTGCAAACTGGGCCAAACAGGAGGTTAAAGGTGCTGACTCTCCAAGTGGGGAGAGTGTTAGTAAAGCATCTGGAATGTTGCACCCGAGTAACAGGGGAGGAAAACTGAGACATATTTGAACACGTCTCCCGTTCACATGGTTGATCATACTTGGGTTCCACATGCATGTTTTAGCTGAAGGAAGAATACCTTAAACCTGGAGAGTTGAGACCCGTGTAATGGGTACCATGGAATATGACTTCAAAGGGTCTTCATTTGCTCACCGAACCTCTCCAATCCTATCACTGCTGCGTTTATGCCCCTGTACACATGCTTGATTCTCTTTTGGAGACATAGCAATCCATAGGTTTTACGATACTTACTAGTCAGGTACATTAGGCGTTTAATATGCGGTGTTGAGTCCATTTCGTTGAGCAAGGAGTAGCTCTTGTCTATTCCATATTTGACTTAAGGAACTTTATCTGTGCTCATTTCAATCTCTGGTTTTATGCAGCACCCCAACTCACCTTTACCCTTAAGCAAGCATAAGTTGGTTTTCTAAATTTGAGACCCTGTTCTGTTCTGTAATTCAGTTCCTGTGTAGCCAAGTTTACATTCCGTGTATTACTGATATCTTATGATGTTTCTTTTTCTGTGTGACTTACTTCAGTTAGAATCATCATACCTGAATCCACTCATTGTGATGCTAAGGGCCTGATGACATAGATTTCATTGCTGAGTGATATTGCTTTGTAAGTAAATACCACAACTTCTTTATCCATTTTTCACTTTCTGCGATGTTGAACTTGTACTGTAAACGAGGTTCTTGTAAACAGAGCCGTTCCAAACATTGGGGTGGCTGTGTCTTTTTGATTTTAATTTCCCTAAGCTATAGGACCATAAGTGGCAGTGCCCTAGGTTCTGTTGCTTTGTTTTTTAGATGTTTCAGGAAACACCATACACTTCTCCCGAGTGGTTGTTGGCAATTTACATCCCGCCCATCAGCATAACAAGGCTCCCAGTTCTCCATGGCCTGTCCTGCCTTTCTGGATTTTACACTTTTTTCAGATGGCCCTTTTGACCGGGGGGAAGTGAGACTTCATTGTAGTGCAGATTTCCTTTGCAAGCTTGCTTGGTTGGCCAAAAAGGGCGTATGCGTTTTTTCCTGAATATATTCAGGAAAAAACGCATACGCCCTTTTTGGCCAAGTGCATCATTGTGGACGTTCTGCCTCTTTTCCTATGCTTTCAATGCAATTCCAGTCTACCTCCTGAAATCGGTTTCCTGCAATTCTGCCCCGCTTTCAAGTCCTCTTGGCAGCCTTACTTCAGTCTATTTTTGGACGATAGCTGTCATTTATAACTCTGCAGGTTTGTGAATTACAGTGCCCCTGAGCTCCTTTCTTCAACTCGCTTTCTTTTGAGCTGGCCGCACCACTTCAGGATGGCTACAGGCCCTAATCTGGTTCCGGTACGGCACGCTGAGCCTTTGGTTATTTCCTCTTCCTGGTGGGAAATGAGAGTTAAATTTGCCCGTCCAGACACCTCCAGCTAGCCTCTCATTGGTTCTCGCTATTCCTGTTCATCTTCCGCAGAAATTGCAAACTGGGCCAAACAGGAGGTTAAAGGCGCTGACTCTCCAAGTGGGGAGAGTGTTAGTAAAGCGTCTGGAATGTTGCACCCGAGTACCAGGGGAGGAAAACTGAGACATATTTGAACACGTCTCCCGATCACATGGTTGATCATACTCTGGGTTCCACATGCATGTTTTAGCTGAAGGAAGAATACCTAAAACCTGGGTAGTTGAAACCCGTGGAATGGGTACCATGCAATATGACTTCAAAGGGTCTTCATTTGCTCACCGAACCTCTCCAATCCTATCACTGCTGCGTTTATGCCCCTGTACACATGCTTGATTCTCTTTCGGAGACATAGCAATCTATAGGTTTTAAGATACTTACTAGTCAGGTACATTCTTAGGCGTTTAATATGCGGTGTTGAGTCCATTTCGTTGAGCAAGGAGTAGCTCTTGTCTATTCCATATTTGGCTTAAGGAACTTTATCTGTGCTCATTTCAATCTCTGGTTTTATGCAGCACCCCAACTCACCTTTCCCCTTAAGCAAGCATAAGTTGGTTTTCTAAATTTGAGACCCTGTTCTGTTCTGTAATTCAGTTCCTGTGTAGCCAAGTTTACATTCCGTGTATTACTGATATCTTATGATGTTTCTTTTTCTGTGTGACTTATTTCAGTTAGAATCATCATACCTGAATCCACTCATTGTGCTGCTAAGGGCCTGATGACACAGATTTCATTGCTGAGTGATATTGCTTTGTAAGTAAATACCACAACTTCTTTATCCATTTTTCACTTTCTGCGATGTTGAACTTGTACTGTAAACGAGGTTCTTGTAAACAGAGCCGTTCCAAACATTGGGGTGGCTGTGTCTTTTTGATTTTAATTTCCCTAAGCTATAGGACCATAAGTGGCAGTGCCCTAGGTTCTGTTGCTTTGTTTTTTAGATGTTTCAGGAAACACCATACACTTCTCCCGAGTGGTTGTTGGCAATTTACATCCCGCCCATCAGCATAACAAGGCTCCCAGTTCTCCATGGCCTGTCCTGCCTTTCTGGATTTTACACTTTTTTCAGATGGCCCTTTTGACCGGGGGGAAGTGAGACTTCATTGTAGTGCAGATTTCCTTTGCAAGCTTGCTTGGTTGGCCAAAAAGGGCGTATGCGTTTTTTCCTGAATATATTCAGGAAAAAACGCATACGCCCTTTTTGGCCAAGTGCATCATTGTGGACGTTCTGCCTCTTTTCCTATGCTTTCAATGCAATTCCAGTCTACCTCCTGAAATCGGTTTCCTGCAATTCTGCCCCGCTTTCAAGTCCTCTTGGCAGCCTTACTTCAGTCTATTTTTGGACGATAGCTGTCATTTATAACTCTGCAGGTTTGTGAATTACAGTGCCCCTGAGCTCCTTTCTTCAACTCGCTTTCTTTTGAGCTGGCCGCAACACTTCAGGATGGCTACAGGCCCTAATCTGGTTCCGGTACGGCACGCTGAGCCTTTGGTTATTTCCTCTTCCTGGTGGGAAATGAGAGTTAAATTTGCCCGTCCAGACACCTCCAGCTAGCCTCTCATTGGTTCTCGCTATTCCTGTTCATCTTCCGCAGAAATTGCAAACTGGGCCAAACAGGAGGTTAAAGGCGCTGACTCTCCAAGTGGGGAGAGTGTTAGTAAAGCGTCTGGAATGTTGCACCCGAGTACCAGGGGAGGAAAACTGAGACATATTTGAACACGTCTCCCGATCACATGGTTGATCATACTCTGGGTTCCACATGCATGTTTTAGCTGAAGGAAGAATACCTTAAACCTGGAGAGTTGAGACCCGTGGAATGGGTACCGTGCAATATGACTTCAAAGGGTCTTCATTTGCTCACCGAACCTCTCCAATCCTATCACTGCTGCGTTTATGCCCCTGTACACATGCTTGATTCTCTTTTGGAGACATAGCAATCCATAGGTTTTAAGATACTTACTAGTCAGGTACATTCTTAGGGGTTTAATATGGGGTTTTGAGTCCATTTCGTTGAGCAAGGAGTAGCTCTTGTCTATTCCATATTTGGCTTAAGGAACTTTATCTGTGCTCATTTCAATCTCTGGTTTTATTCAGCACCCCAACTCACCTTTACCCTTAAGCAAGCATAAGTTGGTTTTCTAAATTTGAGACCCTGTTCTGTTCTGTAATTCAGTTCCTGTGTAGCCAAGTTTCCATTCCGTGTATTAGTGATATCTTATGATGTTTCTTTTTCTGTGTGACTTATTTCAGTTAGAATCATCGTACCTGAATCCACTCATTATGCTGCTACGGGCCTGATGACATAGATTTCATTGCTGAGTGATACTGCATTGTACGTAAGTACCACAAGTTCTTTATCCATTTTTCACTTTCTGTGATATTGAACTTGTACGGTAAACGAGGTTCTTGTAAACAGAGGCGTCCCAAACTTTGGGGTGGCTGTGTCTTTTTGATTTTAATTTCCCTAAGCTATAGGACCATAAGTGGAAGTGCCCTAGGCTCTGTTGCTTTGTTTTTTAGGTGTTTCAGGAAACACCATACACTTCTCCCGAGTGTCTATTGGCAATTTACATCCCGCCCATCAGCATAACAAGGCTCCCAGTTCTCCATGGCCTGTCCTGCCTTTCTGGATTTTACACTTTTTTCAGATGGCCCTTTTGACCGGGGGAAATTAGACTTCATTGTAGTGCAGATTTCCTTTGCAAGTTTGCTTGGTTGGCCAAAAAGGGCGTATGCGTTTTTTCCTGAATATATTCAGGAAAAAACGCATACGCCCTTTTTGGCCAAGTGCATCATTGTGGACGTTCTGCCTCTTTTCCTATGCTTTCAATGCAATTCCAGTCTACCTCCTGAAATCGGTTTCCTGCAATTCTGCCCCGCTTTCAAGTCCTCTTGGCAGCCTTACTTCAGTCTATTTTTGGACGATAGCTGTCATTTATAACTCTGCAGGTTTGTGAATTACAGTGCCCCTGAGCTCCTTTCTTCAACTCGCTTTCTTTTGAGCTGGCCGCAACACCGCAGGATGGCTTCAGGCCCTAATCTGGTTCCGGTACGGCACGCTGAGCCTTTGGTTAATTCCTCTTCCTGGTGGGAAATGAGAGTTAAATTTGCCCGTCCAGACACCTCCAGCTAGCCTCTCATTGGTTCTCACTATTCCTGTTCATCTTCCGCAGAAATTGCAAACTGGGCCAAACAGGAGTTTAAAGGCGCTGACTCTCCAACTGGGGAGAGTGTTAGTAAAGCATCTGGAATGTTGCACCCGAGTACCAGGGGAGGAAAACTGAGACATATTTGAACACGCCTCCCGATCACATGGTTGATCATACTCTGGGTTCCACATGCATGTTTTAGCTGAAGGAAGAATACCTTAAACCTGGAGAGTTGAGACCCGTGGAATGGGTACCGTGCAATATGACTTCAAAGGGTCTTCATTTGCTCACCGAACCTCTCCAATCCTATCACTGCTGCGTTTATGCCCCTGTACACACGCTTGATTCTCTTTTGGAGACATAGCAATCCATAGGTTTTAAGATACTTACTAGTCAGGTACATTCTTAGGCATTTAATATGGGGTTTTGAGTTCATTTCGTTGAGCAAGGAGTAGCTCTTGTCTATTCCATATTTGGCTTAAGGAACTTTATCTGTGCTCATTTCAATCTCTGGTTTTATGCAGCACCCCAACTCACCTTTCCCCTTAAGCAAGCATAAGTTGGTTTTCTAAATTTGAGACCCTGTTCTGTTTTGGAATGCAGTTCCTGTGTAGCCAAGTTTACATTCCGTGTATTACTGATATCTTATGATGTTTCTTTTCCTGTGTGACTTATTTCAGTTAGAATCATTGTACCTGAATCCACTCATTATGCTGCTATGGGCCTGATGACATAGATTTCATTGCTGAGTGATACTGCATTGTACGTAAGTACCACAAGTTCTTTATCCATTTTTCACTTTCTGTGATATTGAACTTGTACGGTAAACGAGGTTCTTGTAAACAGAGGCGTCCCAAACTTTGGGGTGGCTGTGTCTTTTTGATTTTAATTTCCCTAAGCTATAGGACCATAAGTGGAAGTACCCTAGGCTCTGTTGCTTTGTTTTTTAGGTGTTTCAGGAAACACCATACACTTCTCCCGAGTGTCCGTTGGCAATTTACATCCCGCCCATCAGCATAACAAGGCTCCCAGTTCTCCATGGCCTGTCCTGCCTTTCTGGATTTTACACTTTTTTCAGATGGACCTTTTGACCGGGGGTAATGAGACTTCATTGTAGTGCAGATTTCCTTTGCAAGTTTGCTTGGTTGGCCAAAAAGGGCGTATGCGTTTTTTCCTGAATATATTCAGGAAAAAACGCATACGCCCTTTTTGGCCAAGTGCATCATTGTGGACGTTCTGCCTCTTTTCCTATGCTTTCAATGCAATTCCAGTCTACCTCCTGAAATCGGTTTCCTGCAATTCTGCCCCGCTTTCAAGTCCTCTTGGCAGCCTTACTTCAGTCTATTTTTGGACGATAGCTGTCATTTATAACTGTGCAGGTTTGTGAATTACAGTGCCCCTGAGCTCCTTTCTTCAACTCGCTTTCTTGTGAGCTGGCCGCAACACCGCAGGATGGCTTCAGGCCCTAATCTGGTTCCGGCCCGGCATGCTGAGCCTTTGGTTAATTCCTCTTCCTAGTGGGAATGAGAGTTAAATTTGCCCGTCCAGACACCTCCAGCTAGCCTCTCATTGGTTCTCGCTATTCCTGTTCATCTTCCGCAGAAATTGCAAACTGGGCCAAACAGGAGGTTAAAGGGACTGACTCTCCAAGTCGGGAGAGTGTTAGTAAAGCATCTGGAATGTTGCACCCGAGTACCAGGGTAGGAAAACTGAGACATATTTGAACACGTCTCCCGTTCACATGGTTGATCATACTCTGGGTTCCACATGCATGTTTTAGCTGAAGGAAGAATACCTTAAACCTGGAGAGTTGAGACCCGTGGAATGGGTACCGTGCAATATGACTTCAAAGGGTCTTCATTTGCTCACCGAACCTCTCCAATCCTATCACTGCTGCGTTTATGCCCCTGTACACATGCTTGATTCTCTTTTGGAGACATAGCAATCCATAGGTTTTAAGATACTTACTAGTCAGGTACATTCTTAGGCATTTAATATGGGGTTTTGAGTCCATTTCGTTGAGCAAGGAGTAGCTCTTGTCTATTCCATATTTGGCTTAAGGAACTTTATCTGTGCTCATTTCAATCTCTGGTTTTATGCAGCACCCCAACTCACCTTTCCCCTTAAGCAAGCATAAGTTGGTTTTCTAAATTTGAGACCCTGTTCTGTTTTGGAATGCAGTTCCTGTGTAGCCAAGTTTACATTCCGTGTATTACTGATATCTTATGATGTTTCTTTTTCTGTGTGACTTATTTCAGTTAGAATCATCGTACCTGAATCCACTCATTATGCTGCTACGGGCCTGATGACATAGATTTCATTGCTGAGTGATACTGCATTGTACGTAAGTACCACAAGTTCTTTATCCATTTTTCACTTTCTGTGATATTGAACTTGTACGGTAAACGAGGTTCTTGTAAACAGAGGCATCCCAAACTTTGGGGTGGCTGTGTCTTTTTGATTTTAATTTCCCTAAGCTATAGGACCATAAGTGGAAGTGCCCTAGGCTCTGTTGCTTTGTTTTTTAGGTGTTTCAGGAAACACCATACACTTCTCCCGAGTGTCTGTTGGCAATTTACATCCCGCCCATCAGCATAACAAGGCTCCCAGTTCTCCATGGCCTGTCCTGCCTTTCTGGATTTTACACTTTTTTCAGATGGCCCTTTTGACCGGGGGGAAGTGAGACTTCGTTGTAGTGCAGATTTCCTTTGCAAGCTTGCTTGGTTGGCCAAAAAGGGCGTATGCGTTTTTTCCTGAATATATTCAGGAAAAAACGCATACGCCCTTTTTGGCCAAGTGCATCATTGTGGACGTTCTGCCTCTTTTCCTATGCTTTCAATGCAATTCCAGTCTACCTCCTGAAATCGGTTTCCTGCAATTCTGCCCCGCTTTCAAGTCCTCTTGGCAGCCTTACTTCAGTCTATTTTTGGATGATAGCTGTCATTTATAACTCTGCAGGTTGTGAATTACAGTGCCCCTGAGCTCCTTTCTTCAACTCGCTTTCTTGTGACCTGGCCGCAACACCGCAGGATAGCTTCAGGCCCTAATCTGGTTCCGGCACGGCACGCTGAGCCTTTGGTTAATTCCTCTTCCTGGTGGGAAATGAGAGTTAAATTTGCCCGTCCAGATACCTCCAGCTAGCCTCTCATTGGTTCTCGCTATTCCTGTTCATCTTCCGCAGAAATTGCAAACTGGGCCAAACAGGAGGTTAAAGGGACTGACTCTCCAAGTCGGGAGAGTGTTAGTAAAGCGTCTGGAATGTTGCACCTGAGTACCAGGGTACGAAAACTGGGACATATTTGAACACATCTCCCGATCACATGGTTGATCATACTCTAGGTTCCACATGCATGTTTTAGCTGAAGGAAGAATACCTTAAACCTGGGTAGTTGAAACCAGTGGAATGGGTACCATGCAATATGACTTCAAAGGGTCTTCATTTGCTCACCGAACCTCTCCAATCCTATCACTGCTGCGTTTATGCCCCTGTACACATGCTTGATTCTCTTTCGGAGACATAGCAATCCATAGGTTTTAAGATACTTACTAGTCAGGTACATTCTTAGGCTTTTAATATGAGGTGTTGAGTCCATTTCGTTGAGCAAGGAGTAGCTCTTGTCTATTCCATATTTGGCTTAAGGAACTTTATCTGTGCTCATTTCAATCTCTGGTTTTATGCAGCACCCCAACTCACCTTTACCCTTAAGCAAGCATAAGTTGGTTTTCTAAATTTGAGACCCTGTTCTGTTCTGTAATTCAGTTCCTGTGTAGCCAAGTTTACATTCCGTGTATTACTGATATCTTATGATGTTTCTTTTTCTGTGTGACTTATTTCAGTTAGAATCATCATACCTGAATCCACTCATTGTGCTGCTAAGGGCCTGATGACACAGATTTCATTGCTGAGTGATATTGCTTTCTAAGTAAATACCACAACTTTTTTATCCATTTTTCACTTTCTGCGATGTTGAACTTGTACTGTAAACGAGGTTCTTGTAAACAGAGCCGTTCCAAACTTTGGGGTGGCTGTGTCTTTTTGATTTTAAATTCCCTAAGCTATAGGACCGTAAGTGGAAGTGCCTAGGCTCTGTTGCTTTGTTTTTTAGATGTTTCAGGATGCACCATACACTTCTCCGGAGTGGTTGTTGGCAATTTACATCCTGCCCATCAGCATAACAAGGCTCCCAGTTCTCCATGGCCTGTCCTGCCTTTCTGGATTTTACACTTTTTTCAGATGGCCCTTTTGACCGGGGGGAAGTGAGACTTCATTGTAGTGCAGATTTCCTTTGCAAGCTTGCTTGGTTGGCCAAAAAGGGCGTATGCGTTTTTTCCTGAATATATTCAGGAAAAAACGCATACGCCCTTTTTGGCCAAGTGCATCATTGTGGACGTTCTGCCTCTTTTCGTATGCTTTCAATGCAATTCCAGTCTACCTCCTGAAATCGGTTTCCTGCAATTCTGCCCCGCTTTCAAGTCCTCTTGGCAGCCTTACTTCAGTCTATTTTTGGACGATAGCTGTCATTTATAACTCTGCAGGTTTGTGAATTACAGTGCCCCTGAGCTCCTTTCTTCAACTCGCTTTCTTGTGAGCTGGCCGCAACACCACAGGATGGCTTCAGGCCCTAATCTGGTTCCGGCACGGCACGCTGAGACTTTGGTTAATTCCTCTTCCTGGTGGGAAATGAGAGTTAAATTTGCCCGTCCAGACACCTCCCGCTAGTCTCTCATTGGTTCTCGCTATTCCTGTTCATCTTCCGCAGAAATTGCAAACTGGGCCAAACAGGAGGTTAAAGGGACTGATTCTCCAAGTCGGGAGAGTGTTAGTAAAGCGTCTGGAATGTTGCACCCGAGTACCAGGGTACGAAAACTGAGACATATTTGAACACGTCTCCCGATCACATGGTTGATCATACTCTAGGTTCAACATGCATGTTTTAGCTGAAGGAAGAATACCTTAAACCTGGGTAGTTGAAACCCGTGGAATGGATACCATGCAATATGACTTCAAAGGGTCTTCATTTGCTCACCGAACCTCTCCAATCCTATCACTGCTGCGTTTATGCCCCTGTACACATGCTTGATTCTCTTTCGGACACATAGCAATCCATAGGTTTTAAGATACTTACTAGTCAGGTACATTCTTAGGCATTTAATATGAGGTGTTGAGTCCATTTCGTTGAGCAAGGAGTAGCTCTTGTCTATTCCATATTTGGCTTAAGGAACTTTATCTGTGCTCATTTCAATCTCTGCTTTTATGCAGCACCCCAACTCACCTTTACTCTTAAGCAAGCATAAGTTGGTTTTCTAAATTTGAGACCCTGTTCTGTTCTGTAATTCAGTTCCTGTGTAGCCAAGTTTCCATTCCGTGTATTACTGATATCTTATGATGTTTCTTTTTCTGTGTGACTTATTTCAGTTAGAATCATCATACCTGAATCCACTCATTATGCTGCTACGGGCCTGATGACATAGATTTCATTGCTGAGTGATATTGCTTTGTAAGTAAATACCACAACTTCTGTATCCATTTTTCACTTTCTGCGATGTTGAACTTGTACTGTAAACGAGGTTCTTGTAAACAGAGGCGTCCCAAACTTTGGGGTGGCTGTGTCTTTTTGATTTTAATTTCCCTAAGCTATAGGACCATAAGTGGAAGTGCCCTAGGCTCTGTTGCTTTGTTTTTTAGATGTTTCAGGAAACACCATACACTTCTCCCGAGTGTCTGTTGGCAATTTACATCCCGCCCATCAGCATAACAAGGCTCCCAGTTCTCCATGGCCTGTCCTGCCTTTCTGGATTTTACACTTTTTTCAGATGGCCCTTTTGACCGGGGGGAAGTGAGACTTCATTGTAGTGCAGATTTCCTTTGCAAGCTTGCTTGGTTGGCCAAAAAGGGCGTATGCGTTTTTTCCTGAATATATTCAGGAAAAAACGCATACGCCCTTTTTGGCCAAGTGCATCATTGTGGACGTTCTGCCTCTTTTCCTATGCTTTCAATGCAATTCCAGTCTACCTCCTGAAATCGGTTTCCTGCAATTCTGCCCCGATTTCAAGTCCTCTTGGCAGCCTTACTTCAGTCTATTTTTGGACGATAGCTGTCATTTATAACTCTGCAGGTTTGTGAATTACAGTGCCCCTGAGCTCGTTTCTTCAACTCGCTTTCTTGTGACCTGGCCGCAACACCGCAGGATGGCTTCAGGCCCTAATCTGGTTCCGGCACGGCACGCTGAGCCTTTGGTTATTTCCTCTTCCTGGTGGGAAATGAGAGTTAAATTTGCCCGTCCAGACACCTCCAGCTAGTCTCTCATTTGTTCTCGCTATTCCTGTTCATCTTCCGCAGAAATTGCAAACTGGGCCAAACAGGAGGTTAAAGGCGCTGACTCTCCAAGTGGGGAGAGTGTTAGTAAAGCGTCTGGAATGTTGCACCCGAGTACCAGGGGAGGAAAACTGAGATATATTTGAACACGTCTCCCGATCACATGGTTGATCATACTCTACGTTCCACATGCATGTTTTAGCTGAAGGAAGAATACCTTAAACCTGGGTAGTTGAAACCCGTGGAATGGGTACCATGCAATATGACTTCAAAGGGTCTTCATTTGCTCACCGAACCTCTCCAATCCTATCACTGCTGCGTTTATGCCCCTGCACACATGCTTGATTCCCTTTCGGAGACATAGCAATCCATAGGTTTTAAGATACTTACTAGTCAGGTACATTCTTAGGTGTTTAATATGCGGTGTTGAGTCCATTTCGTTGAGCAAGGAGTAGCTCTTGTCTATTCCATATTTGGCTTAAGGAACTTTATCTGTGCTCATTTCAATCTCTGGTTTAATGCAGCACCCCAACTCACCTTTCCCCTTAAGCAAGCATAAGTTGGTTTTCTAAATTTGAGACCCTGTTCTGTTCTGTAATTCAGTTCCTGTGTAGCCAAGTTTACATTTCATGTATTACTGATATCTTATGATGTTTCTTTTTCTGTGTGACTTATTTCAGTTAGAATCATCATACCTGAATCCACTCATTGTGCTGCTAAGGGCCTGATGACACAGATTTCATTGCTGAGTGATATTGCTTTGTAAGTAAATACCACAACTTCTTTCTCCATTTTTTACTTTCTGCGGTGTTGAACTTGTACTGTAAACGAGGTTCTTGTAAACAGAGCCTTTCGAAACTTTGGGGTGGCTGTGTCTTTTTGATTTTAATTTCCCTAAGCTATAGGACCATAAGTGGAAGTGCCCTAGGTTCTGTTGCTTTGTTTTTTAGATGTTTCAGGAAACACCATACACTTCTCCCGAGTGTCTGTTGGCAATTTCCATCCCGCCCATCAACATAACAAGGCTCCCAGTTCTCCATGGCCTGTCCTGCCTTTCTGGATTTTACACTTTTTTCAGATGGCCCTTTTGACCGGGGGGAAGTGAGACTTCATTGTAGTGCAGATTTCCTTTGCAAGCTTGCTTGGTTGGCCAAAAAGGGCGTATGCGTTTTATTCCTGAATATATTCAGGAAAAAACGCATACGCCCTTTTTGGCCAAGTGCATCATTGTGGACGTTCTGCCTCTTTTCCTATGCTTTCAATGCAATTTCAGTCTACCTCCTGAAATCGGTTTCCTGCAATTCTGCCCCGCTTTCAAGTCCTCTTGGCAGCCTTACTTCAGTCTATTTTTGGATGATAGCTGTCATTTATAACTCTGCAGGTTTGTGAATTACAGTGCCCCTGAGCTGTTTCTTCAACTCGCTTTCTTGTGAGCTGGCCGCAACACCGCAGGATGGCTTCAGGCCCTAATCTGGTTCCGGCACGGCACGCTGAGCCTTTGGTTATTTCCTCTTCCTATTGGGAAATGAGAGTTAAATTTGCCCGTCCAGACACCTCCAGCTAGTCTCTCATTGGTTCTCGCTATTCCTGTTCATCTTCCGCAGAAATTGCAAACTGGGCCAAACAGGAGGTTAAAGGCGCTGACTCTCCAAGTCGGGAGAGTGTTAGTAAAGCGTCTGGAATGTTGCATCTGAGTACCACGGGAGGAAAACTGAGACATATTTGAACACGTCTCCCGTTCACACGGATGATCATACTCTGGGTTCCACATGCATGTTTTAGCTGAAGGAAGAATACCTTAAACCTGGGTAGTTGAAACCCGTGGAATGGGTACCATGCAATATGACTTCAAAGGGTCTTCATTTGCTCACCGAACCTCTCCAATCCTATCACTGCTGCGTTTATGCCCCTGTTCACATGCTTGATTCTCTTTCGGAGACATAGCAATCCATAGGTTTTAAGATACTTACTAGTCAGGTACATTCTTAGGCGTTTAATATGCAGTGTTGAGTCCATTTCGTTGAGCAAGGAGTAGCTCGTCTATTCCATATTTGGCTTAAGGAACTTTATCTGTGCTCATTTCAATCTCTGGTTTTATGCAGCACCCCAACTCACCTTTACCCTTAAGGAAGCATAAGTTGGTTTTCTAAATTTGAGACCCTGTTCTGTTCTGTAATTCAGTTCCTGTGTAGCCAAGTTTCCATTCCGTGTATTAGTGATATCTTATGATGTTTCTTTTTCTGTGTGACTTATTTCAGTTAGAATCATCATACCTGAATCCACTCATTGTGCTGCTAAGGGCCTGATGACATAGATTTCATTGTTGAGTGATATTGCTTTGTAAGTAAATACCACAGCTTCTTTATCCATTTTTCATTTTCTGCGATGTTGAATTTGTACTGTAAACGAGGTTCTTGTAAACAGAGCCGTTCCAAACTTTGGGGTGGCTGTGTCTTTTTGATTTTAATTTCCCTAAGCTATAGGACCATAAGTGGAAGTGCCCTAGGCTCTGTTGCTTTGTTTTTTCGAAGTTTCAGGAAACACCATACACTTCTCCCCAGTGTCTGTTGGCAATTTACATCCCGCCCATCAGCATAACAAGGCTCCCAGTACTCCATGGCCTGTCCTGCCTTTCTGGATTTTACACTTTTTTCAGATGGCCCTTTTGACCGGGGGGAAGTGAGACTTCATTGTAGTGCAGATTTCCTTTGCAAGCTTGCTTGGTTGGCCAAAAAGTGCGTATGCGTTTTTTCCTGAATATATTCAGGAAAAAACGCATACGCACTTTTTGGCCAAGTGCATCATTGTGGACGTTCTGCCTCTTTTCCTATGCTTTCAATGCAATTCCAGTCTACCTCCTATAATCGGTTTCCTGCAATTCTGCCCCGCTTTCAAGTCCTCTTGGCAGCCTTACTTCAGTCTATTTTTGGACGATAGCTGTCATTTATAACTCTGCTGGTTTGTGAATTACAGTGCCCCTGAGCTCCTTTCTTCAACTCGTTTTCTTGTGAGCTGGCTGCAACACCGCAGGATGGCTTCAGGCCCTAATCTGGTTCCGGCACGGCATGCTGAGCCTTTGGTTATTTCCTCTTCCTGGTGGGAAATGAGAGTTAAATTTGCCCGTCCAGACACCTCCAGCTAGTCTCTCATTGGTTCTCGCTATTCCTGTTCATCTTCCGCAGAAATTGCAAACTGGGCCAAACAGGAGGTTAAAGGGACTGACTCTCCAAGTCGAGAGAGTGTTATTAAAGCATCTGGAATGTTGCACCCGAGTACCAGGGTACAAAAACTGAGACATATTTGAACACGTCTCCTGATCACATGGTTGATCATACTCTAGGTTCCACATGCATGTTTTAGCTGAAGGAAGAATACCTTTAACCAGGGTAGTTGAAACCCGTGGAATGGGTACCATGCAATATGACTTCAAAGGGTCTTCATTTGCTCACCGAACCTCTCCAATCCTATCACTGCTGCGTTTATGCCCCTGTACACATGCTTGATTCTCTTTCGGAGACATAGCAATCCATAGGTTTTAAGATACTTACTAGTCAGGTACATTCTTAGGCGTTTAATATGCGGTGTTGAGTCCATTTCGTTGAGCAAGGAGTAGCTCTTGTCTATTCCATATTTGGCTTAAGGAACTTTATCTGTGCTCATTTCAATCTCTGGTTTTATGCAGCACCCCAACTCACCTTTCCCCTTAAGCAAGCATAAGTTGGTTTTCTTAATTTGAGACCCTATTCTGTTCTGTAATTCAGTTCCTGTGTAGCCTAGTTTCCATTCCGTGTATTACTGATATCTTATGATGTTTCTTTTTCTGTGTGACTTATTTCAGTTAGAATCATCATACCTGAATCCACTCATTGTGCTGCTAAGGGCCTGATGACATAGATTTCATTGCTGAGTGATATTGCTTTGTAAGTGAATACCACAACTTCTTTATCCATTTTTCACTTTCTGCGATGTTGAACTTGTACTGTAAACGAGGTTCTTGTAAACAGAGCCGTTCCAAACTTTGGGGTGGCTGTGTCTTTTTGATTTTAATTTCCCTAAGCTATAGGACCATAAGTGGAAGTGCCCTAGGCTCTGTTGCTTTGTTTTTTAGATGTTTCAGGAAACACCATACACTTCTCCCAAGTGTCTGTTGGCAATTTACATCCCGCCCATCAGCATAACAAGGCTCCCAGTTCTCCATGGCCTGTCCTGCCTTTCTGGATTTTACACTTTTTTCAGATGGCCCTTTTGACCGGGGAGAAGTGAGACTTCATTGTAGTGCAGATTTCCTTTGCAAGTTTGCTTGGTTGGCCAAAAAGTGCGTATGCGTTTTATTCCTGAATATATTCAGGAAAAAACGCATACGCCCTTTTTGGCCAAGTGCATCATTGTGGACGTTCTGCCTCTTTTCCTATGCTTTCAATGCAATTCCAGTCTACCTCCTGAAATCGGTTTCCTGCAATTCTGCCCCGCTTTCAAGTCCTCTTGGCAGCCTTACTTCAGTCTAATTTTGGACGATAGCTGTCATTTATAACTCTGCAGGTTTGTGAATTACAGTGCCCCTGAGCTCTTTCTTCAACTCGCTTTCTTGTGACCTGGCCGCAACACCGCATGATGGCTTCAGGCCCTAATCTGGTTCCGGCACGGCACGCTGAGCCTTTGGTTATTTCCTCTTCCTATTGGGAAATGAGAGTTAAATTTACCCGTCCAGACACCTCCAGCTAGTCTCTCATTGGTTCTCGCTATTCCTGTTCATCTTCCGCAGAAATTGCAAACTGGGCCAAACAGGAGGTTAAAGACGCTGACTCTCCAAGTCGGGAGAGTGTTAGTAAAGCATCTGGAATGTTGCATCTGAGTACCACGGGAGGAAAACTAAGACATATTTGAACACGTCTCCCGTTCACACGGATGATCATACTCTGGGTTCCACATGCATGTTTTAGCTGAAGGAAGAATACCTTAAACCTGGGTAGTTGAAACCCGTGGAATGGGTACCATGCAATATGACTTCAAAGGGTCTTCATTTGCTCACCGAACCTCTCCAATCCTATCACTGCTGCGTTTATGCCCCTGTACACATGCTTGATTCTCTTTCGGAGACATAGCAATCCATAGGTTTTAAGATACTTACTAGTCAGGTACATTCTTAGGCGTTTAATATGCGGTGTTGAGTCCATTTCGTTGAGCAAGGAGTAGCTCGTCTATTCCATATTTGGCTTAAGGAACTTTATCTGTGCTCATTTCAATCTCTGGTTTTATGCAGCACCCCAACTCACCTTTACCCTTAAGCAAGCATAAGTTGGTTTTCTAAATTTGAGACCCTGTTCTGTTCTGTAATTCAGTTCCTGTGTAGCCAAGTTTCCATTCCGTGTATTAGTGATATCTTATGATGTTTCTTTTTCTGTGTGACTTATTTCAGTTAGAATCATCATACCTGAATCCACTCATTGTGCTGCTAAGGGCCTGATGACATAGATTTCATTGCTGAGTGATATTGCTTTGTAAGTAAATACCACAGCTTCTTTATCCATTTTTCATTTTCTGCGATGTTGAATTTGTACTGTAAACGAGGTTCTTGTAAACAGAGGCGTCCCAAACTTTGGGGTGGCTGTGTCTTTTTGATTTTAATTTCCCTAAGCTATAGAACCATAAGTGGAAGTGCCCTAGGCTCTGTTGCTTTGTTTTTTAGATGTTTCAGGAAACACCATACACTTCTCCCAAGTGTCTGTTGGCAATTTACATCCCGCCCATCAGCATAACAAGGCTCCCAGTTCTCCATGGCCTGTCCTGCCTTTCTGGATTTTACACTTTTTTCAGATGGCCCTTTTGACCGGGGAGAAGTGAGACTTCATTGTAGTGCAGATTTCCTTTGCAAGTTTGCTTGGTTGGCCAAAAAGGGCGTATGCGTTTTATTCCTGAATATATTCAGGAAAAAACGCATACGCCCTTTTTGGCCAAGTGCATCATTGTGGACGTTCTGCCTCTTTTCCTATGCTTTCAATGCAATTCCAGTCTACCTCCTGAAATCGGTTTCCTGCAATTCTGCCCCGCTTTCAAGTCCTCTTGGCAGCCTTACTTCAGTCTATTTTTGGACGATAGCTGTCATTTATAACTCTGCAGGTTTGTGAATTACAGTGCCCCTGAGCTGTTTCTTCAACTCGCTTTCTTGTGAGCTGGCCGCAACACCGCAGGATGGCTTCAGGCCCTAATCTGGTTCCGGCACGGCACGCTGAGCCTTTGGTTATTTCCTCTTCCTATTGGGAAATGAGAGTTAAATTTGCCCGTCCAGACACCTCCAGCTAGTCTCTCATTGGTTCTCGCTATTCCTGTTCATCTTCCGCAGAAATTGCAAACTGGGCCAAACAGGAGGTTAAAGGCGCTGACTCTCCAAGTCGGGAGAGTGTTAGTAAAGCGTCTGGAATGTTGCATCTGAGTACCACGGGAGGAAAACTGAGACATATTTGAACACGTCTCCCGTTCACACGGATGATCATACTCTGGGTTCCACATGCATGTTTTAGCTGAAGGAAGAATACCTTAAACCTGGGTAGTTGAAACCCGTGGAATGGGTACCATGCAATATGACTTCAAAGGGTCTTCATTTGCTCACCGAACCTCTCCAATCCTATCACTGCTGCGTTTATGCCCCTGTTCACATGCTTGATTCTCTTTCGGAGACATAGCAATCCATAGGTTTTAAGATACTTACTAGTCAGGTACATTCTTAGGCGTTTAATATGCAGTGTTGAGTCCATTTCGTTGAGCAAGGAGTAGCTCGTCTATTCCATATTTGGCTTAAGGAACTTTATCTGTGCTCATTTCAATCTCTGGTTTTATGCAGCACCCCAACTCACCTTTACCCTTAAGGAAGCATAAGTTGGTTTTCTAAATTTGAGACCCTGTTCTGTTCTGTAATTCAGTTCCTGTGTAGCCAAGTTTCCATTCCGTGTATTAGTGATATCTTATGATGTTTCTTTTTCTGTGTGACTTATTTCAGTTAGAATCATCATACCTGAATCCACTCATTGTGCTGCTAAGGGCCTGATGACATAGATTTCATTGTTGAGTGATATTGCTTTGTAAGTAAATACCACAGCTTCTTTATCCATTTTTCATTTTCTGCGATGTTGAATTTGTACTGTAAACGAGGTTCTTGTAAACAGAGCCGTTCCAAACTTTGGGGTGGCTGTGTCTTTTTGATTTTAATTTCCCTAAGCTATAGGACCATAAGTGGAAGTGCCCTAGGCTCTGTTGCTTTGTTTTTTCGAAGTTTCAGGAAACACCATACACTTCTCCCCAGTGTCTGTTGGCAATTTACATCCCGCCCATCAGCATAACAAGGCTCCCAGTACTCCATGGCCTGTCCTGCCTTTCTGGATTTTACACTTTTTTCAGATGGCCCTTTTGACCGGGGGGAAGTGAGACTTCATTGTAGTGCAGATTTCCTTTGCAAGCTTGCTTGGTTGGCCAAAAAGTGCGTATGCGTTTTTTCCTGAATATATTCAGGAAAAAACGCATACGCACTTTTTGGCCAAGTGCATCATTGTGGACGTTCTGCCTCTTTTCCTATGCTTTCAATGCAATTCCAGTCTACCTCCTATAATCGGTTTCCTGCAATTCTGCCCCGCTTTCAAGTCCTCTTGGCAGCCTTACTTCAGTCTATTTTTGGACGATAGCTGTCATTTATAACTCTGCTGGTTTGTGAATTACAGTGCCCCTGAGCTCCTTTCTTCAACTCGTTTTCTTGTGAGCTGGCTGCAACACCGCAGGATGGCTTCAGGCCCTAATCTGGTTCCGGCACGGCATGCTGAGCCTTTGGTTATTTCCTCTTCCTGGTGGGAAATGAGAGTTAAATTTGCCCGTCCAGACACCTCCAGCTAGTCTCTCATTGGTTCTCGCTATTCCTGTTCATCTTCCGCAGAAATTGCAAACTGGGCCAAACAGGAGGTTAAAGGGACTGACTCTCCAAGTCGAGAGAGTGTTATTAAAGCATCTGGAATGTTGCACCCGAGTACCAGGGTACAAAAACTGAGACATATTTGAACACGTCTCCTGATCACATGGTTGATCATACTCTAGGTTCCACATGCATGTTTTAGCTGAAGGAAGAATACCTTTAACCAGGGTAGTTGAAACCCGTGGAATGGGTACCATGCAATATGACTTCAAAGGGTCTTCATTTGCTCACCGAACCTCTCCAATCCTATCACTGCTGCGTTTATGCCCCTGTACACATGCTTGATTCTCTTTCGGAGACATAGCAATCCATAGGTTTTAAGATACTTACTAGTCAGGTACATTCTTAGGCGTTTAATATGCGGTGTTGAGTCCATTTCGTTGAGCAAGGAGTAGCTCTTGTCTATTCCATATTTGGCTTAAGGAACTTTATCTGTGCTCATTTCAATCTCTGGTTTTATGCAGCACCCCAACTCACCTTTCCCCTTAAGCAAGCATAAGTTGGTTTTCTTAATTTGAGACCCTATTCTGTTCTGTAATTCAGTTCCTGTGTAGCCTAGTTTCCATTCCGTGTATTACTGATATCTTATGATGTTTCTTTTTCTGTGTGACTTATTTCAGTTAGAATCATCATACCTGAATCCACTCATTGTGCTGCTAAGGGCCTGATGACATAGATTTCATTGCTGAGTGATATTGCTTTGTAAGTGAATACCACAACTTCTTTATCCATTTTTCACTTTCTGCGATGTTGAACTTGTACTGTAAACGAGGTTCTTGTAAACAGAGCCGTTCCAAACTTTGGGGTGGCTGTGTCTTTTTGATTTTAATTTCCCTAAGCTATAGGACCATAAGTGGAAGTGCCCTAGGCTCTGTTGCTTTGTTTTTTAGATGTTTCAGGAAACACCATACACTTCTCCCAAGTGTCTGTTGGCAATTTACATCCCGCCCATCAGCATAACAAGGCTCCCAGTTCTCCATGGCCTGTCCTGCCTTTCTGGATTTTACACTTTTTTCAGATGGCCCTTTTGACCGGGGAGAAGTGAGACTTCATTGTAGTGCAGATTTCCTTTGCAAGTTTGCTTGGTTGGCCAAAAAGTGCGTATGCGTTTTATTCCTGAATATATTCAGGAAAAAACGCATACGCCCTTTTTGGCCAAGTGCATCATTGTGGACGTTCTGCCTCTTTTCCTATGCTTTCAATGCAATTCCAGTCTACCTCCTGAAATCGGTTTCCTGCAATTCTGCCCCGCTTTCAAGTCCTCTTGGCAGCCTTACTTCAGTCTAATTTTGGACGATAGCTGTCATTTATAACTCTGCAGGTTTGTGAATTACAGTGCCCCTGAGCTCTTTCTTCAACTCGCTTTCTTGTGACCTGGCCGCAACACCGCATGATGGCTTCAGGCCCTAATCTGGTTCCGGCACGGCACGCTGAGCCTTTGGTTATTTCCTCTTCCTATTGGGAAATGAGAGTTAAATTTACCCGTCCAGACACCTCCAGCTAGTCTCTCATTGGTTCTCGCTATTCCTGTTCATCTTCCGCAGAAATTGCAAACTGGGCCAAACAGGAGGTTAAAGACGCTGACTCTCCAAGTCGGGAGAGTGTTAGTAAAGCATCTGGAATGTTGCATCTGAGTACCACGGGAGGAAAACTAAGACATATTTGAACACGTCTCCCGTTCACACGGATGATCATACTCTGGGTTCCACATGCATGTTTTAGCTGAAGGAAGAATACCTTAAACCTGGGTAGTTGAAACCCGTGGAATGGGTACCATGCAATATGACTTCAAAGGGTCTTCATTTGCTCACCGAACCTCTCCAATCCTATCACTGCTGCGTTTATGCCCCTGTACACATGCTTGATTCTCTTTCGGAGACATAGCAATCCATAGGTTTTAAGATACTTACTAGTCAGGTACATTCTTAGGCGTTTAATATGCGGTGTTGAGTCCATTTCGTTGAGCAAGGAGTAGCTCGTCTATTCCATATTTGGCTTAAGGAACTTTATCTGTGCTCATTTCAATCTCTGGTTTTATGCAGCACCCCAACTCACCTTTACCCTTAAGCAAGCATAAGTTGGTTTTCTAAATTTGAGACCCTGTTCTGTTCTGTAATTCAGTTCCTGTGTAGCCAAGTTTCCATTCCGTGTATTAGTGATATCTTATGATGTTTCTTTTTCTGTGTGACTTATTTCAGTTAGAATCATCATACCTGAATCCACTCATTGTGCTGCTAAGGGCCTGATGACATAGATTTCATTGCTGAGTGATATTGCTTTGTAAGTAAATACCACAGCTTCTTTATCCATTTTTCATTTTCTGCGATGTTGAATTTGTACTGTAAACGAGGTTCTTGTAAACAGAGGCGTCCCAAACTTTGGGGTGGCTGTGTCTTTTTGATTTTAATTTCCCTAAGCTATAGAACCATAAGTGGAAGTGCCCTAGGCTCTGTTGCTTTGTTTTTTAGATGTTTCAGGAAACACCATACACTTCTCCCAAGTGTCTGTTGGCAATTTACATCCCGCCCATCAGCATAACAAGGCTCCCAGTTCTCCATGGCCTGTCCTGCCTTTCTGGATTTTACACTTTTTTCAGATGGCCCTTTTGACCGGGGAGAAGTGAGACTTCATTGTAGTGCAGATTTCCTTTGCAAGTTTGCTTGGTTGGCCAAAAAGGGCGTATGCGTTTTATTCCTGAATATATTCAGGAAAAAACGCATACGCCCTTTTTGGCCAAGTGCATCATTGTGGACGTTCTGCCTCTTTTCCTATGCTTTCAATGCAATTCCAGTCTACCTCCTGAAATCGGTTTCCTGCAATTCTGCCCCGCTTTCAAGTCCTCTTGGCAGCCTTACTTCAGTATATTTTTGGACGATAGCTGTCATTTATAACTCTGCAGGTTTGTGAAATACAGTGCCCCTGAGCTCTTTCTTCAATTCGCTTTCTTGTGACCTGGCCGCAACACCGCATGATGGCTTCAGGCCCTAATCTGGTTCCGGCACGGCACGCTGAGCCTTTGGTTATTTCCTCTTCCTATTGGGAAATGAGAGTTAAATTTGCCCGTCCAGACACCTCCAGCTAGTCTCTCATTTGTTCTCGCTATTCCTGTTCATCTACCGCAGAAATTGCAAACTGGGTCAAACAGGAGGTTAAAGACGCTGACTCTCCAAGTCGGGAGAGTGTTAGTAAAGCGTCTGGAATGTTGCATCTGAGTACCACGGGAGGAAAACTGAGACATATTTGAACACGTCTCCCGTTCACACGGATGATCATACTCTGGGTTCCACATGCATGTTTTAGCTGAAGGAAGAATACCTTAAACCTGGGTAGTTGAAACCCGTGGAATGGGTACCATGCAATATGACTTCAAAGGGTCTTCATTTGCTCACCGAACCTCTCCAATCCTATCACTGCTGCGTTTATGCCCCTGTACACATGCTTGATTCTCTTTCGGAGACATAGCAATCCATAGGTTTTAAGATACTTACTAGTCAGGTACATTCTTAGGCGTTTAATATGCGGTGTTGAGTCCATTTCGTTGAGCAAGGAGTAGCTCGTCTATTCCATATTTGGCTTAAGGAACTTTATCTGTGCTCATTTCAATCTCTGGTTTTATGCAGCACCCCAACTCACCTTTACCCTTAAGCAAGCATAAGTTGGTTTTCTAAATTTGAGACCCTGTTCTGTTCTGTAATTCAGTTCCTGTGTAGCCAAGTTTCCATTCCGTGTATTAGTGATATCTTATGATGTTTCTTTTTCTGTGTGACTTATTTCAGTTAGAATCATCATACCTGAATCCACTCATTGTGCTGCTAAGGGCCTGATGACATAGATTTCATTGCTGAGTGATATTGCTTTGTAAGTAAATACCACAGCTTCTTTATCCATTTTTCATTTTCTGCGATGTTGAATTTGTACTGTAAACGAGGTTCTTGTAAACAGAGGCGTCCCAAACTTTGGGGTGGCTGTGTCTTTTTGATTTTAATTTCCCTAAGCTATAGGACCATAAGTGGAAGTGCCCTAGGCTCTGTTGCTTTGTTTTTTAGATGTTTCAGGAAACACCATACACTTCTCCCAAGTGTCTGTTGGCAATTTACATCCCGCCCATCAGCATAACAAGGCTCCCAGTTCTCCATGGCCTGTCCTGCCTTTCTGGATTTTACACTTTTTTCAGATGGCCCTTTTGACCGGGGAGAAGTGAGACTTCATTGTAGTGCAGATTTCCTTTGCAAGTTTGCTTGGTTGGCCAAAAAGTGCGTATGCGTTTTATTCCTGAATATATTCAGGAAAAAACGCATACGCCCTTTTTGGCCAAGTGCATCATTGTGGACGTTCTGCCTCTTTTCCTATGCTTTCAATGCAATTCCAGTCTACCTCCTGAAATCGGTTTCCTGTAATTCTGCCCCGCTTTCAAGTCCTCTTGGCAGCCTTACTTCAGTATATTTTTGGACGATAGCTGTCATTTATAACTCTGCAGGTTTGTGAATTACAGTGCCCCTGAGCTCTTTCTTCAACTCGCTTTCTTGTGACCTGGCCGCAACACCGCATGATGGCTTCAGGCCCTAATCTGGTTCCGGCACGACACGCTGAGCCTTTGGTTATTTGCTCTTCCTATTGGGAAATGAGAGTTAAATTTGCCCGTCCAGACACCTCCAGCTAGTCTCTCATTGGTTCTCGCTATTCCTGTTCATCTTCCGCAGAAATTGCAAACTGGGCCAAACAGGAGGTTAAAGACGCTGACTCTCCAAGTCGGGAGAGTGTTAGTAAAGCGTCTGGAATGTTGCATCTGAGTACCACGGGAGGAAAACTGAGACATATTTGAACACGTCTCCCGTTCACACGGATGATCATACTCTGGGTTCCACATGCATGTTTTAGCTGAAGGAAGAATACCTTAAACCTGGGTAGTTGAAACCCGTGGAATGGGTACCATGCAATATGACTTCAAAGGGTCTTCATTTGCTCACCGAACCTCTCCAATCCTATCACTGCTGCGTTTATGCCCCTGTACACATGCTTGATTCTCTTTCGGAGACATAGCAATCCATAGGTTTTAAGATACTTACTAGTCAGCTACATTCTTAGGCGTTTAATATGCGGTGTTGAGTCCATTTCGTTGAGCAAGGAGTAGCTCGTCTATTCCATATTTGGCTTAAGGAACTTTATCTGTGCTCATTTCAATCTCTGGTTTTATGCAGCACCCCAACTCACCTTTACCCTTAAGCAAGCATAAGTTGGTTTTCTAAATTTGAGACCCTGTTCTGTTCTGTAATTCAGTTCCTGTGTAGCCAAGTTTCCATTCCGTGTATTAGTGATATCTTATGATGTTTCTTTTTCTGTGTGACTTATTTCAGTTAGAATCATCATACCTGAATCCACTCATTGTGCTGCTAAGGGCCTGATGACATAGATTTCATTGCTGAGTGATATTGCTTTGTAAGTAAATACCACAGCTTCTTTATCCATTTTTCATTTTCTGCGATGTTGAATTTGTACTGTAAACGAGGTTCTTGTAAACAGAGGCGTCCCAAACTTTGGGGTGGCTGTGTCTTTTTGATTTTAATTTCCCTAAGCTATAGGACCATAAGTGGAAGTGCCCTAGGCTCTGTTGCTTTGTTTTTTAGATGTTTCAGGAAACACCATACACTTCTCCCAAGTGTCTGTTGGCAATTTACATCCCGCCCATCAGCATAACAAGGCTCCCAGTTCTCCATGGCCTGTCCTGCCTTTCTGGATTTTACACTTTTTTCAGATGGCCCTTTTGACCGGGGAGAAGTGAGACTTCATTGTAGTGCAGATTTCCTTTGCAAGTTTGCTTGGTTGGCCAAAAAGTGCGTATGCGTTTTATTCCTGAATATATTCAGGAAAAAACGCATACGCCCTTTTTGGCCAAGTGCATCATTGTGGACGTTCTGCCTCTTTTCCTATGCTTTCAATGCAATTCCAGTCTACCTCCTGAAATCGGTTTCCTGCAATTCTGCCCCGCTTTCAAGTCCTCTTGGCAGCCTTACTTCAGTATATTTTTGGACGATAGCTGTCATTTATAACTCTGCAGGTTTGTGAATTACAGTGCCCCTGAGCTCTTTCTTCAACTCGCTTTCTTGTGACCTGGCCGCAACACCGCATGATGGCTTCAGGCCCTAATCTGGTTCCGGCACGACACGCTGAGCCTTTGGTTATTTGCTCTTCCTATTGGGAAATGAGAGTTAAATTTGCCCGTCCAGACACCTCCAGCTAGTCTCTCATTGGTTCTCGCTATTCCTGTTCATCTTCCGCAGAAATTGCAAACTGGGCCAAACAGGAGGTTAAAGACGCTGACTCTCCAAGTCGGGAGAGTGTTAGTAAAGCGTCTGGAATGTTGCATCTGAGTACCACGGGAGGAAAACTGAGACATATTTGAACACGTCTCCCGTTCACACGGATGATCATACTCTGGGTTCCACATGCATGTTTTAGCTGAAGGAAGAATACCTTAAACCTGGGTAGTTGAAACCCGTGGAATGGGTACCATGCAATATGACTTCAAAGGGTCTTCATTTGCTCACCGAACCTCTCCAATCCTATCACTGCTGCGTTTATGCCCCTGTACACATGCTTGATTCTCTTTCGGAGACATAGCAATCCATAGGTTTTAAGATACTTACTAGTCAGGTACATTCTTAGGCGTTTAATATGCGGTGTTGAGTCCATTTCGTTGAGCAAGGAGTAGCTCGTCTATTCCATATTTGGCTTAAGGAACTTTATCTGTGCTCATTTCAATCTCTGGTTTTATGCAGCACCCCAACTCACCTTTACCCTTAAGCAAGCATAAGTTGGTTTTCTAAATTTGAGACCCTGTTCTGTTCTGTAATTCAGTTCCTGTGTAGCCAAGTTTCCATTCCGTGTATTAGTGATATCTTATGATGTTTCTTTTTCTGTGTGACTTATTTCAGTTAGAATCACCATACCCGAATACACTCATTATGCTGCTACGGGCCTGGTGACATAGATTTCATTGCTGAGTGATATTGCTTTGTACATGAGTACCACAACTTCTTTATCCATTTTTCACTTTCTGTGATATTGAACTTGTACGGTAAACGAGGTTCTTGTAAACAGAGGCGTCCCAAACTTTGGGGTGGCTGTGTCTTTTTGATTTTAATTTCCCTAAGCTATAGGACCATAAGTGGAAATGCCCTAGGCTCTGTTGCTTTGTTTTTTAGATGTTTCAGGAAACACCATACACTTCTCCAGAGTGGCTGTTGGCAATTTACATCCCGCCCATCAGCATAACAAGGCTCCCAGTTCTCCATGGCCTGTCCTGCCTTTCTGGATTTTACACTTTTTTCAGATGGCCCTTTTGACCGGGGGGAAGTGAGACTTCATTGTAGTGCAGATTTCCTTTGCAAGCTTGCTTGGTTGGCCAAAAAGTGCGTATGCGTTTTTTCCTGAATATATTCAGGAAAAAACGCATACGCCCTTTTTGGCCAAGTGCATCATTGTGGACGTTCTGCCTCTTTTCCTATGCTTTCAATGCAATTCCAGTCTACCTCCTGAAATCGGTTTCCTGCAATTCTGCCCCGCTTTCAAGTCCTCTTGGCAGCCTTACTTCAGTCTATTTTTGGACGATAGCTGTCATTTATAACTCTGCTGGTTTGTGAATTACAGTGCCCCTGAGCTCGTTTCTTCAACTCGCTTTCTTGTGACCTGGCCGCAACACCGCAGGATGGCTTCAGGCCCTAATCTGGTTCCGGCACGGCACGCTGAGCCTTTGGTTATTTCCTCTTCCTGGTGGGAAATGAGAGTTAAATTTGCCCGTCCAGACACCTCCAGCTAGTCTCTCATTTGTTCTCGCTATTCCTGTTCATCTTCCGCAGAAATTGCAAACTGGGCCAAACAGGAGGTTAAAGGCGCTGACTCTCCAAGTGGGGAGAGTGTTAGTAAAGCGTCTGGAATGTTGCACCCGAGTACCAGGGGAGGAAAACTGAGATATATTTGAACACGTCTCCCGATCACATGGTTGATCATACTCTACGTTCCACATGCATGTTTTAGCTGAAGGAAGAATACCTTAAACCTGGGTAGTTGAAACCCGTGGAATGGGTACCATGCAATATGACTTCAAAGGGTCTTCATTTGCTCACCGAACCTCTCCAATCCTATCACTGCTGCGTTTATGCCCCTGCACACATGCTTGATTCCCTTTCGGAGACATAGCAATCCATAGGTTTTAAGATACTTACTAGTCAGGTACATTCTTAGGCGTTTAATATGCGGTGTTGAGTCCATTTCGTTGAGCAAGGAGTAGCTCTTGTCTATTCCATATTTGGCTTAAGGAACTTTATCTGTGCTCATTTCAATCTCTGGTTTAATGCAGCACCCCAACTCACCTTTCCCCTTAAGCAAGCATAAGTTGGTTTTCTAAATTTGAGACCCTGTTCTGTTCTGTAATTCAGTTCCTGTGTAGCCAAGTTTACATTTCATGTATTACTGATATCTTATGATGTTTCTTTTTCTGTGTGACTTATTTCAGTTAGAATCATCATACCTGAATCCACTCATTGTGCTGCTAAGGGCCTGATGACACAGATTTCATTGCTGAGTGATATTGCTTTGTAAGTAAATACCACAACTTCTTTCTCCATTTTTTACTTTCTGCGGTGTTGAACTTGTACTGTAAACGAGGTTCTTGTAAACAGAGCCTTTCGAAACTTTGGGGTGGCTGTGTCTTTTTGATTTTAATTTCCCTAAGCTATAGGACCATAAGTGGAAGTGCCCTAGGTTCTGTTGCTTTGTTTTTTAGATGTTTCAGGAAACACCATACACTTCTCCCGAGTGTCTGTTGGCAATTTCCATCCCGCCCATCAACATAACAAGGCTCCCAGTTCTCCATGGCCTGTCCTGCCTTTCTGGATTTTACACTTTTTTCAGATGGCCCTTTTGACCGGGGGGAAGTGAGACTTCATTGTAGTGCAGATTTCCTTTGCAAGCTTGCTTGGTTGGCCAAAAAGGGCGTATGCGTTTTTTCCCAGGAAAAAACGCATACGCCCTTTTTGGCCAAGTGCATCATTGTGGACGTTCTGCCTCTTTTCCTATGCTTTCAATGCAATTTCAGTCTACGTCCTGAAATCGGTTTCCTGCAATTCTGCCCCGCTTTCAAGTCCTCTTGGCAGCCTTACTTCAGTCTATTTTTGGACGATAGCTGTCATTTATAACTCTGCAGGTTTGTGAATTACAGTGCCCCTGAGCTCTTTCTTCAACTCGCTTTCTTGTGAGCTGGCCGCAACACCGCAGGATGGCTTCAGGCCCTAATCTGGTTCCGGCACGGCACGCTGAGCCTTTGGTTATTTCCTCTTCCTATTGGGAAATGAGAGTTAAATTTGCCCGTCCAGACACCTCCAGCTAGTCTCTCATTGGTTCTCGCTATTCCTGTTCATCTTCCGCAGAAATTGCAAACTGGGCCAAACAGGAGGTTAAAGGCGCTGACTCTCCAAGTCGGGAGAGTGTTAGTAAAGCGTCTGGAATGTTGCATCTGAGTACCACGGGAGGAAAACTGAGACATATTTGAACACGTCTCCCGTTCACACGGATGATCATACTCTGGGTTCCACATGCATGTTTTAGCTGAAGGAAGAATACCTTAAACCTGGGTAGTTGAAACCCGTGGAATGGGTACCATGCAATATGACTTCAAAGGGTCTTCATTTGCTCACCGAACCTCTCCAATCCTATCAGTGCTGCGTTTATGCCCCTGTTCACATGCTTGATTCTCTTTCGGAGACATAGCAATCCATAGGTTTTAAGATACTTACTAGTCAGGTACATTCTTAGGCGTTTAATATGCAGTGTTGAGTCCATTTCGTTGAGCAAGGAGTAGCTCGTCTATTCCATATTTGGCTTAAGGAACTTTATCTGTGCTCATTTCAATCTCTGGTTTTATGCAGCACCCCAACTCACCTTTACCCTTAAGGAAGCATAAGTTGGTTTTCTAAATTTGAGACCCTGTTCTGTTCTGTAATTCAGTTCCTGTGTAGCCAAGTTTCCATTCCGTGTATTAGTGATATCTTATGATGTTTCTTTTTCTGTGTGACTTATTTCAGTTAGAATCATCATACCTGAATCCACTCATTGTGCTGCTAAGGGCCTGATGACATAGATTTCATTGTTGAGTGATATTGCTTTGTAAGTAAATACCACAGCTTCTTTATCCATTTTTCATTTTCTGCGATGTTGAATTTGTACTGTAAACGAGGTTCTTGTAAACAGAGCCGTTCCAAACTTTGGGGTGGCTGTGTCTTTTTGATTTTAATTTCCCTAAGCTATAGGACCATAAGTGGAAGTGCCCTAGGCTCTGTTGCTTTGTTTTTTCGAAGTTTCAGGAAACACCATACACTTCTCCCCAGTGTCTGTTGGCAATTTACATCCCGCCCATCAGCATAACAAGGCTCCCAGTACTCCATGGCCTGTCCTGCCTTTCTGGATTTTACACTTTTTTCAGATGGCCCTTTTGACCGGGGGGAAGTGAGACTTCATTGTAGTGCAGATTTCCTTTGCAAGCTTGCTTGGTTGGCCAAAAAGTGCGTATGCGTTTTTTCCTGAATATATTCAGGAAAAAACGCATACGCACTTTTTGGCCAAGTGCATCATTGTGGACGTTCTGCCTCTTTTCCTATGCTTTCAATGCAATTCCAGTCTACCTCCTGAAATCGGTTTCCTGCAATTCTGCCCCGCTTTCAAGTCCTCTTGGCAGCCTTACTTCAGTCTATTTTTGGACGATAGCTGTCATTTATAACTCTGCAGGTTTGTGAATTACAGTGCCCCTGAGCTCCTTTCTTCAACTCGTTTTCTTGTGAGCTGGCTGCAACACCGCAGGATGGCTTCAGGCCCTAATCTGGTTCCGGCACGGCATGCTGAGCCTTTGGTTATTTCCTCTTCCTGGTGGGAAATGAGAGTTAAATTTGCCCGTCCAGACACCTCCAGCTAGTCTCTCATTGGTTCTCGCTATTCCTGTTCATCTTCCGCAGAAATTGCAAACTGGGCCAAACAGGAGGTTAAAGACGCTGACTCTCCAAGTCGGGAGAGTGTTAGTAAAGCATCTGGAATGTTGCATCTGAGTACCACGGGAGGAAAACTAAGACATATTTGAACACGTCTCCCGTTCACACGGATGATCATACTCTGGGTTCCACATGCATGTTTTAGCTGAAGGAAGAATACCTTAAACCTGGGTAGTTGAAACCCGTGGAATGGGTACCATGCAATATGACTTCAAAGGGTCTTCATTTGCTCACCGAACCTCTCCAATCCTATCACTGCTGCGTTTATGCCCCTGTACACATGCTTGATTCTCTTTCGGAGACATAGCAATCCATAGGTTTTAAGATACTTACTAGTCAGGTACATTCTTAGGCGTTTAATATGCGGTGTTGAGTCCATTTCGTTGAGCAAGGAGTAGCTCGTCTATTCCATATTTGGCTTAAGGAACTTTATCTGTGCTCATTTCAATCTCTGGTTTTATGCAGCACCCCAACTCACCTTTACCCTTAAGCAAGCATAAGTTGGTTTTCTAAATTTGAGACCCTGTTCTGTTCTGTAATTCAGTTCCTGTGTAGCCAAGTTTCCATTCCGTGTATTAGTGATATCTTATGATGTTTCTTTTTCTGTGTGACTTATTTCAGTTAGAATCATCATACCTGAATCCACTCATTGTGCTGCTAAGGGCCTGATGACATAGATTTCATTGCTGAGTGATATTGCTTTGTAAGTAAATACCACAGCTTCTTTATCCATTTTTCATTTTCTGCGATGTTGAATTTGTACTGTAAACGAGGTTCTTGTAAACAGAGGCGTCCCAAACTTTGGGGTGGCTGTGTCTTTTTGATTTTAATTTCCCTAAGCTATAGGACCATAAGTGGAAGTGCCCTAGGCTCTGTTGCTTTGTTTTTTAGATGTTTCAGGAAACACCATACACTTCTCCCAAGTGTCTGTTGGCAATTTACATCCCGCCCATCAGCATAACAAGGCTCCCAGTTCTCCATGGCCTGTCCTGCCTTTCTGGATTTTACACTTTTTTCAGATGGCCCTTTTGACCGGGGAGAAGTGAGACTTCATTGTAGTGCAGATTTCCTTTGCAAGTTTGCTTGGTTGGCCAAAAAGTGCGTATGCGTTTTATTCCTGAATATATTCAGGAAAAAACGCATACGCCCTTTTTGGCCAAGTGCATCATTGTGGACGTTCTGCCTCTTTTCCTATGCTTTCAATGCAATTCCAGTCTACCTCCTGAAATCGGTTTCCTGTAATTCTGCCCCGCTTTCAAGTCCTCTTGGCAGCCTTACTTCAGTATATTTTTGGACGATAGCTGTCATTTATAACTCTGCAGGTTTGTGAATTACAGTGCCCCTGAGCTCTTTCTTCAACTCGCTTTCTTGTGACCTGGCCGCAACACCGCATGATGGCTTCAGGCCCTAATCTGGTTCCGGCACGACACGCTGAGCCTTTGGTTATTTGCTCTTCCTATTGGGAAATGAGAGTTAAATTTGCCCGTCCAGACACCTCCAGCTAGTCTCTCATTGGTTCTCGCTATTCCTGTTCATCTTCCGCAGAAATTGCAAACTGGGCCAAACAGGAGGTTAAAGACGCTGACTCTCCAAGTCGGGAGAGTGTTAGTAAAGCGTCTGGAATGTTGCATCTGAGTACCACGGGAGGAAAACTGAGACATATTTGAACACGTCTCCCGTTCACACGGATGATCATACTCTGGGTTCCACATGCATGTTTTAGCTGAAGGAAGAATACCTTAAACCTGGGTAGTTGAAACCCGTGGAATGGGTACCATGCAATATGACTTCAAAGGGTCTTCATTTGCTCACCGAACCTCTCCAATCCTATCACTGCTGCGTTTATGCCCCTGTACACATGCTTGATTCTCTTTCGGAGACATAGCAATCCATAGGTTTTAAGATACTTACTAGTCAGGTACATTCTTAGGCGTTTAATATGCGGTGTTGAGTCCATTTCGTTGAGCAAGGAGTAGCTCGTCTATTCCATATTTGGCTTAAGGAACTTTATCTGTGCTCATTTCAATCTCTGGTTTTATGCAGCACCCCAACTCACCTTTACCCTTAAGCAAGCATAAGTTGGTTTTCTAAATTTGAGACCCTGTTCTGTTCTGTAATTCAGTTCCTGTGTAGCCAAGTTTCCATTCCGTGTATTAGTGATATCTTATGATGTTTCTTTTTCTGTGTGACTTATTTCAGTTAGAATCATCATACCTGAATCCACTCATTGTGCTGCTAAGGGCCTGATGACATAGATTTCATTGCTGAGTGATATTGCTTTGTAAGTAAATACCACAGCTTCTTTATCCATTTTTCATTTTCTGCGATGTTGAATTTGTACTGTAAACGAGGTTCTTGTAAACAGAGGCGTCCCAAACTTTGGGGTGGCTGTGTCTTTTTGATTTTAATTTCCCTAAGCTATAGGACCATAAGTGGAAGTGCCCTAGGCTCTGTTGCTTTGTTTTTTAGATGTTTCAGGAAACACCATACACTTCTCCCAAGTGTCTGTTGGCAATTTACATCCCGCCCATCAGCATAACAAGGCTCCCAGTTCTCCATGGCCTGTCCTGCCTTTCTGGATTTTACACTTTTTTCAGATGGCCCTTTTGACCGGGGAGAAGTGAGACTTCATTGTAGTGCAGATTTCCTTTGCAAGTTTGCTTGGTTGGCCAAGAAGTGCGTATGCGTTTTATTTCTGAATATATTCAGGAAAAAACGCATACGCCCTTTTTGGCCAAGTGCATCATTGTGGACGTTCTGCCTCTTTTCCTATGCTTTCAATGCAATTCCAGTCTACCTCCTGAAATCGGTTTCCTGCAATTCTGCCCCGCTTTCAAGTCCTCTTGGCAGCCTTACTTCAGTCTATTTTTGGACGATAGCTGTCATTTATAACTCTGCAGGTTTGTGAATTACAGTGCCCCTGAGCTCTTTCTTCAACTCGCTTTCTTGTGACCTGGCCGCAACACCGCATGATGGCTTCAGGCCCTAATCTGGTTCCGGCATGACACGCTGAGCCTTTGGTTATTTGCTCTTCCTATTGGGAAATGAGAGTTAAATTTGCCCGTCCAGACACCTCCAGCTAGTCTCTCATTGGTTCTCGCTATTCCTGTTCATCTTCCGCAGAAATTGCAAACTGGGCCAAACAGGAGGTTAAAGACGCTGACTCTCCAAGTCGGGAGAGTGTTAGTAAAGCGTCTGGAATGTTGCATCTGAGTACCACGGGAGGAAAACTGAGACATATTTGAACACGTCTCCCGTTCACACGGATGATCATACTCTGGGTTCCACATGCATGTTTTAGCTGAAGGAAGAATACCTTAAACCTGGGTAGTTGAAACCCGTGGAATGGGTACCATGCAATATGACTTCAAAGGGTCTTCATTTGCTCACCGAACCTCTCCAATCCTATCACTGCTGCGTTTATGCCCCTGTACACATGCTTGATTCTCTTTCGGAGACATAGCAATCCATAGGTTTTAAGATACTTACTAGTCAGGTACATTCTTAGGCGTTTAATATGCGGTGTTGAGTCCATTTCGTTGAGCAAGGAGTAGCTCGTCTATTCCATATTTGGCTTAAGGAACTTTATCTGTGCTCATTTCAATCTCTGGTTTTATGCAGCACCCCAACTCACCTTTACCCTTAAGCAAGCATAAGTTGGTTTTCTAAATTTGAGACCCTGTTCTGTTTTGTAATTCAGTTCCTCTGTAGCCAAGTTTAAATTCCATGTATTAGTGATATTTTTTGATGTTTCTTTTTCTGTGTGACTTATTTCAGTTAGAATCACCATACCCGAATACACTCATTATGCTGCTACGGGCCTGGTGACATAGATTTCATTGCTGAGTGATATTGCTTTGTACATGAGTACCACAACTTCTTTATCCATTTTTCACTTTCTGTGATATTGAACTTGTACGGTAAACGAGGTTCTTGTAAACAGAGGCGTCCCAAACTTTGGGGTGGCTGTGTCTTTTTGATTTTAATTTCCCTAAGCTATAGGACCATAAGTGGAAATGCACTAGGCTCTGTTGCTTTGTTTTTTAGATGTTTCAGGAAACACCATACACTTCTCCAGAGTGGCTGTTGGCAATTTACATCCCGCCCATCAGCATAACAAGGCTCCCAGTTCTCCATGGCCTGTCCTGCCTTTCTGGATTTTACACTTTTTTCAGATGTCCCTTTTGACCGGGGGGAAGTGAGACTTCATTGTAGTGCAGATTTCCTTTGCAAGCTTGCTTGGTTGGCCAAAAAGGGCGTATGCGTTTTTTCCTGAATATATTCAGGAAAAAACGCATACGCCCTTTTTGGCCAAGTGCATCATTGTGGACGTTCTGCCTCTTTTCCTATGCTTTCAATGCAATTCCAGTCTACCTCCTGAAATTGGTTTCCTGCAATTCTGCCCCGCTTTCAAGTCCTCTTGGCAGCCTTACTTCAGTCTATTTTTGGACGATAGCTGTCATTTATAACTCTGCTGGTTTGTCAATTGCAGTGCCCCTGAGCTCCTTTCTTCAACTCGCTTTCTTGTGACCTGGCAGCAACACCGCAGGATGGCTTCAGGCCCTAATCTGGTTCCGGCCCGGCATGCTGAGCCTTTGGTTAATTCCTCTTCCTGGTGGGAAATGAGAGTTAAATTTGCCCGTCCAGACACCTCCAGCTAGCCTCTCATTGGTTCTCGCTATTCCTGTTCATCTTCCGCAGAAATTGCAAACTGGGCCAAACAGGAGGTTAAAGGCACTGACTTTCCAAGTGGGCAGAGTGTTAGTAAAGCGTCTGGAATGTTGCACCCGAGTACCAGGGGAGGAAAACTGAGACATATTTGAACACGTCTCCCATTCACATGGTTGATCATACTTGGGTTCCACATGCATGTTTTAGCTGAAGGAAGCATACCTAAAACCTGGGTAGTTGAAACCCGTGGAATGGGTACCATGCAATATGACTTCAAAGGGTCTTCATTTGCTCACCGAACCTCTCCAATCCTATCACTGCTGCGTTTATGCCCCTGTACACATGCTTGATTCTCTTTCGGAGACATAGCAATCCATAGGTTTTAAGATACTTACTAGTCAGGTACATTCTTAGGCGTTTAATATGGGGTGTTGAGTCCATTTCGTTGAGCAAGGAGTAGCTCTTGTCTATTCCATATTTGGCTTAAGGAACTTTATCTGTGCTCATTTCAATCTCTAGTTTTATGCAGCACCCCAACTCACCTTTCCCCTTAAGCAAGCATAAGTTGGTTTTCTAAATTTGAGACCCTGTTCTGTTCTGTAATTCAGTTCCTGTGTAGCCAAGTTTACATTTCGTGTATTACTGATATCTTATGATGTTTCTTTTTCTGTGTGACTTATTTCAGTTAGAATCATCATACCTGAATCCACTCATTGTGCTGTTAAGGACCTGATGACACAGATTTCATTGCTGAGTGATATTGCTTTGTAAGTAAATACCACAACTTTTTTATCCATTTTTCACTTTCTGCGATGTTGAACTTGTACTGTGAAGGAGGTTCTTGTAAACAGAGCCGTTCCAAACTTTGGGGTGGCTGTGTCTTTTTGATTTTAAATTCCCTAAGCTATAGGACCATAAGTGGAAGGACCATAAGTGGAAGTGCCCTAGGCTCTGTTGCTTTGTTTTTTAGATGTTTCAGGAAACACCATACACTTCTCCCGAGTGTTTGTTGGCAATTTACATCCCGCCCTTCAGCATAACAAGGCTCCCAGTTCTCCATGGCCTGTCCTGCCTTTCTGGATTTTACACTTTTTTCAGATGGCCCTTTTGACCGGGGAGAAGTGAGACTTCATTGTAGTGCAGATTTCCTTTGCAAGCTTGCTTGGTTGGCCAAAAAGGGCGTATGCGTTTTTTCCTGAATATATTCAGGATAAAACGCATACGCCCTTTTTGGCCAAGTGCATCATTGTGGACGTTCTGCCTCTTTTCCTATGCTTTCAATGCAATTCCAGTCTACCTCCTGAAATCGGTTTCCTGCAATTCTGCCCCGCTTTCAAGTCCTCTTGACAGCCTTACTTCAGTCTATTTTTGGACGATAGCTGTCATTTATAACTCTGCAGGTTTGTGAATTACAGTGCCCCTGAGCTCTTTCTTCAACTCGCTTTCTTGTGAGCTGACCGCAACACCGCAGGATGGCTTCAGGCCCTAATCTGGTT
Source organism: Stenella coeruleoalba (assembly GCF_951394435.1). Lineage (NCBI taxonomy): Eukaryota > Metazoa > Chordata > Mammalia > Artiodactyla > Delphinidae > Stenella > Stenella coeruleoalba. Next base: position 182,125 of record NW_027646432.1, on the reverse strand, counting down.
CTGGCACGGCACGCTGAGCCTTTGGTTATTTCCTCTTCCTATTGGGAAATGAGAGTTAAATTTGCCCGTCCAGACACCTCCAGCTAGTCTCTCATTGGTTCTCGCTATTCCTGTTCATCTTCCGCAGAAATTGCAAACTGGGCCAAACAGGAGGTTAAAGGCGCTGACTCTCCAAGTCGGGAGAGTGTTAGTAAAGCGTCTGGAATGTTGCATCTGAGTACCACGGGAGGAAAACTGAGACATATTTGAACACGTCTCCCGTTCACACGGATGATCATACTCTGGGTTCCACATGCATGTTTTAGCTGAAGGAAGAATACCTTAAACCTGGGTAGTTGAAACCCGTGGAATGGGTACCATGCAATATGACTTCAAAGGGTCTTCATTTGCTCACCGAACCTCTCCAATCCTATCACTGCTGCGTTTATGCCCCTGTTCACATGCTTGATTCTCTTTCGGAGACATAGCAATCCATAGGTTTTAAGATACTTACTAGTCAGGTACATTCTTAGGCGTTTAATATGCGGTGTTGAGTCCATTTCGTTGAGCAAGGAGTAGCTCGTCTATTCCATATTTGGCTTAAGGAACTTTATCTGTGCTCATTTCAATCTCTGGTTTTATGCAGCACCCCAACTCACCTTTACCCTTAAGGAAGCATAAGTTGGTTTTCTAAATTTGAGACCCTGTTCTGTTCTGTAATTCAGTTCCTGTGTAGCCAAGTTTCCATTCCGTGTATTAGTGATATCTTATGATGTTTCTTTTTCTGTGTGACTTATTTCAGTTAGAATCATCATACCTGAATCCACTCATTGTGCTGCTAAGGGCCTGATGACATAGATTTCATTGCTGAGTGATATTGCTTTGTAAGTAAATACCACAGCTTCTTTATCCATTTTTCATTTTCTGCGATGTTGAATTTGTACTGTAAACGAGGTTCTTGTAAACAGAGGCGTCCCAAACTTTGGGGTGGCTGTGTCTTTTTGATTTTAATTTCCCTAAGCTATAGGACCATAAGTGGAAGTGCCCTAGGCTCTGTTGCTTTGTTTTTTCGAAGTTTCAGGAAACACCATACACTTCTCCCCAGTGTCTGTTGGCAATTTACATCCCGCCCATCAGCATAACATGGCTCCCAGTACTCCATGGCCTGTCCTGCCTTTCTGGATTTTACACTTTTTTCAGATGGCCCTTTTGACCGGGGGGAAGTGAGACTTCATTGTAGTGCAGATTTCCTTTGCAAGCTTGCTTGGTTGGCCAAAAAGTGCGTATGCGTTTTTTCCTGAATATATTCAGGAAAAAACGCATACGCACTTTTTGGCCAAGTGCATCATTGTGGACGTTCTGCCTCTTTTCCTATGCTTTCAATGCAATTCCAGTCTACCTCCTATAATCGGTTTCCTGCAATTCTGCCCCGCTTTCAAGTCCTCTTGGCAGCCTTACTTCAGTCTATTTTTGGACGATAGCTGTCATTTATAACTCCGCAGGTTTGTGAATTACAGTGCCCCTGAGCTCCTTTCTTCAACTCGTTTTCTTGTGAGCTGGCTGCAACACCGCTGGATGGCTTCAGGCCCTAATCTGGTTCCGGCACGGCATGCTGAGCCTTTGGTTATTTCCTCTTCCTGGTGGGAAATGAGAGTTAAATTTGCCCGTCCAGACACCTCCAGCTAGTCTCTCATTGGTTCTCGCTATTCCTGTTCATCTTCCGCAGAAATTGCAAACTGGGCCAAACAGGAGGTTAAAGGGACTGACTCTCCAAGTCGGGAGAGTGTTATTAAAGCATCTGGAATGTTGCACCCGAGTACCAGGGTACAAAAACTGAGACATATTTGAACACGTCTCCCGATCACACGGTTGATCATACTCTAGGTTCCACATGCATGTTTTAGCTGAAGGAAGAATACCTTAAACCTGGGTAGTTGAAACCCGTGGAATGGGTACCATGCAATATGACTTCAAAGGGTCTTCATTTGCTCACCGAACCTCTCCAATCCTATCACTGCTGCGTTTATGCCCCTGTTCACATGCTTGATTCTCTTTCGGAGACATAGCAATCCATAGGTTTTAAGATACTTACTAGTCAGGTACATTCTTAGGCGTTTAATATGCGGTGTTGAGTCCATTTCATTGAGCAAGGAGTAGCTCGTCTATTCCATATTTGGCTTAAGGAACTTTATCTGTGCTCATTTCAATCTCTGGTTTTATGCAGCACCCCAACTCACCTTTACCCTTAAGGAAGCATAAGTTGGTTTTCTAAATTTGAGACCCTGTTCTGTTCTGTAATTCAGTTCCTGTGTAGCCAAGTTTCCATTCCGTGTATTAGTGATATCTTATGATGTTTCTTTTTCTGTGTGACTTATTTCAGTTAGAATCATCATACCTGAATCCACTCATTGTGCTGCTAAGGGCCTGATGACATAGATTTCATTGCTGAGTGATATTGCTTTGTAAGTAAATACCACAGCTTCTTTATCCATTTTTCATTTTCTGCGATGTTGAATTTGTACTGTAAACGAGGTTCTTGTAAACAGAGGCGTCCCAAACTTTGGGGTGGCTGTGTCTTTTTGATTTTAATTTCCCTAAGCTATAGGACCATAAGTGGAAGTGCCCTAGGCTCTGTTGCTTTGTTTTTTCGAAGTTTCAGGAAACACCATACACTTCTCCCCAGTGTCTGTTGGCAATTTACATCCCGCCCATCAGCATAACATGGCTCCCAGTACTCCATGGCCTGTCCTGCCTTTCTGGATTTTACACTTTTTTCAGATGGCCCTTTTGACCGGGGGGAAGTGAGACTTCATTGTAGTGCAGATTTCCTTTGCAAGCTTGCTTGGTTGGCCAAAAAGTGCGTATGCGTTTTTTCCTGAATATATTCAGGAAAAAACGCATACGCACTTTTTGGCCAAGTGCATCATTGTGGACGTTCTGCCTCTTTTCCTATGCTTTCAATGCAATTCCAGTCTACCTCCTATAATCGGTTTCCTGCAATTCTGCCCCGCTTTCAAGTCCTCTTGGCAGCCTTACTTCAGTCTATTTTTGGACGATACCTGTCATTTATAACTCCGCAGGTTTGTGAATTACAGTGCCCCTGAGCTCCTTTCTTCAACTCGTTTTCTTGTGAGCTGGCTGCAACACCGCTGGATGGCTTCAGGCCCTAATCTGGTTCCGGCACGGCATGCTGAGCCTTTGGTTATTTCCTCTTCCTGGTGGGAAATGAGAGTTAAATTTGCCCGTCCAGACACCTCCAGCTAGTCTCTCATTGGTTCTCGCTATTCCTGTTCATCTTCCGCAGAAATTGCAAACTGGGCCAAACAGGAGGTTAAAGGGACTGACTCTCCAAGTCGGGAGAGTGTTATTAAAGCATCTGGAATGTTGCACCCGAGTACCAGGGTACAAAAACTGAGACATATTTGAACACGTCTCCTGATCACATGGTTGATCATACTCTAGGTTCCACATGCATGTTTTAGCTGAAGGAAGAATACCTTAAACCTGGGTAGTTGAAACCCGTGGAATGGGTACCATGCAATATGACTTCAAAGGGTCTTCATTTGCTCACCGAACCTCTCCAATCCTATCACTGCTGCGTTTATGCCCCTGTACACATGCTTGATTCTCTTTCGGAGACATAGCAATCCATAGGTTTTAAGATACTTACTAGTCAGGTACATTCTTAGGCGTTTAATATGCGGTGTTGAGTCCATTTCGTTGAGCAAGGAGTAGCTCTTGTCTATTCCATATTTGGCTTAAGGAACTTTATCTGTGCTCATTTCAATCTCTGGTTTTATGCAGCACCCCAACTCACCTTTCCCCTTAAGCAAGCATAAGTTGGTTTTCTTAATTTGAGACCCTATTCTGTTCTGTAATTCAGTTCCTGTGTAGCCAAGTTTCCATTCCGTGTATTACTGATATCTTATGATGTTTCTTTTTCTGTGTGACTTATTTCAGTTAGAATCATCATACCTGAATCCACTCATTGTGCTGCTAAGGGCCTGATGACATAGATTTCATTGCTGAGTGATATTGCTTTGTAAGTGAATACCACAACTTCTTTATCCATTTTTCACTTTCTGCGATGTTGAACTTGTACTGTAAACGAGGTTCTTGTAAACAGAGCCGTTCCAAACTTTGGGGTGGCTGTGTCTTTTTGATTTTAATTTCCCTAAGCTATAGGACCATAAGTGGAAGTGCCCTAGGCTCTGTTGCTTTGTTTTTTAGATGTTTCAGGAAACACCATACACTTCTCCCAAGTGTCTGTTGGCAATTTACATCCCGCCCATCAGCATAACAAGGCTCCCAGTTCTCCATGGCCTGTCCTGCCTTTCTGGATTTTACACTTTTTTCAGATGGCCCTTTTGACCGGGGAGAAGTGAGACTTCATTGTAGTGCAGATTTCCTTTGCAAGTTTGCTTGGTTGGCCAAAAAGTGCGTATGCGTTTTATTCCTGAATATATTCAGGAAAAAACGCATACGCCCTTTTTGGCCAAGTGCATCATTGTGGACGTTCTGCCTCTTTTCCTATGCTTTCAATGCAATTCCAGTCTACCTCCTGAAATCGGTTTCCTGCAATTCTGCCCCGCTTTCAAGTCCTCTTGGCAGCCTTACTTCAGTATATTTTTGGACGATAGCTGTCATTTATAACTCTGCAGGTTTGTGAATTACAGTGCCCCTGAGCTCTTTCTTCAATTCGCTTTCTTGTGACCTGGCCGCAACACCGCATGATGGCTTCAGGCCCTAATCTGGTTCCGGCACGGCACGCTGAGCCTTTGGTTATTTCCTCTTCCTATTGGGAAATGAGAGTTAAATTTGCCCGTCCAGACACCTCCAGCTAGTCTCTCATTGGTTCTCGCTATTCCTGTTCATCTACCGCAGAAATTGCAAACTGGGCCAAACAGGAGGTTAAAGACGCTGACTCTCCAAGTCGGGAGAGTGTTAGTAAAGTGTCTGGAATGTTGCATCTGAGTACCACGGGAGGAAAACTGAGACATATTTGAACACGTCTCCCGTTCACACGGATGATCATACTCTGGGTTCCACATGCATGTTTTAGCTGAAGGAAGAATACCTTAAACCTGGGTAGTTGAAACCCGTGGAATGGGTACCATGCAATATGACTTCAAAGGGTCTTCATTTGCTCACCGAACCTCTCCAATCCTATCACTGCTGCGTTTATGCCCCTGTTCACATGCTTGATTCTCTTTCGGAGACATAGCAATCCATAGGTTTTAAGATACTTACTAGTCAGGTACATTCTTAGGCGTTTAATATGCGGTGTTGAGTCCATTTCGTTGAGCAAGGAGTAGCTCGTCTATTCCATATTTGGCTTAAGGAACTTTATCTGTGCTCATTTCAATCTCTGGTTTTATGCAGCACCCCAACTCACCTTTACCCTTAAGGAAGCATAAGTTGGTTTTCTAAATTTGAGACCCTGTTCTGTTCTGTAATTCAGTTCCTGTGTAGCCAAGTTTCCATTCCGTGTATTAGTGATATCTTATGATGTTTCTTTTTCTGTGTGACTTATTTCAGTTAGAATCATCATACCTGAATCCACTCATTGTGCTGCTAAGGGCCTGATGACATAGATTTCATTGCTGAGTGATATTGCTTTGTAAGTAAATACCACAGCTTCTTTATCCATTTTTCATTTTCTGCGATGTTGAATTTGTACTGTAAACGAGGTTCTTGTAAACAGAGGCGTCCCAAACTTTGGGGTGGCTGTGTCTTTTTGATTTTAATTTCCCTAAGCTATAGGACCATAAGTGGAAGTGCCCTAGGCTCTGTTGCTTTGTTTTTTCGAAGTTTCAGGAAACACCATACACTTCTCCCCAGTGTCTGTTGGCAATTTACATCCCGCCCATCAGCATAACATGGCTCCCAGTACTCCATGGCCTGTCCTGCCTTTCTGGATTTTACACTTTTTTCAGATGGCCCTTTTGACCGGGGGGAAGTGAGACTTCATTGTAGTGCAGATTTCCTTTGCAAGCTTGCTTGGTTGGCCAAAAAGTGCGTATGCGTTTTTTCTTGAATATATTCAGGAAAAAACGCATACGCACTTTTTGGCCAAGTGCATCATTGTGGACGTTCTGCCTCTTTTCCTATGCTTTCAATGCAATTCCAGTCTACCTCCTATAATCGGTTTCCTGCAATTCTGCCCCGCTTTCAAGTCCTCTTGGCAGCCTTACTTCAGTCTATTTTTGGACGATAGCTGTCATTTATAACTCCGCAGGTTTGTGAATTACAGTGCCCCTGAGCTCCTTTCTTCAACTCGTTTTCTTGTGAGCTGGCTGCAACACCGCTGGATGGCTTCAGGCCCTAATCTGGTTCCGGCATGGCATGCTGAGCCTTTGGTTATTTCCTCTTCCTGGTGGGAAATGAGAGTTAAATTTGCCCGTCCAGACACCTCCAGCTAGTCTCTCATTGGTTCTCGCTATTCCTGTTCATCTTCCGCAGAAATTGCAAACTGGGCCAAACAGGAGGTTAAAGGGACTGACTCTCCAAGTCGGGAGAGTGTTATTAAAGCATCTGGAATGTTGCACCCGAGTACCAGGGTACAAAAACTGAGACATATTTGAACACGTCTCCTGATCACATGGTTGATCATACTCTAGGTTCCACATGCATGTTTTAGCTGAAGGAAGAATACCTTAAACCTGGGTAGTTGAAACCCGTGGAATGGGTACCATGCAATATGACTTCAAAGGGTCTTCATTTGCTCACCGAACCTCTCCAATCCTATCACTGCTGCGTTTATGCCCCTGTACACATGCTTGATTCTCTTTCGGAAACATAGCAATCCATAGGTTTTAAGATACTTACTAGTCAGGTACATTCTTAGGCGTTTAATATGCGGTGTTGAGTCCATTTCGTTGAGCAAGGAGTAGCTCTTGTCTATTCCATATTTGGCTTAAGGAACTTTATCTGTGCTCATTTCAATCTCTGGTTTTATGCAGCACCCCAACTCACCTTTACCCTTAAGCAAGCATAAGTTGGTTTTCTTAATTTGAGACCCTATTCTGTTCTGTAATTCAGTTCCTGTGTAGCCAAGTTTCCATTCCGTGTATTACTGATATCTTATGATGTTTCTTTTTCTGTGTGACTTATTTCAGTTAGAATCATCATACCTGAATCCACTCATTGTGCTGCTAAGGGCCTGATGACATAGATTTCATTGCTGAGTGATATTGCTTTGTAAGTGAATACCACAACTTCTTTATCCATTTTTCACTTTCTGCGATGTTGAACTTGTACTGTAAACGAGGTTCTTGTAAACAGAGCCGTTCCAAACTTTGGGGTGGCTGTGTCTTTTTGATTTTAATTTCCCTAAGCTATAGGACCATAAGTGGAAATGCACTAGGCTCTGTTGCTTTGTTTTTTAGATGTTTCAGGAAACACCATACACTTCTCCCGAGTGTCTGTTGGCAATTTACATCCCGCCCATCAGCATAACAAGGCTCCCAGTTCTCCATGGCCTGTCCTGCCTTTCTGGATTTTACACTTTTTTCAGATGGCCCTTTTGACCGGGGGGAAGTGAGACTTCATTGTAGTGCAGATTTCCTTTGCAAGCTTGCTTGGTTGGCCAAAAAGGGCGTATGCGTTTTTTCCTGAATATATTCAGGAAAAAACGCATACGCCCTTTTTGGCCAACTGCATCATTGTGGACGTTCTGCCTCTTTTCCTATGCTTTCAATGCAATTCCAGTCTACCTCCTGAAATTGGTTTCCTGCAATTCTGCCCCGCTTTCAAGTCCTCTTGGCAGCCTTACTTCAGTCTATTTTTGGACGATAGCTGTCATTTATAACTCTGCTGGTTTGTCAATTGCAGTGCCCCTGAGCTCCTTTCTTCAACTCGCTTTCTTGTGACCTGGCAGCAACACCGCAGGATGGCTTCAGGCCCTAATCTGGTTCCGGCCCGGCATGCTGAGCCTTTGGTTAATTCCTCTTCCTGGTGGGAAATGAGAGTTAAATTTGCCCGTCCAGACACCTCCAGCTAGCCTCTCATTGGTTCTCGCTATTCCTGTTCATCTTCCGCAGAAATTGCAAACTGGGCCAAACAGGAGGTTAAAGGCGCTGACTTTCCAAGTGGGCAGAGTGTTAGTAAAGCGTCTGGAATGTTGCACCCGAGTACCAGGGGAGGAAAACTGAGACATATTTGAACACGTCTCCCATTCACATGGTTGATCATACTTGGGTTCCACATGCATGTTTTAGCTGAAGGAAGAATACCTAAAACCTGGGTAGTTGAAACCCGTGGAATGGGTACCATGCAATATGACTTCAAAGGGTCTTCATTTGCTCACCGAACCTCTCCAATCCTATCACTGCTGCGTTTATGCCCCTGTACACATGCTTGATTCTCTTTCGGAGACATAGCAATCCATAGGTTTTAAGATACTTACTAGTCAGGTACATTCTTAGGCGTTTAATATGGGGTGTTGAGTCCATTTCGTTGAGCAAGGAGTAGCTCTTGTCTATTCCATATTTGGCTTAAGGAACTTTATCTGTGCTCATTTCAATCTCTAGTTTTATGCAGCACCCCAACTCACCTTTCCCCTTAAGCAAGCATAAGTTGGTTTTCTAAATTTGAGACCCTGTTCTGTTCTGTAATTCAGTTCCTGTGTAGCCAAGTTTACATTTCGTGTATTACTGATATCTTATGATGTTTCTTTTTCTGTGTGACTTATTTCAGTTAGAATCATCATACCTGAATCCACTCATTGTGCTGTTAAGGACCTGATGACACAGATTTCATTGCTGAGTGATATTGCTTTGTAAGTAAATACCACAACTTTTTTATCCATTTTTCACTTTCTGCGATGTTGAACTTGTACTGTGAAGGAGGTTCTTGTAAACAGAGCCGTTCGAAACTTTGGGGTGGCTGTGTCTTTTTGATTTTAAATTCCCTAAGCTATAGGACCATAAGTGGAAGGACCATAAGTGGAAGTGCCCTAGGCTCTGTTGCTTTGTTTTTTAGATGTTTCAGGAAACACCATACACTTCTCCCGAGTGTTTGTTGGCAATTTACATCCCGCCCTTCAGCATAACAAGGCTCCCAGTTCTCCATGGCCTGTCCTGCCTTTCTGGATTTTACACTTTTTTCAGATGGCCCTTTTTACCGGGGGAAAGTGAGACTTCATTGTAGTGCAGATTTCCTTTGCAAGCTTGCTTGGTTGGCCAAAATGTTCGTATGCGTTTTTTCCTGAATATATTCAGGAAAAAACGCATACGCCCTTTTTGGCCAAGTGCATCATTGTGGACGTTCTGCCTCTTTTCCTATGCTTTCAATGCAATTCCAGTCTACCTCCTGAAATCGGTTTCCTGCAATTCTGCCCCGCTTTCAAGTCCTCTTGGCAGCCTTACTTCAGTCTATTTTTGGACGATAGCTGTCATTTATAACTCTGCAGGTTTGTGAATTACAGTGCCCCTGAGCTCCTTTCTTCAACTCACTTTCTTTTGAGCTGGCCGCAACACTGCAGGATGGCTTCAGGCCCTAATCTGGTTCCGGCACGGCACAATGAGCCTTTGGTTATTTCCTCTTCCTGGTGGGAAATGAGAGTTAAATTTGCCCGTCCAGACACCTCCAGCTAGCCTCTCATTGGTTCTCGCTATTCCTGTTCATCTTCCGCAGAAATTGCAAACTGGGCCAAACAGGAGGTTAAAGACGCTGACTCTCCAAGTCGGGAGAGTGTTAGTAAAGCGTCTGGAATGTTGCATCTGAGTACCACGGGAGGAAAACTGAGACATATTTGAACACGTCTCCCGTTCACACGGATGATCATACTCTGGGTTCCACATGCATGTTTTAGCTGAAGGAAGAATACCTTAAACCTGGGTAGTTGAAACCCGTGGAATGGGTACCATGCAATATGACTTCAAAGGGTCTTCATTTGCTCACCGAACCTCTCCAATCCTATCACTGCTGCGTTTATGCCCCTGTACACATGCTTGATTCTCTTTCGGAGACATAGCAATCCATAGGTTTTAAGATACTTACTAGTCAGGTACATTCTTAGGCGTTTAATATGCGGTGTTGAGTCCATTTCGTTGAGCAAGGAGTAGCTCGTCTATTCCATATTTGGCTTAAGGAACTTTATCTGTGCTCATTTCAATCTCTGGTTTTATGCAGCACCCCAACTCACCTTTACCCTTAAGCAAGCATAAGTTGGTTTTCTAAATTTGAGACCCTGTTCTGTTTTGTAATTCAGTTCCTCTGTAGCCAAGTTTAAATTCCATGTATTAGTGATATTTTTTGATGTTTCTTTTTCTGTGTGACTTATTTCAGTTAGAATCACCATACCCGAATACACTCATTATGCTGCTACGGGCCTGGTGACATAGATTTCATTGCTGAGTGATATTGCTTTGTACATGAGTACCACAACTTCTTTATCCATTTTTCACTTTCTGTGATATTGAACTTGTACGGTAAACGAGGTTCTTGTAAACAGAGGCGTCCCAAACTTTGGGGTGGCTGTGTCTTTTTGATTTTAATTTCCCTAAGCTATAGGACCATAAGTGGAAATGCACTAGGCTCTGTTGCATTGTTTTTTAGATGTTTCAGGAAACACCATACACTTCTCCAGAGTGGCTGTTGGCAATTTACATCCCGCCCATCAGCATAACAAGGCTCCCAGTTCTCCATGGCCTGTCCTGCCTTTCTGGATTTTACACTTTTTTCAGATGGCCCTTTTGACCGGGGGGAAGTGAGACTTCATTGTAGTGCAGATTTCCTTTGCAAGCTTGCTTGGTTGGCCAAAAAGGGCGTATGCGTTTTTTCCTGAATATATTCAGGAAAAAACGCATACGCCCTTTTTGGCCAAGTGCATCATTGTGGACGTTCTGCCTCTTTTCCTATGCTTTCAATGCAATTCCAGTCTACCTCCTGAAATTGGTTTCCTGCAATTCTGCCCCGCTTTCAAGTCCTCTTGGCAGCCTTACTTCAGTCTATTTTTGGACGATAGCTGTCATTTATAACTCTGCTGGTTTGTCAATTGCAGTGCCCCTGAGCTCCTTTCTTCAACTCGCTTTCTTGTGACCTGGCAGCAACACCGCAGGATGGCTTCAGGCCCTAATCTGGTTCCGGCCCGGCATGCTGAGCCTTTGGTTAATTCCTCTTCCTGGTGGGAAATGAGAGTTAAATTTGCCCGTCCAGACACCTCCAGCTAGCCTCTCATTGGTTCTCGCTATTCCTGTTCATCTTCCGCAGAAATTGCAAACTGGGCCAAACAGGAGGTTAAAGGCGCTGACTTTCCAGGTGGGCAGAGTGTTAGTAAAGCGTCTGGAATGTTGCACCCGAGTACCAGGGGAGGAAAACTGAGACATATTTGAACACGTCTCCCATTCACATGGTTGATCATACTTGGGTTCCACATGCATGTTTTAGCTGAAGGAAGAATACCTAAAACATGGGTAGTTGAAACCCGTGGAATGGGTACCATGCAATATGACTTCAAAGGGTCTTCATTTGCTCACCGAACCTCTCCAATCCTATCACTGCTGCGTTTATGCCCCTGTACACATGCTTGATTCTCTTTCGGAGACATAGCAATCCATAGGTTTTAAGATACTTACTAGTCAGGTACATTCTTAGGCGTTTAATATGGGGTGTTGAGTCCATTTCGTTGAGCAAGGAGTAGCTCTTGTCTATTCCATATTTGGCTTAAGGAACTTTATCTGTGCTCATTTCAATCTCTAGTTTTATGCAGCACCCCAACTCACCTTTACCCTTAAGCAAGCATAAGTTGGTTTTCTAAATTTGAGACCCTGTTCTGTTCTGTAATTCAGTTCCTGTGTAGCCAAGTTTACATTTCGTGTATTACTGATATCTTATGATGTTTCTTTTTCTGTGTGACTTATTTCAGTTAGAATCATCATACCTGAATCCACTCATTGTGCTGTTAAGGACCTGATGACACAGATTTCATTGCTGAGTGATATTGCTTTGTAAGTAAATACCACAACTTTTTTATCCATTTTTCACTTTCTGCGATGTTGAACTTGTACTGTGAAGGAGGTTCTTGTAAACAGAGCCGTTCGAAACTTTGGGGTGGCTGTGTCTTTTTGATTTTAAATTCCCTAAGCTATAGGACCATAAGTGGAAGGACCATAAGTGGAAGTGCCCTAGGCTCTGTTGCTTTGTTTTTTAGATGTTTCAGGAAACACCATACACTTCTCCCGAGTGTTTGTTGGCAATTTACATCCCGCCCTTCAGCATAACAAGGCTCCCAGTTCTCCATGGCCTGTCCTGCCTTTCTGGATTTTACACTTTTTTCAGATGGCCCTTTTGACCGGGGGGAAGTGAGACTTCATTGTAGTGCAGATTTCCTTTGCAAGCTTGCTTGGTTGGCCAAAAAGGGCGTATGCGTTTTTTCCTGAATATATTCAGGATAAAACGCATACGCCCTTTTTGGCCAAGTGCATCATTGTGGACGTTCTGCCTCTTTTCCTATGCTTTCAATGCAATTCCAGTCTACCTCCTGAAATCGGTTTCCTGCAATTCTGCCCCGCTTTCAAGTCCTCTTGAGAGCCTTACTTCAGTCTATTTTTGGACGATAGCTGTCATTTATAACTCTGCAGGTTTGTGAATTACAGTGCCCCTGAGCTCTTTCTTCAACTCGCTTTCTTGTGAGCTGGCCGCAACACCGCAGGATGGCTTCAGGCCCTAATCTGGTTCCGGCACGGCACGCTGAGCCTTTGGTTATTTCCTCTTCCTATTGGGAAATGAGAGTTAAATTTGCCCGTCCAGACACCTCCAGCTAGTCTCTCATTGGTTCTTGCTATTCCTGTTCATCTTCCGCAGAAATTGCAAACTGGGCCAAACAGGAGGTTAAAGGCGCTGACTCTCCAAGTCGGGAGAGTGTTAGTAAAGCGTCTGGAATGTTGCATCTGAGTACCACGGGAGGAAAACTGAGACATATTTGAACACGTCTCCCGTTCACACGGATGATCATACTCTGGGTTCCACATGCATGTTTTAGCTGAAGGAAGAATACCTTAAACCTGGGTAGTTGAAACCCGTGGAATGGGTACCATGCAATATGACTTCAAAGGGTCTTCATTTGCTCACCGAACCTCTCCAATCCTATCACTGCTGCGTTTATGCCCCTGTTCACATGCTTGATTCTCTTTCGGAGACATAGCAATCCATAGGTTTTAAGATACTTACTAGTCAGGTACATTCTTAGGCGTTTAATATGCGGTGTTGAGTCCATTTCGTTGAGCAAGGAGTAGCTCGTCTATTCCATATTTGGCTTAAGGAACTTTATCTGTGCTCATTTCAATCTCTGGTTTTATGCAGCACCCCAACTCACCTTTACCCTTAAGGAAGCATAAGTTGGTTTTCTAAATTTGAGACCCTGTTCTGTTCTGTAATTCAGTTCCTGTGTAGCCAAGTTTCCATTCCGTGTATTAGTGATATCTTATGATGTTTCTTTTTCTGTGTGACTTATTTCAGTTAGAATCATCATACCTGAATCCACTCATTGTGCTGCTAAGGGCCTGATGACATAGATTTCTTTGCTGAGTGATATTGCTTTGTAAGTAAATACCACAGCTTCTTTATCCATTTTTCATTTTCTGCGATGTTGAATTTGTACTGTAAACGAGGTTCTTGTAAACAGAGGCGTCCCAAACTTTGGGGTGGCTTTGTCTTTTTGATTTTAATTTCCCTAAGCTATAGGACCATAAGTGGAAGTGCCCTAGGCTCTGTTGCTTTGTTTTTTCGAAGTTTCAGGAAACACCATACACTTCTCCCCAGTGTCTGTTGGCAATTTACATCCCGCCCATCAGCATAACAAGGCTCCCAGTACTCCATGGCCTGTCCTGCCTTTCTGGATTTTACACTTTTTTCAGATGGCCCTTTTGACCGGGGGGAAGTGAGACTTCATTGTAGTGCAGATTTCCTTTGCAAGCTTGCTTGGTTGGCCAAAAAGTGCGTATGCGTTTTTTCCTGAATATATTCAGGAAAAAACGCATACGCCCTTTTTGGCCAAGTGCATCATTGTGGACGTTCTGCCTCTTTTCCTATGCTTTCAATGCAATTCCAGTCTACCTCCTATAATCGGTTTCCTGCAATTCTGCCCCGCTTTCAAGTCCTCTTGGCAGCCTTACTTCAGTCTATTTTTGGACGATAGCTGTCATTTATAACTCCGCAGGTTTGTGAATTACAGTGCCCCTGAGCTCCTTTCTTCAACTCGTTTTCTTGTGAGCTGGCTGCAACACCGCTGGATGGCTTCAGGCCCTAATCTGGTTCCGGCACGGCATGCTGAGCCTTTGGTTATTTCCTCTTCCTGGTGGGAAATGAGAGTTAAATTTGCCCGTCCAGACACCTCCAGCTAGTCTCTCATTGGTTCTCGCTATTCCTGTTCATCTTCCGCAGAAATTGCAAACTGGGCCAAACAGGAGGTTAAAGGGACTGACTCTCCAAGTCGGGAGAGTGTTATTAAAGCATCTGGAATGTTGCACCCGAGTACCAGGGTACAAAAACTGAGACATATTTGAACACGTCTCCTGATCACATGGTTGATCATACTCTAGGTTCCACATGCATGTTTTAGCTGAAGGAAGAATACCTTAAACCTGGGTAGTTGAAACCCGTGGAATGGGTACCATGCAATATGACTTCAAAGGGTCTTCATTTGCTCACCGAACCTCTCCAATCCTATCACTGCTGCGTTTATGCCCCTGTACACATGCTTGATTCTCTTTCGGAGACATAGCAATCCATAGGTTTTAAGATACTTACTAGTCAGGTACATTCTTAGGCGTTTAATATGGGGTTTTGAGTCCATTTCGTTGAGCAAGGAGTAGCTCGTCTATTCCATATTTGGCTTAAGGAACTTTATCTGTGCTCATTTCAATCTCTGGTTTTATGCAGCACCCCAACTCACCTTTCCCCTTAAGCAAGCATAAGTTGGTTTTCTTAATTTGAGACCCTATTCTGTTCTGTAATTCAGTTCCTTTGTAGCCAAGTTTCCATTCCGTGTATTACTGATATCTTATGATGTTTCTTTTTCTGTGTGACTTATTTCAGTTAGAATCATCATACCTGAATCCACTTATTGTGCTGCTAAGGGCCTGATGACAGAGATTTCATTGCTGAGTGATATTGCTTTGTAAGTGAATACCACAACTTCTTTATCCATTTTTCACTTTCTGCGATGTTGAACTTGTAATGTAAACGAGGTTCTTGTAAACAGAGCCGTTCCAAACTTTGGGGTGGCTGTGTCTTTTTGATTTTAATTTCCCTAAGCTATAGGACCATAAGTGGAAGTGCCCTAGGCTCTGTTGCTTTGTTTTTTAGATGTTTCAGGAAACACCATACACTTCTCCCAAGTGTCTGTTGGCAATTTACATCCCGCCCATCAGCATAACAAGGCTCCCAGTTCTCCATGGCCTGTCCTGCCTTTCTGGATTTTACACTTTTTTCAGATGGCCCTTTTGACCGGGGAGAAGTGAGACTTCATTGTAGTGCAGATTTCCTTTGCAAGTTTGCTTGGTTGGCCAAAAAGTGCGTATGCGTTTTATTCCTGAATATATTCAGGAAAAAACGCATACGCCCTTTTTGGCCAAGTGCATCATTGTGGACGTTCTGCCTCTTTTCCTATGCTTTCAATGCAATTCCAGTCTACCTCCTGAAATCGGTTTCCTGCAATTCTGCCCCGCTTTCAAGTCCTCTTGGCAGCCTTACTTCAGTCTATTTTTGGACGATAGCTGTCATTTATAACTCTGCAGGTTTGTGAATTACAGTGCCCCTGAGCTCTTTCTTCAACTCGCTTTCTTGTGACCTGGCCGCAACACCGCATGATGGCTTCAGGCCCTAATCTGGTTCCGGCACGGCACGCTGAGCCTTTGGTTATTTCCTCTTCCTATTGGGAAATGAGAGTTAAATTTGCCCGTCCAGACACCTCCAGCTAGTCTCTCATTGGTTCTCGCTATTCCTGTTCATCTTCCGCAGAAATTGCAAACTGGGCCAAACAGGAGGTTAAAGACGCTGACTCTCCAAGTCGGGAGAGTGTTAGTAAAGCATCTGGAATGTTGCATCTGAGTACCACGGGAGGAAAACTAAGACATATTTGAACACGTCTCCCGTTCACACGGATGATCATACTCTGGGTTCCACATGCATGTTTTAGCTGAAGGAAGAATACCTTAAACCTGGGTAGTTGAAACCCGTGGAATGGGTACAATGCAATATGACTTCAAAGGGTCTTCATTTGCTCACCGAACCTCTCCAATCCTATCACTGCTGCGTTTATGCCCCTGTACACATGCTTGATTCTCTTTCGGAGACATAGCAATCCATAGGTTTTAAGATACTTACTAGTCAGGTACATTCTTAGGCGTTTAATATGCGGTGTTGAGTCCATTTCGTTGAGCAAGGAGTAGCTCGTCTATTCCATATTTGGCTTAAGGAACTTTATCTGTGCTCATTTCAATCTCTGGTTTTATGCAGCACCCCAACTCACCTTTACCCTTAAGCAAGCATAAGTTGGTTTTCTAAATTTGAGACCCTGTTCTGTTCTGTAATTCAGTTCCTGTGTAGCCAAGTTTACATTCCGTGTATTACTGATATCTTATGATGTTTCTTTTTCTGTGTGACTTATTTCAGTTAGAATCATCATACCTGAATCCACTCATTGTGCTGCTAAGGGCCTGATGACATAGATTTCATTGCTGAGTGATATTGCTTTGTAAGTAAATACCACAGCTTCTTTATCCATTTTTCATTTTCTGCGATGTTGAATTTGTACTGTAAACGAGGTTCTTGTAAACAGAGGCGTCCCAAACTTTGGGGTGGCTGTGTCTTTTTGATTTTAATTTCCCTAAGCTATAGGACCATAAGTGGAAGTGCCCTAGGCTCTGTTGCTTTGTTTTTTAGATGTTTCAGGAAACACCATACACTTCTCCCAAGTGTCTGTTGGCAATTTACATCCCGCCCATCAGCATAACAAGGCTCCCAGTTCTCCATGGCCTGTCCTGCCTTTCTGGATTTTACACTTTTTTCAGATGGCCCTTTTGACCGGGGAGAAGTGAGACTTCATTGTAGTGCAGATTTCCTTTGCAAGCTTGCTTGGTTGGCCAAAAAGGGCGTATGCGTTTTTTCCTGAATATATTCAGGAAAAAATGCATACGCCCTTTTTGGCCAAGTGCATCATTGTGGACGTTCTGCCTCTTTTCCTATGCTTTCAATGCAATTCCAGTCTACCTCCTGAAATCGGTTTCCTGCAATTCTGCCCCGCTTTCAAGTCCTCTTGGCAGCCTTACTTCAGTCTATTTTTGGACGATAGCTGTCATTTATAACTCTGCAGGTTTGTGAATTACAGTGCCCCTGAGCTCCTTTCTTCAACTCGCTTTCTTGTGACCTGGCCGCAACACCGCAGGATGGCTTCAGGCCCTAATCTGGTTCCGGTATGGCACGCTGAGCCTTTGGTTATTTCCTCTTCCTGGTGGGAAATGAGAGTTGAATTTGCCCGTCCAGACACCTCCAGCTAGCCTCTCATTGGTTCTCGCTATTCCTGTTCATCTTCCGCAGAAATTGCAAACTGGACCAAACAGGAGGTTAAAGGGACTGACTCTCCAAGTCGGGAGAGTGTTAGTAAAGCGTCTGGAATGTTGCACCCGAGTACCAGGGTACGAAAACTGAGACATATTTGAACACGTCTCCCGATCACATGGTTGATCATACTCTAGGTATCACATGCATGTTTTAGCTGAAGGAAGAATACCTTAAACCTGTGTATTTGAAACCCGTGGAATGGGTACCATGCAATATGACTTCAAAGGGTCTTCATTTGCTCACCGAACCTGTCCAATCCTATCACTGCTGCGTTTATGTCCCTGTACACACGCTTGATTCTCTTTTGGAGACATAGCAATCGATAGGTTTTAAGATACTTACTAGTCAGGTACATTCTTAGGCGTTTAATATGCGGTGTTGAGTCCATTTCGTTGAGCAAGGAGTAGCTCTTGTCTATTCCATATTTGGCTTAAGGAACTTTATCTGTGCTCATTTCAATCTCTGGTTTTATGCAGCACCCCAACTCACCTTTACCCTTAAGCAAGCATAAGTTGGTTTTCTAAATTTGAGACCCTGTTCTGTTCTGTAATTCAGTTCCTGTGTAGCCAAGTTTACATTCCGTGTATTACTGATATCTTATGATGTTTCTTTTTCTGTGTGACTTATTTCAGTTAGAATCATCATACCTGAATCCACTCATTGTGCTGCTAAGGGCCTGATGACACAGATTTCATTGCTGAGTGATATTGCTTTGTAAGTAAATACCACAACTTCTTTATCCATTTTTCACTTTCTGCGATGTTGAACTTGTACTGTAAACGAGGTTCTTGTAAACAGAGCCGTTCCAAACTTTGGGGTGGCTGTGTCTTTTTGATTTTAATTTCCCTAAGCTATAGGACCATAAGTGGAAGTGCCCTAGGTTCTGTTGCTTTGTTTTTTAGATGTTTCAGGAAACACCATACACTTCTCCCGAGTGGTTGTTGGCAATTTACATCCCGCCCATCAGCATAACAAGGCTCCCAGTTCTCCATGGCCTGTCCTGCATTTCTGGATTTTACACTTTTTTCAGATGGCCCTTTTGACCGGGGGGAAGTGAGACTTCATTGTAGTGCAGATTTCCTTTGCAAGCTTGCTTGGTTGGCCAAAAAGGGCGTATGCGTTTTTTCCTGAATATATTCAGGAAAAAACGCATACGCCCTTTTTGGCCAAGTGCATCATTGTGGACGTTAGGCCACTTTTCCTATGCTTTCAATGCAATTCCAGTCTACCTCCTGAAATCGGTTTCCTGCAATTCTGCCCCGCTTTCAAGTCCTCTTGGCAGCCTTACTTCAGTCTATTTTTGGACGATAGCTGTCATTTATAACTCTGCAGGTTTGTGAATTACAGTGCCCCTGAGCTCCTTTCTTCAACTCGCTTTCTTGTGAGCTGGCCGCAACACCGCAGGATGGCTTCAGGCCCTAATCTGGTTCCGGCACGGCACGCTAAGCCTTTGGTTAATTCCTCTTCCTGGTGGGAAATGAGAGTTAAATTTACCCGTCCAGACACCTCCAGCTAGTCTCTCATTGGTTTTCGCTATTCCTGTTCATCTTCCGCAGAAATTGCAAACTGGGCCAAACAGGAGGTTAAAGGCACTGACTCTCCAAGTCGGGAGAGTGTTAGTAAAGCGTCTGGAATGTTGCACCCGAGTACCAGGGTACGAAAACTGAGACATATTTGAACACGTCTCCCGATCACATGGTTGATCATACACTAGGTTCCACATGCATGTTTTAGCTGAAGGAAGAATACCTTAATCCTGGGTATTTGAAACCCGTGGAATGGGTACCATGCAATATGACTTCAAAGGGTCTTCATTTGCTCACCGAACCTGTCCAATCCTATCACTGCTGCGTTTATGCCCCTGTACACATGCTTGATTCTCTTTCGGAGACATAGCAATCCATAGGTTTTAAGATACTTACTAGTCAGGTACATTCTTAGGCGTTTAATATGCGGTGTTGAGTCCATTTCGTTGAGCAAGGAGTAGCTCTTGTCTATTCCATATTTGGCTTAAGGAACTTTATCTGTGCTCATTTCAATCTCTGGTTTTATGCAGCACCCCAACTCACCTTTCCCCTTAAGCAAGCATAAGTTGGTTTTCTAAATTTGAGACCCTGTTCTGTTTTGGAATGCAGTTCCTGTGTAGCCAAGTTTTCATTCCGTGTATTAGTGATATCTTATGATGTTTCTTTTTCTGTGTGACTTATTTCAGTTAGAATCATCGTACCTGAATCCACTCATTATGCTGCTACGGGCCTGATGACATAGATTTCATTGCTGAGTGATACTGCATTGTACGTAAGTACCACAACTTCTTTATCCATTTTTCACTTTCTGCGATGTTGTACTTGTACTGTAAACGAGGATCTTGTAAACAGAGCCGTTCCAAACTTTGGGGTGGCTGTGTCTTTTTGATTTTAATTTCCCTAAGCTATAGGACCATAAGTGGCAGTGCCCTAGGTTCTGTTGCTTTGTTTTTTAGATGTTTCAGGAAACACCATACACTTCTCCCAAGTGGTTGTTGGCAATTTACATCCGGCCCATCAGCATAACAAGGCTCCCAGTTCTCCATGGCCTGTCCTGCCTTTCTGGATTTTACACTTTTATCAGATGGCCCTTTTGACCGGGGGGAAGTGAGACTTCATTGTAGTGCAGATTTCCTTTGCAAGCTTGCTTGGTTGGCCAAAAAGGGCGTGTGCGTTTTTTCCTGAATATATTCAGGAAAAAACGCATACGCCCTTTTTGGCCAAGTGCATCATTGTGGACGTTCTACCTCTTTTCCTATGCTTTCAATGCAATTCCAGTCTACCTCCTGAAATCGGTTTCCTGCAATTCTGCCCCGCTTTCAAGTCCTCTTGGCAGCCTTACTTCAGTCTATTTTTGGACGATAGCTGTCATTTATAACTCTGCAGGTTTGTGAATTACAGTGCCCCTGAGCTCCTTTCTTCAACTCGCTTTCTTTTGAGCTGGCCGCAGCACCGCAGGATGGCTTCAGGCCCTAATCTGGTTCCGGTACGGCACGCTGAGCCTTTGGTTATTTCCTCTTCCTGGTGGGAAATGAGAGTTAAATTTACCCGTCCAGACATCTCCAGCTAACCTCTCATTGGTTCTCGCTATTCCTGTTCATCTTCCGCAGAAATTGGAAACTGTGCCAAACAGGAGGTTAAAGGCGCTGACTCTCCAAGTGGGGAGAGTGTTAGTAAAGCGTCTGGAATGTTGCACCCGAGTACCAGGGGAGGAAAACTGAGACATATTTGAACACGTCTCCCGTTCACATGGTTGATCATACTCTGGGTTCCACATGCATGTTTTAGCTGAAGGAAGAATACCTTAAACCTGGAGAGTTGAGACCCGTGTAATGGGTACCATGCAATATGACTTCAAAGGGTCTTCATTTGCTCACCGAACCTCTCCAATCCTATCACTGCTGCGTTTATGCCCCTGTACACACGCTTGATTCTCTTTTGGAGACATAGCAATCCATAGGTCTTAAGATACTTACTAGTCAGGTACATTCTTAGGCGTTTAATATGGGGTTTTGAGTCCATTTCGTTGAGCAAGGAGTAGCTCTTGTCTATTCCATATTTGGCTTAAGGAACTTTATCTGTGCTCATTTCAATCTCTGGTTTTATGCAGCACCCCAACTCACCTTTCCCCTTAAGCAAGCATAAGTTGGTTTTCTAAATTTGAGACCCTGTTCTGTTTTGGAATGCAGTTCTTGTGTAGCCAAGTTTACATTCCGTGTATTAGTGATATCTTATGATGTTTCTTTTTCTGTGTGACTTATTTCAGTTAGAATTATCGTACCTTAATCCACTCATTATGCTGCTACGGGCCTGATGACATAGATTTCATTGCTGAGTGATACTGCATTGTACGTAAGTACCACAAGTTCTTTATCCATTTTTCACTTTCTGCGATGTTGAACTTGTACTGTAAACGAGGTTCTTGTAAACAGAGCCGTTCCAAACTTTGGGGTGGCTGTGTCTTTTTGATTTTAATTTCCCTAAGCTATAGGACCATAAGTGGAAGTGCCCTAGGCTCTGTTGCTTTGTTTTTTAGATGTTTCAGGAAACACCATACACTTCTCCTGAGTGTCTGTTGGCAATTTACATCCCGCCCATCAGCATATCAAGGCTCCCAGTTCTCCATGGCCTGTCCTGCCTTTCTGGACTTTACACTTTTTTCAGATGGCCCTTTTGACCGAGGGGAAGTGAGACTTCATTGTAGTGCAGATTTCCTTTGCAAGCTTGCTTGGTTGGCCAAAAAGGGCGTATGCGTTTTTTCCTGAATATATTCAGGAAAAAACGCATACGCCCTTTTTGGCCAAGTGCATCATTGTGGACGTTCTGCCTCTTTTCCTATGCTTTCAATGCAATTCCAGTCTACCTCCTGCAATCGGTTTCCTGCAATTCTGCCCCGCTTTCAAGTCCTCTTGGCAGCCTTACTTCAGTCTATTTTTGGACAATAGCTGTCATTTATAACTCTGCAGGTTTGTGAATTACAGTGCCCCTGAGCTCCTTTCTTCAACTCGCTTTCTTGTGAGCTGGCCGCAACACCGCAGGATGGCTTCAGGCCCTAATCTGGTTCTGGCACGGCACGCTGAGCCTTTGGTTAATTCCTCTTCCTGGTGGGAAATGAGAGTTAAATTTGCCCGTCCAGACACCTCCAGCTAGTCTCTCATTGGTTCTCGCTATTCCTGTTCATCTTCCGCAGAAATTGCAAACTGGGCCAAACAGGAGGTTAAAGGGACTGACTCTCCAAGTGGGGAGAGTGTTAGTAAAGCGTCTGGAATGTTGCACCCGAGTACCAGGGTACGAAAACTGAGACATATTTGAACACGTCTCCCGATCACATGGTTGATCATACTCTAGGTTCCACATGCATGTTTTAGCTGAAGGAAGAATACCTTAAACCTGGGTAGTTGAAACCCGTGGAATGGGTACCATGCAATATGACTTCAAAGGGTCTTCATTTGCTCACCGAACCTCTCCAATCCTATCACTGCTGCGTTTATGCCCCTGTACACATGCTTGATTCTCTTTCGGAGACATAGAAATCCATAGGTTTTAAGATACTAGTCAGGTACATTCTTAGGCGTTTAATATGCGGTGTTGAGTCCATTTCGTTGAGCAAGGAGTAGCTCTTGTCTATTCCATATTTGGCTTAAGGAACTTTATCTGTGCTCATTTCAATCTCGGTTTTATGCAGCACCCCAACTCACCTTTACCCTTAAGCAAGCATAAGTTGGTTTTCTAAATTTGAGACCCTGTTCTGTTCTGTAATTCAGTTCCTGTGTAGCCAAGTTTACATTCCGTGTATTAGTGATATCTTATGATGTTTCTTTTTCTGTGTGACTTATTTCAGTTAGAAACATCGTACCTGAATCCACTCATTAAGCTGCTACGGGCCTGATGACAAAGATTTCATTGCTGAGTGATACTGCATTGTACGTAAGTACCACAACTTCTTTATCCATTTTTCACTTTCTGCGATATTGAACTTTTACAGTAAACGAGGTGCTTGTAAACAGAGGAGTCCCAAACTTTTGGGTGGCTGTGTCTTTTTGATTTAAATTTCCCTAAGCTATAGGACTATAAGTGGAAGTGCCCTAGGCTCTGTTGCTTTGTTTTTTAGATGTTTCAGGAAACACCATACACTTCTCAGGAGTGTCTGTTGACAATTTACATCCCGCCCATCAGCATAACAAAGCTCCCAGTTCTCCATGGCCTGTCCTGCCTTTCTGGATTTTACACCTTTTTCAGATGGCCCTTTTGACCGGGGGGAAGTGAGACTTCATTGTAGTGCAGATTTCCTTTGCAAGCTTGCTTGGTTGGCCAAAAAGGGCGTATGCGTTTTTTCCTGAATATATTCAGGAAAAAACGCATACGCACTTTTTGGCCAAGTGCATCATTGTGGACGTTCTGCCTCTTTTCCTATGCTTTCAATGCAATTCCAGTCTACCTCCTGAAATCGGTTTCCTGCAATTCTGCCCTGCTTTCAAGTCCTCTTGGCAGCCTTACTTCAGTCTATTTTTGGACGATAGCTGTCATTTATAACTCTGCAGGTTTGTGAATTACAGTGCCCCTGAGCTCCTTTCTTCAACTCGCTTTCTTTTGAGCTGGCCGCAACACCGCAGGATGGCTTCAGGCCCTAATCTGGTTCTGGCACGGCACACTGAGCCTTTGGTTAATTCATCTTCCTGGTGGGAAATGAGAGTTAAATTTGCCCGTCCAGACACCTCCAACTAGTCTCTCATTGGTTCTCGCTATTCCTGTTCATCTTCCGCAGAAATTGCAAACTGGGCCAAACAGGAGGTTAAAGGGACTGACTCTCCAAGTCGGGAGAGTGTTAGTAAAGCGTCTGGAATGTTGCACCCGAGTACCAGGGTATGAAAACTGAGACATATTTGAACACGTCTCCCGATCACATGGTTGATCATACTCTAGGTTCCACATGCATGTTTTAGCTGAAGGAAGAATACCTTAAACCTGGGTAGTTGAAACCCGTGGAATGGGTACCATGTAATATGACTTCAAAGGGTCTTCTTTTGCTCACCGAACCTCTCCAATCCTTTCACTGCTGTGTTTATGCCCCTGTACACACGCTTGATTCTCTTTTGGAGACATAGCAATCCATAGGTTTTAAGATATTTACTAGTCACGTACATTCTTAGGCGTTTAATATGGGGTGTTGAGTCCATTTCGTTGAGCAAGGAGTAGCTCTTGTCTATTCCATATTTGGCTTAAGGAAATTTATCTGTGCTCATTTCTATCTTTGGTTTTATGCAGCACCCCAACTCACCTTTCCCCTTAAGCAAGCATAAGTTGGTTTTCTAAATTTGAGACCCTGTTCTGTTTTGGAATTCAGTTCCTGTGTAGCCAAGTTTACATTCCGTGTATTAGTGATATATTATGATGTTTCTTTTTCTGTGTGACTTATTTCAGTTAGAATCATCGTACCTGAATCCACTCATTATGCTGCTACGGGCCTGATGACATAGATTTCATTGCTGAGTGATACTGCATTGTACGTAAGTACCACAAGATCTTTATCCATTTTTCACTTTCTGTGATATTGAACTTGCACGGTAAACGAGGTTCTTGTAAACAGAGGCGTCCCAAACTTTGGGGTGGCTGTGTCTTTTTGATTTTAATTTCCCTAAGCTATAGGACCATAAGTGGAAGTGCCCTAGACTCTGTTGTTTTGTTTTTTCGATGTTTCAGGAAACACCATACACTTCTCCTGAGTGGTTGTTGGCAATTTACATCCCGCCCATCAGCATAACAAGGCTCCCAGTTCTCCATGGCCTGTCCTGCCTTTCTGGATTTTACACTTTTTTCAGATGGCCCTTTTGACCGGGGGGAAGTGAGACTTCTTTGTAGTGCAGATTTCCTTTGCAAGTTTGCTTGGTTGGCCAAAAAGGGCGTATGCGTTTTTTCCTGAACATATTCAGGAAAAAACGCATACGCCCTTTTTGGCCAAGTGCATCATTGTGGACGTTCTGCCTCTTTTCCTATGCTTTCAATGCAATTCCAGTCTACCTCCTGAAATCGGTTTCCTGCAATTCTGCCCCGCTTTCAAGTCCTCTTGGCAGCCTTACTTCAGTCTATTTTTGGACGATAGCTGTCATTTATAACTCTGCAGGTTTGTGAATTACAGTGCCCCTGAGCTCCTTTCTTCAACTCGCTTTCTTGTGACCTGGCCGCAACACCGCAGGATGGCTTCAGGCCCTAATCTGGTTCCGGCACAGCACGCTGAGCCTTTGGTTATTTCCTCTTCCTGGTGGGAAATGAGAGTTAAATTTGCCCGTCCAGACACCTCCAGCTAGTCTCTCATTGGTTCTCGCTATTCCTGTTCATCTTCCGCAGAAATTGCAAACTGGGCCAAACAGGAGGTTAAAGGGACTGACTCTCCAAGTGGGGAGAGTGTTAGTAAAGCGTCTGGAATGTTGCACCCGAGTACCAGGGTACGAAAACTGAGACATATTTGAACACGTCTCCCGATCACATGGTTGATCATACTCTAGGTTCCACGTGCAAGTTTTAGCTGAAGGAAGAATACCTTAAACCTGGGTAGTTAAAACCCGTGGAATGGGTACCATGTAATATGACTTCAAAGGGTCTTCTTTTGCTCACCGAACCTCTCCAATCCTTTCACTGCTGTGTTTATGCCCCTGTACACATGCTTCATTCTCTTTCGGAGACATAGCAATCCATAGGTTTTAAGATACTTACTAGTCAGGTACATTCTTAGGCGTTTAATATGCGGTGTCGAGTCCATTTCGTTGAGCAAGCAGTAGCTCTTGTCTATTCCATATTTGGCTTAAGGAACTTTATCTGTGCTCATTTCGATCTCTGGTTTTATGCAGCACCCCAACTCACCTTTCCCCTTAAGCAAGCATAAGTTGGTTTTCTAAATTTGAGACCCTGTTCTGTTCTGTAATTCAGTTCCTGTGTAGCCAAGTTTACATTCCGTGTATTACTGATATCTTATGATGTTTCTTTTTCTGTGTGACTTATTTCAGTTAGAATCATCATACCTGAATCCACTCATTGTGCTGCTAAGGGCCTGATGACATAGATTTCATTGCTGAGTGATATTGCTTTGTAAGTAAATACCACAACTTCTTTATCCATTTTTCACTTTCTGCGATGTTGAACTTGTATGGTAAACGAGGTTCTTGTAAACAGAGGCGTCCCAAATTTTGGGGTGGCTGTGTCTTTTTGATTTTAATTTCCCTAAGCTATAGGACCATAAGTGGAAGTGCCCTAGGCTCTGTTGCTTTGTTTTTTAGATGTTTCAGGAAACACCATACACTTCTCCCGAGTGTCTGTTGGCAATTTACATCCCGCCCATCAGCATAACAAGGCTCCCAGTTCTCCATGGCCTGTCCTGCCTTTCTGGATTTTACACTTTTTTCAGATGGCCCTTTTGACCGGGGGGAAGTGAGACTTCATTGTAGTGCAGATTTCCTTTGCAAGTTTGCTTGGTTGGCCAAAAAGGGCGTATGCGTTTTTTCCTGAACATATTCAGGAAAAAACGCATACGCCCTTTTTGGCCAAGTGCATCATTGTGGACGTTCTGCCTCTTTTCCTATGCTTTCAATGCAATTCCAGTCTACCTCCTGAAATCGGTTTCCTGCAATTCTGCCCCGCTTTCAAGTCCTCTTGGCAGCCTTACTTCAGTCTATTTTTGGACGATAGCTGTCATTTATAACTCTGCAGGTTTGTGAATTACAGTGCCCCTGAGCTCCTTTCTTCAACTCGCTTTCTTGTGAGCTGGCCGCAACACCGCAGGATGGCTTCAGGCCCTAATCTGGTTCCGGCACGGCACGCTGAGCCTTTGGTTAATTCCTCTTCCTGGTAGGAAATGACAGTTAAATTTACCCGTCCAGACACCTCCAGCTAGTCTCCATTGGTTCTCGCTATTCCTGTTCATCTTCCGCAGAAATTGCAAACTGGGCCAAACAGGAGGTTAAAGACGCTGACTCTCCAAATGGGGAGAGTGTTAGTAAAGCGTCTGGAATGTTACACCCGAGTACCAGGGGAGGAAAACTGAGACATATTTGAACACGTCTCCCGTTCACATGGTTGATCATACTTGGGTTCCACATGCATGTTTTAGCTGAAGGAAGAATACCTTAAACCTGGAGAGTTGAGACCCGTGTAATGGGTACCATGCAATATGACTTCAAAGGGTCTTCATTTGCTCACCGAACCTCTCCAATCCTATCACTGCTACGTTTATGCCCCTGTACACATGCTTGGTTCTCTTTTGGAGACATAGCAATCCATAGGTTTTAAGATACTTACTAGTCAGGTACATTCTTAGGCGTTTAATATGGGGTGTTGAGTCCATTTCGTTGAGCAAGGAGTAGCTCTTGTCTATTCCATATTTGGCTTAAGGAACTTTATCTGTGCTCATTTCAATCTCTGGTTTTATGCAGCACCCCAACTCACCTTTACCCTTAAGCAAGAATAAGATGGTTTTCTAAATTTGAGACCCTGTTCTGTTCTGTAATTCAGTTCCTGTGTAGCCAAGTTTCCATTCCGTGTATTACTGATATCTTATGATGTTTCTTTTTCTGTGTGACTTATTTCAGTTAGAATCATCATACCTGAATCCACTCATTGTGCTGCTAAGGGCCTGATGACACAGATTTCATTGCTGAGTGATATTGCTTTGTAAGTAAATACCACAACTTCTTTATCCATTTTTCACTTTCTGCGATGTTGAACTTGTACTGTAAACGAGGTTCTTGTCAACAGAGCCATTCCAAACTTTGGGGTGGCTGTGTCTTTTTGATTTTAATTTCCCTAAGCTATAGGACCATAAGTGGAAGTGCCCTAGGTTCTGTTGCTTTGTTTTTTAGATGTTTCAGGAAACACCATACACTTCTCCCGAGTGGTTGTTGGCAATTTACATCCCGC
The DNA here is from genome assembly GCF_951394435.1 of Stenella coeruleoalba. NCBI lineage: Eukaryota > Metazoa > Chordata > Mammalia > Artiodactyla > Delphinidae > Stenella > Stenella coeruleoalba. The sequence continues at coordinate 154,148 of NW_027646432.1, read as the reverse complement.
CCATCAGCATAACAAGGCTCCCAGTTCTCCATGGCCTGTCCTGCCTTTCTGGATTTTACACTTTTTTCAGATGGCCCTTTTGACCGGGGGGAAGTGAGACTTCCTTGTAGTGCAGATTTCCTTTGCAAGCTTGCTTGGTTGGCCAAAAAGGGCGTATGCGTTTTTTCCTGAATATATTCAGGAAAAAACGCATACGCCCTTTTTGGCCAAGTGCATCATTGTGGACGTTCTGCCTCTTTTCCTATGCTTTCAATGCAATTCCAGTCTACCTCCTGAAATCGGTTTCCTGCAATTCTGCCCCGCTTTCAAGTCCTCTTGGCAGCCTTACTTCAGTATATTTTTGGACGATAGCTGTCATTTATAACTCTGCAGGTTTGTGAATTACAGTGCCCCTGAGCTCCTTCCTTCAACTCGCTTTCTTGTGACCTGGCCGCAACACCGCAGAATGGCTTCAGGCCCTAATCTGGTTCCGGCCCGGCATGCTGAGCCTTTGGTTAATTCCTCTTCCTGGTGGGAAATGACAGTTAAATTTGCCCATCCAGACACCTCCAGCTAGTCTCTCATTGGTTCTCGCTATTCCTGTTCATCTTCCGCAGAAATTGCAAACTGGGCCAAACAGGAGGTTAAAGGCGCTGACTCTCCAAATGGGGAGAGTGTTAGTAAAGCGTCTGGAATGTTACACCCGAGTACCAGGGGAGGAAAACTGAGACATATTTGAACACGTCTCCCGTTCACATGGTTGATCATACTTGGGTTCCACATGCATGTTTTAGCTGAAGGAAGAATACCTTAAACCTGGAGAGTTGAGACCCGTGTAATGGGTACCATGCAATATGACTTCAAAGGGTCTTCATTTGCTCACCGAACCTCTCCAATCCTATCACTGCTACGTTTATGCCCCTGTACACATGCTTGGTTCTCTTTTGGAGACATAGCAATCCATAGGTTTTAAGATACTTACTAGTCAGGTACATTCTTAGGCGTTTAATATGGGGTGTTGAGTCCATTTCGTTGAGCAAGGAGTAGCTCTTGTCTATTCCATATTTGGCTTAAGGAACTTTATCTGTGCTCATTTCAATCTCTGGTTTTATGCAGCACCCCAACTCACCTTTACCCTTAAGCAAGAATAAGATGGTTTTCTAAATTTGAGACCCTGTTCTGTTCTGTAATTCAGTTCCTGTGTAGCCAAGTTTCCATTCCGTGTATTACTGATATCTTATGATGTTTCTTTTTCTGTGTGACTTATTTCAGTTAGAATCATCATACCTGAATCCACTCATTGTGCTGCTAAGGGCCTGATGACACAGATTTCATTGCTGAGTGATATTGCTTTGTAAGTAAATACCACAACTTCTTTATCCATTTTTCACTTTCTGCGATGTTGAACTTGTACTGTAAACGAGGTTCTTGTCAACAGAGCCATTCCAAACTTTGGGGTGGCTGTGTCTTTTTGATTTTAATTTCCCTAAGCTATAGGACCATAAGTGGAAGTGCCCTAGGTTCTGTTGCTTTGTTTTTTAGATGTTTCAGGAAACACCATACACTTCTCCCGAGTGGTTGTTGGCAATTTACATCCCGCCCATCAGCATAACAAGGCTCCCAGTTCTCCATGGCCTGTCCTGCCTTTCTGGATTTTACACTTTTTTCAGATGGCCCTTTTGACCGGGGGGAAGTGAGACTTCCTTGTAGTGCAGATTTCCTTTGCAAGCTTGCTTGGTTGGCCAAAAAGGGCGTATGCGTTTTTTCCTGAATATATTCAGGAAAAAACGCATACGCCCTTTTTGGCCAAGTGCATCATTGTGGACGTTCTGCCTCTTTTCCTATGCTTTCAATGCAATTCCAGTCTACCTCCTGAAATCGGTTTCCTGCAATTCTGCCCCGCTTTCAAGTCCTCTTGGCAGCCTTACTTCAGTATATTTTTGGACGATAGCTGTCATTTATAACTCTGCAGGTTTGTGAATTACAGTGCCCCTGAGCTCCTTCCTTCAACTCGCTTTCTTGTGACCTGGCCGCAACACCGCAGAATGGCTTCAGGCCCTAATCTGGTTCCGGCCCGGCATGCTGAGCCTTTGGTTAATTCCTCTTCCTGGTGGGAAATGACAGTTAAATTTGCCCATCCAGACACCTCCAGCTAGTCTCACATTGGTTCTCGCTATTCCTGTTCATCTTCCGCAGAAATTGCAAACTGGGCCAAACAGGAGGTTAAAGGCGCTGACTCTCCAAATGGGGAGAGTGTTAGTAAAGCGTCTGGAATGTTACACCCTAGTACCAGGGGAGGAAAACTGAGACATATTTGAACACGTCTCCCGTTCACATGGTTGATCATACTTGGGTTTCACATGCATGTTTTAGCTGAAGGAAGAATACCTTAAACCTGGAGAGTTGAGACCCGTGTAATGGGTACCATACAATATGACTTCAAAGGGTCTTCATTTGCTCACCGAAGCTCTCCAATCCTATCACTGCTACGTTTATGCCCCTGTACACATGTTTGATTCTCTTTTTTAGACATAGCAATCCATAGGTTTTACGATACTTACTAGTCAGGTACATTCTTAGGCGTTTAATATGCGGTGTTGAGTCCATTTCGTTGAGCAAGGAGTAGCTCTTGTCTATTCCATATTTGACTTAAGGAACTTTATCTGTGCTATTTCAATCGCTGGTTTTATGCAGCACCCCAACTCACCTTTCCCCTTAAGCAAGCATAAGTTGGTTTTCTAAATTTGAGACCCTGTTCTGTTCTGTAATTCAGTTCCTGTGTAGCCAAGTTTACATTCCGTGTATTACTGATATCTTATGATGTTTCTTTTTCTGTGTGACTTATTTCAGTTAGAATCATCATAACGGAATCCACTCATTGTGCTGCTAAGGGCCTGATGACATAGATTTCATTGCTGAGTGATATTGCTTTGTAAGTAAATACCACAACTTCTTTATCCATTTTTCACTTTCTGCGATGTTGAACTTGTGCTGTAAACGAGGTTCTTGTAAATAGAGGCGTCCCAAACTTTGGGGTGGCTGTGTCTTTTTGATTTTAATTTCCCTAAGCTATAGGACCATAAGTGGCAGTGCCCTAGGCTCTGTTGCTTTGTTTTTTAGATGTTTCAGGAAACACCATACACTTCTCCCGAGTGTCTGTTGGCAATTTACATCCCGCCCATCAGCATAACAAGGCTCCCAGTTCTCAATGGCCTGTTGCCTTTCTGGATTTTACACTTTTTTCAGATGGCCCTTTTGACCGGGGGGAAGTGAGACTTCATTGTAGTGCAGATTTCCTTTGCAAGCTTGCTTGGTTGGCCAAAAAGGGCGTATGCGTTTTTTCCTGAATATATTCAGGAAAAAACGCATACGCCCTTTTTGGCCAAGTGCATCATTGTGGACGTTCTGCCTCTTTTCCTATGCTTTCAATGCAATTCCAGTCTACCACCTGAAATTGGTTTCCTGCAATTCTGCCCCGCTTTCAAGTCCTCTTGGCAACCTTACTTCAGTATATTTTTGGACGATAGCTGTCATTTATAACTCTGCAGGTTTGTGAATTACAGTGCCCCTGAGCTCCTTTCTTCAACTCGCTTCCTTTTGTGCTGGCCGCAACACCGCAGGATGGCTTCAGGCCCTAATCTGGTTCCGGCACGGCACGCTGAGCCTTTGGTTAATTCCTGTTCCTGGTGGGAAATGAGAGTTAAATTTGCCCGTCCAGACACCTCCAGCTAGCCTCTCATTGGTTCTCGCTATTCCTGTTCATCTTCCGCAGAAATTGCAAACTGGGCCCAACAGGAGGTTAAAGGGACTGACTCTCTAAGTCGGGAGAGTGTTAGTAAAGCGTCTGGAATCTTGCACCCGAGTACCAGGGTACGAAAACTGAGACATATTTGAACACGTCTCCCGATCACATGGTTGATCATACTCTACGTTCCACATGCATGTTTTAGCTGAAGGAAGAATACCTTAAAACCGGGTAGTTGAAACCCGTGTAATGGGTACCATGCAATATGACTTCAAAGGGTCTTCATTTGCTCACCGAACCTCTCCAATCCTATCACTGCTGCGTTTATGCCCCTGTACACATGCTTGGTTCTCTTTTGGAGACATAGCAATCCATAGGTTTTAAGATACTTACTAGTAAGGTACATTCTTAGGCGTTTAATATGGGGTGTTGAGTCCATTTCGTTGAGCAAGGAGTAGCTCTTGTCTATTCCATATTTGGCTTAAGGAACTTTATCTGTGCTCATTTCAATCTCCGGTATTATGCAGCACCCCAACTCACCTTTCCCCTTAAGCAAGCATAAGTTGGTTTTCTAAATTTGAGACCCTGTTCTGTTCTGTAATTCATTTCCTGTGTAGCCAAGTTTCCATTCCGTGTATTAGTGATAACTTATGATATTTCTTTTTCTGTGTGACTTATTTCAGTTAGAATCTTCGTACCTGAATCCACTCATTATGCTGCTACGGGCCTGATGACACAGATTTCATTGCTGAGTGATACTGCATTGTACGTAAGTACCACAAGTTCTTTATCCATTTTTCACTTTCTGTGATATTGAACTTGTACGGTAAATGAGGTTCTTGTAAACTGAGGCGTCCCAAACTTTGGGTTGGCTGTGTCTTTTTGATTTTAATTTCCCTAAGCTATAGGACCATAAGTGGAAGTGCCCTAGGCTCTGTTGTTTTGTTTTTTAGATGTTTCAGGAAACACCATACACTTCTCCCGAGTGTCTGTTGGCAATTTACATCCCGCCCATCAGCATAACAAGGCTCCCAGTTCTCAATGGCCTGTTGCCTTTCTGGATTTTACACTTTTTTCAGATGGCCCTTTTGACCGGGGGGAAGTGAGACTTCATTGTAGTGCAGATTTCCTTTGCAAGCTTGCTTGGTTGGCCAAAAAGGGCGTATGCGTTTTTTCCTGAATATATTCAGGAAAAAACGCATACGCCCTTTTTGGCCAAGTGCATCATTGTGGACGTTCTGCCTCTTTTCCTATGCTTTCAATGCAATTCCAGTCTACCTCCTGAAATCGGTTTCCTGCAATTCTGCCCCGCTTTCAAGTCCTCTTGGCAGCCTTACTTCAGTCTATTTTTGGACGATAGCTGTCATTTATAACTCTGCAGGTTTGTGAATTACTGTGCCACTGAGCTCCTTTCTTCAACTCGCTTTCTTGTGACCTGGCCGCAACACCGCAGGATGGCTTCAGGCCCTAATCTGGTTCCGGACCGGCATGCTGAGCCTTTGGTTAATTCCTCTTCCTGGTGGGAAATGAGAGTTAAATTTGCCCGTCCAGACACCTCCAGCTAGCCTCTCATTGGTTCTCGCTATTCCTGTTCATCTTCCGCAGAAATTGCAAACTGGGCCAAACAGGAGGTTAAAGGGACTGACTCTCCAAGTGGGGAGAGTGTTAGTAAAGCGTCTGGAATGTTGCACCCGAGTACCAGGGGAGGAAAACTGAGACATATTTGAACACGTCTCCCGTTCACATGGTTGATCATACTTGGGTTCCACATGCATGTTTTAGCTGAAGGAAGAATACCTTAAACCTGGGTAGTTGAAACCCGTGGAATGGGTACCATGCAATATGACTTCAAAGGGTCTTCATTTGCTCACCGAACCTCTCCAATCCTATCACTGCTGCGTTTATGCCCCTGTACACATGCTTAATTCTCTTTCAGAGACATAGCAATCCATAGGTTTTAAGATACTTACTAGTCAGGTACATTCTTAGGCGTTTAATATGCGGTGTTGAGTCCATTTCGTTGAGCAAGGAGTAGCTCTTGTCTATTCCATATTTGGCTTAAGGAACTTTATCTGTGCTCATTTCAATCTCTGGTTTTATGCAGCACCCCAACTCACCTTTACCCTTAAGCAAGAATAAGATGGTTTTCAAAATGTGAGACCCTGTTCTGTTCTGTAATTCAGTTCCTGTGTAGCCAAGTTTCCATTCCGTGTATTACTGATATCTTATGATGTTTCTTTTTCTGTGTGACTTATTTCAGGTAGAATCATCATACCTGAATCCACTCATTGTGCTGCTAAGGGCCTGATGACATAGATTTCCTTGCTGAGTGATATTGCTTTGTAAGTGAATACCACAACTTCTTTATCCATTTTTCACTTTCTGCAATGTTGAACTTGTACTGTAAACGAGGTTCTTGTAAACAGAGCCGTTCCAAACTTTGGGGTGGCTGTGTCTTTTTGATTTTAATTTCCCTAAGCTATAGGACCATAAGTGGAAGTGCCCTAGGCTCTGTTGCTTTGTTTTTTAGATGTTTCAGGAAACACCATACACTTCTCCCGAGTGTCTGTTGGCAATTTACATCCCGCCCATCAGCATAACAAGGCTCACAGTTCTCAATGGCCTGTTGCATTTCTGGATTTTACACTTTTTTCAGATGGCCCTTTTGACCGGGGGGAAGTGAGACTTCATTGTAGTGCAGATTTCCTTTGCAAGCTTGCTTGGTTGGCCAAAAAGGGCGTATGCGTTTTTTCCTGAATATATTCAGGAAAAAACGCATACGCCCTTTTTGGCCAAGTGCATCATTGTGGACATTCTGCCTCTTTTCCTATGCTTTCAATGCAATTCCAGTCTACCTCCTGAAATCGGTTTCCTGCAATTCTGCCCCGCTTTCAAGTCCTCTTGGCAGCCTTACTTCAGTCTATTTTTGGACGATAGCTGTCATTTATAACTCTGCAGGTTTGTGAATTACAGTGCCCCTGAGCTCCTTTCTTCAACTCGCTTTCTTGTGACCTGGCCGCAACACCGCAGGATGGCTTCAGGCCATAATCTGGTTCCGGCCCGGCACGCTGAGCCTTTGGTTATTTCCTCTTCCTGGTGGGAAATGAGAGTTAAATTTGCCCGTCCAGACACCTCCAGCTAGCCTCTCATTGGTTCTCGCTATTCCTGTTCATCTTCCGCAGAAATTGCAAACTGGGCCAAACAGGAGGTTAAAGGCGCTGACTCTCCAAGTGGGGAGAGTGTTAGTAAAGCGTCTGGAATGTTGCACCCGAGTACCAGGGGAGGAAAACTGAGACATATTTAAACACGTCTCCCGATCACATGGTTGATCATACTCTAGGTTCCACATGCATGTTTTAGCTGAAGGAAGAATACCTTAAACCTGGGTAGTTGAAACCCGTGGAATGGGTACCATGCAATATGACTTCAAAGGGTCTTCATTTGCTCACCGAACCTCTCCAATCCTATCACTGCTGCGTTTATGCCCCTGTACACATGCTTGATTCTCTTTCGGAGACATAGCAATCCATAGGTTTTAAGATACTTACTAGTCAGGTACATTCTTAGGCGTTTAATATGCGGTGTTGAGTCCATTTCGTTGAGCAAGGAGTAGCTCTTGTCTATTCCATATTTGGCTTAAGGAACTTTATCTGTGCTCATTTCTATCTTTGGTTTTATGCAGCACCCCAACTCACCTTTACCCTTAAGCAAGAATAAGTTGGTTTTCTAAATTTGAGACCCTGTTCTGTTCTGTAATTCAGTTCCTGTGTAGCCAAGTTTACATTCCGTGTATTAGTGATATATTATGATGTTTCTTTTTCTGTGTGACTTATTTCAGTTAGAATCATCATACCTGAATCCACTCATTGTGCTGCTAAGGGCCTGATGACACAGATTTCATTGCTGTGTGATATTGCTTTGTAAGTAAATACCACAACTTCTTTATCCATTTTTCACTTTCTGCGATGTTGAACTTGTACTGTAAACGAGGTTCTTGTCAACAGAGCCGTTCCAAACTTTGGGGTGGCTGTGTCTTTTTGATTTTAATTTCCCTAAGCTATAGGACCATAAGTGGAAGTGCCATAGGTTCTGTTGCTTTGTTTTTTAGATGTTTCAGGAAACACCATACACTTCTCCCGAGTGGTTGTTGGCAATTTACATCCCGCCCATCAGCATAACAAGGCTCCCAGTTCTCCATGGCCTGTCCTGCCTTTCTGGATTTTACACTTTTTTCAGATGGCCCTTTTGACCTGGGGGAAGTGAGACTTCATTGTAGTGCAGATTTCCTTTGCAAGCTTGCTTGGTTGGCCAAAAAGGGCGTATGCGTTTTTTCCTGAATATATTCAGGAAAAAACGCATACGCCCTTTTTGGACAAGTGCATCATTGTGGACGTTCTGCCTCTTTTCCTATGCTTTCAATGCAACTCCAGTCTACCTCCTGAAATCGGTTTCCTGCAATTCTGCCCCGCTTTCTAGTCCTCTTGGCAGCCTTACTTCAGTCTATTTTTGGACGATAGCTGTCATTTATAACTCTGCAGGTTTGTGAATTACAGTGCCCCTGAGCTCCTTTCTTCAACTCGCTTTCTTGTGACCTGGCCGCAACACCGCAGGATGGCTTCAGGCCCTAATCTGGTTCCGGCCCGGCATGCTGAGCCTTTGGTTAATTCCTCTTCCTGGTGGGAAATGAGAGTTAAATTTGCCCGTCCAGACACCTCCAGCTAGCCTCTCATTGGTTCTCGCTATTCCTGTTCATCTTCCGCAGAAATTGCAAACTGGGCCAAACAGGAGGTTAAAGGGACTGACTCTCCAAGTCGGGAGAGTGTTAGTAAAGCATCTGGAATGTTGCACCCGAGTACCAGGGGAGGAAAACTGAGACATATTTGAACACGTCTCCCGTTCACATGGTTGATCATACTCTGGGTTCCACATGCATGTTTTAGCTGAAGGAAGAATACCTTAAACCTGGAGAGTTGAGACCCGTGGAATGGGTACCATGCAATATGACTTCAAAGGGTCTTCATTTGCTCACCGAACCTCTCCAATCCTATCACTGCTGCGTTTATGCCCCTGTACACATGCTTGATTCTCTTTCGGAGACATAGCAATCCATAGGTTTTAAGATACTTACTAGTCAGGTACATTCTTAGGCGTTTAATATGCGGTGTTGAGTCCATTTCGTTGAGCAAGGAGTAGCTCTTGTCTATTCCATATTTGACTTAAGGAACTTTATCTGTGCTCATTTCAATCTCTGGTTTTATGCAGCACCCCAACTCACCTTTCCCCTTAAGCAAGCATAAGTTGGTTTTCTAAATTTGAGACCCTGTTCTGTTCTGTAATTCAGTTCCTGTGTAGCCAAGTTTCCATTCCGTGTATTACTGATATCTTATGATGTTTCTTTTTCTGTGTGACTTATTTCAGTTAGAATCATCATACCTGAATCCACTCATTGTGCTGCTAAGGGCCTGATGACATAGATTTCATTGCTGAGTGATATTGCTTTGTAAGTAAATACCACAACTTCTTTATCCATTTTTCACTTTCTGCGATGTTGAACTTGTACTGTAAACGAGGTTCTTGTAAACAGAGGCGTCCCAAACTTTGGGGTGGCTGTGTCTTTTTGATTTTGATTTCCCTAAGCTATAGGACCATAAGTGGCAGTGCCCTAGGCTCTGTTGCTTTGTTTTTTAGATGTTTCAGGAAACACCATACACTTCTCCCGCGTGTCTGTTGGCAATTTACATCCCGCCCATCAGCATAACAAGGCTCCCAGTTCTCCATGGCCTGTCCTGCCTTTCTGGATTTTACACTTTTTTCAGATGGCCCTTTTGACCGGGGGGAAGTGAGACTTCATTGTAGTGCAGATTTCCTTTGCAAGCTTGCTTGGTTGGCCAAAAAGGGCGTATGCGTTTTTTCCTGAATATATTCAGGAAAAAACGCATACGCCCTTTTTGGCCAAGTGCATCATTGTGGACGTTCTGCCTATTTTCCTATGCTTTCAATGCAATTCCAGTCTACTTCCTGAAATCGGTTTCCTGCAATTCTGCCCCGCTTTCAAGTCCTCTTGGCAGCCTTACTTCAATCTATTTTTGGACGATAGCTGTCATTTATAACTCTGCAGGTTTGTGAATTACAGTGCCCCTGAGCTCCTTTCCTCAGCTCGCTTTCATTTGAGCTGGCCACAACACCACAGGATAGCTTCAGGCCCTAATCTGGTTCCAGCACGGCACGCTGAGCCTTTGGTTAATTCCTCTTCCTGGTGGGAAATGAGAGTTAAATTTGCCCGTCCAGACACCTCCAGCTAGCCTCTCATTGGTTCTCGCTATTCCTGTTCATTTTCCACAGAAATTGCAAACTGGGCCAAACAGAAGGTTAAAGGGACTGACTCTCCAAGTCGGGAGAGTGTTAGTAAAGCGTCTGGAATGTTGCACCCGAGTACCAGGGTACAAAAACTGAGACATATTTGAACACGCCTCCCGATCGCATGGTTGATCATACTCTAGGTTCCACATGCATGTTTTAGCTGAAGGAAGAATACCTAAAACCTGGGTAGTTGAAACCCGTGGAATGGGTACCATGCAATATGACTTCAAAGGGTCTTCATTTGCTCACCGAACCTCTCCAATCCTATCACTGCTGCGTTTATGCCCCTGTACACATGCTTGATTCTCTTTCAGAGACATAGCAATCCATAGGTTTTAAGATACTTACTAGTCAGGTACATTCTTAGGCGTTTAATATGCGGTATTGAGTCCATTTCGTTGAGCAAGGAGTAGCTCTTGTCTATTCCATATTTGGCTTAAGGAACTTTATCTGTGCTCATTTCGATCTCTGCTTATGCAGCACCCCAATTCACCTTTACCCTTAAGCAAGCATAAGTTGGTTTTCTAAATTTGAGACCCTGTTCTGTTCTGTAATTCAGTTCCTGTGTAGCCAAGTTTACATTCCGTGTATTACTGATATCTTATGATGTTTCTTTTTCTGTGTGACTTATTTCAGTTAGAATCATCATATCTGAATCCACTCATTGTGCTGCTAAGGGCCTGATGACATAGATTTCATTGCTGAGTGATATTGCTTTGTAAGTAAATACCACAACTTCTTTATCCATTTTTCACTTTCTGCGATGTTGAACTTGTACTGTAAACGAGGTTCTTGTAAACAGAGCCGTTCCAAACTTTGGGGTGGCTGTGTCTATTTTATTTTAATTTTCCTAAGCTATAGGACCATAAGTGGAAGTGCCCTAGGCTCTGTTGATTTGTTTTTTAGATGTTTCAGGAGACACCATACACTTCTCCCGAGTGGTTGTTGGCAATTTACATCCCGCCCATCAGCATAACAAGGCTCCCAGTTCTCCATGGCCTGTCCTGCCTTTCTGGATTTTACACTTTTTTCAGATGGCCCTTTTGACCGGGGGGAAGTGAGACTTCATTGTAGTGCAGATTTCCTTTGCAAGCTTGCTTGGTTGGCCAAAAAGGGCGTATGCGTTTTTTCCTGAATATATTCAGGAAAAAACGCATACGCCCTTTTTGGCCAAGTGCATCATTGTGGACGTTCTGCCTCTTTTCCTATGCTTTCAATGCAATTCCAGTCTACCTCCTGAAATCGGTTTCCTGCAATTCTGCCCCGCTTTCAAGTCCTCTTGGCAGCCTTACTTCAGTCTATTTTTGGACGATAGCTGTCATTTATAACTCTGCAGGCTTGTGAATTACAGTGCCCCTGAGCTCCTTTCTTCAACTCGCTTTCTTGTGAGCTGGCCGCAACACCGCAGGATGGCTTCAGGCCCTAATCTGGTTCCGGCACGGCACGCTGAGCCTTTGGTTAATTCCTCTTCCTGGTGGGAAATGAGAGTTAAATTTGCCCGTCCAGACACCTCCAGCTAGTCTCTCATTGGTTCTCGCTATTCCTGTTCATCTTCCGCAGAAATTGCAAACTATGCCAAACAGGAGGTTAAAGGCGCTGACTCTCCAAGTGGGGAGAGTGTTAGTAACGCTTCTGGAATTTTGCACCCGAGTACCAGGGGAGGAAAACTGAGACATATTTGAACACGTCTCCCGTTCACACGGTTGATCATACTCTGGGTTCCACATGCATGTTTTAGCTGAAGGAAGAATACCTTAAACCTGTAGAGTTGAGACCCGTGGAATGGGTACCATGCAATATGTCTTCAAAGGGTCTTCATTTGCTCACCGAACCTCCCCAATCCTATCACTGCTGCGTTTATTCCCCTGTACACATGCTTGATTCTCTTTCGGAGACATAGCAATCCATAGGTTTTAAGATACTTACTAGTCAGGTACATTCTTAGGCGTTTAATATGCGGTGTTGAGTCCATTTCGTTGAGCAAGGAGTAGCTCTTGTCTATTCCATATTTGACTTAAGGAACTTTATCTGTGCTCATTTCAATCTCTGGTTTTATGCAGCACCCCAACTCACCTTTCCCCTTAAGCAAGCATAAGTTGGTTTTCTAAATTTGAGACCCTGTTCTGTTCTGTAATTCAGTTCCTGTGTAGCCAAGTTTCCATTCCGTGTATTACTGATATCTTATGATGTTTCTTTTTCTGTGTGACTTATTTCAGTTAGAATCATCATACCTGAATCCACTCATTGTGCTGCTAAGGGCCTGATGACATAGATTTCATTGCTGAGTGATATTGCTTTGTAAGTAAATACCACAACTTCTTTATCCATTTTTCACTTTCTGCGATGTTGAACTTGTACTGTAAACGAGGTTCTTGTAAACAGAGGCGTCCCAAACTTTGGGGTGGCTGTGTCTTTTTGATTTTGATTTCCCTAAGCTATAGGACCATAAGTGGCAGTGCCCTAGGCTCTGTTGCTTTGTTTTTTAGATGTTTCAGGAAACACCATATACTTCTCCCGCGTGTCTGTTGGCAATTTACATCCCGCCCATCAGCATAACAAGGCTCCCAGTTCTCCATGGCCTGTCCTGCCTTTCTGGATTTTACACTTTTTTCAGATGGCCCTTTTGACCGGGGGGAAGTGAGACTTCATTGTAGTGCAGATTTCCTTTGCAAGCTTGCTTGGTTGGCCAAAAACGGCGTATGCGTTTTTTCCTGAATATATTCAGGAAAAAACGCATACGCCCTTTTTGGCCAAGTGCATCATTGTGGACGTTCTGCCTCTTTTCCTATGCTTTCAATGCAATTCCAGTCTACTTCCTGAAATCGGTTTCCTGCAATTCTGCCCCGCTTTCAAGTCCTCTTGGCAGCCTTACTTCAATCTATTTTTGGACGATAGCTGTCATTTATAACTCTGCAGGTTTGTGAATTACAGTGCCCCTGAGCTCCTTTCCTCAGCTCGCTTTCATTTGAGCTGGCCACAACACCACAGGATGGCTTCAGGCCCTAATCTGGTTCCAGCACGGCACGCTGAGCCTTTGGTTAATTCCTCTTCCTGGTGGGAAATGAGAGTTAAATTTGCCCGTCCAGACACCTCCAGCTAGCCTCTCATTGGTTCTCGCTATTCCTGTTCATTTTCCACAGAAATTGCAAACTGGGCCAAACAGAAGGTTAAAGGGACTGACTCTCCAAGTCGGGAGAGTGTTAGTAAAGCGTCTGGAATGTTGCACCCGAGTACCAGGGTACAAAAACTGAGACATATTTGAACACGCCTCCCGATCGCATGGTTGATCATACTCTAGGTTCCACATGCATGTTTTAGCTGAAGGAAGAATACCTAAAACCTGGGTAGTTGAAACCCGTGGAATGGGTACCATGCAATATGACTTCAAAGGGTCTTCATTTGCTCACCGAACCTCTCCAATCCTATCACTGCTGCGTTTATGCCCCTGTACACATGCTTGATTCTCTTTCGGAGACATAGCAATCCATAGGTTTTAAGATACTTACTAGTCAGGTACATTCTTAGGCGTTTAATATGCGGTATTGAGTCCATTTCGTTGAGCAAGGAGTAGCTCTTGTCTATTCCATATTTGGCTTAAGGAACTTTATCTGTGCTCATTTCGATCTCTGCTTATGCAGCACCCCAATTCACCTTTACCCTTAAGCAAGCATAAGTTGGTTTTCTAAATTTGAGACCCTGTTCTGTTCTGTAATTCAGTTCCTGTGTAGCCAAGTTTACATTCCGTGTATTACTGATATCTTATGATGTTTCTTTTTCTGTGTGACTTATTTCAGTTAGAATCATCATATCTGAATCCACTCATTGTGCTGCTAAGGGCCTGATGACATAGATTTCATTGCTGAGTGATATTGCTTTGTAAGTAAATACCACAACTTCTTTATCCATTTTTCACTTTCTGCGATGTTGAACTTGTACTGTAAACGAGGTTCTTGTAAACAGAGCCGTTCCAAACTTTGGGGTGGCTGTGTCTATTTTATTTTAATTTTCCTAAGCTATAGGACCATAAGTGGAAGTGCCCTAGGCTCTGTTGATTTGTTTTTTAGATGTTTCAGGAGACACCATACACTTCTCCCGAGTGGTTGTTGGCAATTTACATCCCGCCCATCAGCATAACAAGGCTCCCAGTTCTCCATGGCCTGTCCTGCCTTTCTGGATTTTACACTTTTTTCAGATGGCCCTTTTGACCGGGGGGAAGTGAGACTTCATTGTAGTGCAGATTTCCTTTGCAAGCTTGCTTGGTTGGCCAAAAAGGGCGTATGCGTTTTTTCCTGAATATATTCAGGAAAAAACGCATACGCCCTTTTTGGCCAAGTGCATCATTGTGGACGTTCTGCCTCTTTTCCTATGCTTTCAATGCAATTCCAGTCTACCTCCTGAAATCGGTTTCCTGCAATTCTGCCCCGCTTTCAAGTCCTCTTGGCAGCCTTACTTCAGTCTATTTTTGGACGATAGCTGTCATTTATAACTCTGCAGGCTTGTGAATTACAGTGCCCCTGAGCTCCTTTCTTCAACTCGCTTTCTTATGAGCTGGCCGCAACACCGCAGGATGGCTTCAGGCCCTAATCTGGTTCCGGCACGGCACGCTGAGCCTTTGGTTAATTCCTCTTCCTGGTGGGAAATGAGAGTTAAATTTGCCCGTCCAGACACCTCCAGCTAGTCTCTCATTGGTTCTCGCTATTCCTGTTCATCTTCCGCAGAAATTGCAAACTATGCCAAACAGGAGGTTAAAGGCGCTGACTCTCCAAGTGGGGAGAGTGTTAGTAACGCTTCTGGAATTTTGCACCCGAGTACCAGGGGAGGAAAACTGAGACATATTTGAACACGTCTCCCGTTCACACGGTTGATCATACTCTGGGTTCCACATGCATGTTTTAGCTGAAGGAAGAATACCTTAAACCTGTAGAGTTGAGACCCGTGGAATGGGTACCATGCAATATGTCTTCAAAGGGTCTTCATTTGCTCACCGAACCTCCCCAATCCTATCACTGCTGCGTTTATGCCCCTGTACACATGCTTGATTCTCTTTCGGAGACATAGCAATCCATAGGTTTTAAGATACTTACTAGTCAGGTACATTCTTAGGCGTTTAATATGCGGTGTTGAGTCCATTTCGTTGAGCAAGGAGTAGCTCTTGTCTATTCCATATTTGGCTTAAGGAACTTTATCTGTGCTCATTTCAATCTCTGGTTTTATGCAGCACCCCAACTCACCTTTCCCCTTAAGCAAGCATAAGTTGGTTTTCTAAATTTGAGACCCTGTTCTGTTCTGTAATTCAGTTCCTGTGCAGCCAAGTTTACATTCCGTGTATTACAGATATCTTATGATGTTTCTTTTTCTGTGTGACTTATTTCAGTTAGAATCATCATACCTGAATCCACTCATTGTGCTGCTAAGGGCCTGATGACACAGATTTCATTGCTGAGTGATATTGCTTTGTAAGTAAATACCACAACTTCTTTATCCATTTTTCACTTTCTGCGATGTTGAACTTGTACTGTAAACGAGGTTCTTGTCAACAGAGCCGTTCCAAACTTTGGGGTGGCTGTGTCTTTTTGATTTTAATTTCCCTAAGCTATAGGACCATAAGTGGAAGTGCCCTAGGTTCTGTTGCTTTGTTTTTTAGATGTTTCAGGAAACACCATACACTTCTCCAGAGTGGTTGTTGGCAATTTACATCCCGCCCATCAGCATAACAAGGCTCCCAGTTCTCCATGGCCTGTCCTGCCTTTCTGGATTTTACACTTTTTTCAGATGGCCCTTTTGACCGGGGGTAGTGAGACTTCATTGTAGTGCAGATTTCCTTTGCAAGTTTGCTTGGTTGGCCAAAAAGGGCGTATGCGTTTTTTCCTGAATATATTCAGGAAAAAACGCATACGCCCTTTTTGGCCAAGTGCATCATTGTGGACGTTCTGCCTCTTTTCCTATGCTTTCAATGCAATTCCAGTCTACCTCCTGAAATCGGTTTCCTGCAATTCTGCCCCGCTTTCAAGTCCTCTTGGCAGCCTTACTTCAGTCTATTTTTGGACGATAGCTGTCATTTATAACTCTGCAGGTTTGTGAATTACAGTGCCCCTGAGCTCCTTTCTTCAACTCGCTTTCTTGTGACCTGGCCGCAACACCGCAGGATGGCTTCAGGCCCTAATCTGGTTCCAGCACGGCATGCTGAGCCTTTGGTTAATTCCTCTTCCTGGTGGGAAATGAGAGTTAAATTTGCCCGTCCAGACACCTCCAGCTCGCCTCTCATTGGTTCTCGCTATTCCTGTTCATCTTCCGCAGAAATTGCAAACTGGGCCAAACAGGAGGTTAAAGGGACTGACTCTCCAAGAGGGGAGAGTGTTAGTAAAGCGTCTGGAATGTTGCACCCGAGTACCAGGGGAGGAAAACTGAGACATATTTGAACACGTCTCCCGTTCACATGGTTGATCATACTTGGGTTCCATATGCATGTTTTAGCTGAAGGAAGAATACCGAAAACCTGGGTAGTTGAAACCCGTGGAATGGGTACCATGCAATATGACTTCAAAGGGTCTTCATTTGGTCACCGAACCTCTCCAATCCTATCACTGCTGCGTTTATGCCCCTGTACACATGCTTGATTCTCTTTCGGAGACATAGCAATCCATAGGTTTTAAGATACTTACTAGTCAGGTACATTCTTAGGCGTTTAATATGCGGTGTTGAGTCCATTTCATTGAGCAAGTAGTAGCTCTTGTCTATTCCATATTTGGCTTAAGGAACTTTATCTGTGCTCATTTCAATCTCTGGTTTTATGCAGCACCCCAACTCACCTTTCCCCTTAAGCAAGCATAAGTTCGTTTTCTAAATTTGAGACCCTGTTCTGTTCTGTAATTCAGTTCCTGTGTAGCCAAGTTTACATTCCGTGTATTACTGATATCTTATGATGTTTCTTTTTCTGTGTGACTTATTTCAGTTAGAATCATCGTACCTAAATCCACTCATTATGCTGCTACAGGCCTGATGACATAGATTTCATTGCTGAGTGATACTGCATTGTACGTAAGTACCACAACTTCTTTATCCATTTTTCACTTTCTGCGATGTTGAACTTGTACTGTAAACGAGGTTCTTGTAAACAGAGCCGTTCCAAACTTTGGGGTGGCTGTGTCTTTTTGATTTTAATTTCCCTAAGCTATAGGACCATAAGTGGAAGTGCACTAGGTTCTGTTGCTTTGTTTTTTAGATGTTTCAGGAAACACCATGCACTTCTCCCAAGTGGTTGTTGGCAATTTACATCCCGCCCATCAGCATAACAAGGCTCCCAGTTCTCCATGGCCTGTCCTGCCTTTCTGGATTTTACACTTTTATCAGATGGCCCTTTTGACCGGGGGGAAGTGAGACTTCATTGTAGTGCAGATTTCCTTTGCAAGCTTGCTTGCTTGGCCAAAAAGGGCGTATGCGTTTTTTCCTGAATATATTCAGGAAAAAACGCATACGCCCTTTTTGGCCAAGTGCATCATTGTGGACGTTCTGCCTCTTTTCCTATGCTTTCAATGCAATTCCAGTCTACCTCCTGAAATCGGTTTCCTGCAATTCTGCCCCGCTTTCAAGTCCTCTTGGCAGCCTTACTTCAGTCTATTTTTGGACGATAGCTGTCATTTATAACTCTGCAGGTTTGTGAATTACAGTGCCCCTGAGCTCCTTTCTTCAACTCGCTTTCTTGTGACCTGGCCGCAACACCGCAGGATGGCTTCAGGCCCTAATCTGGTTCCGGTACGGCACACTGAGCCTTTGGTTATTTCCTATTCCTGGTGGGAAATGAGAGTTAAATTTGCCCGTCCAGACATCTCCAGTTAGCCTCTCATTGGTTCTCGCTATTCCTGTTCATCTTCCGCAGAAATTGGAAGCTGTGCCAAACAGGAGGTTAAAGGCGCTGACTCTCCAAGTGGGGAGAGTGTTAGTAAAGCGTCTGGAATGTTGCACCCGAGTACCAGGGGAGGAAAACTGAGACATATTTGAACACGTCTCCCGTTCACATGGTTGATCATACTCTGGGTTCCACATGCATGTTTTAGCTGAAAGAAGAATACCTTAAACCTGGAGAGTTGAGACCCGTGGAATGGGTACCATGCAATATGACTTCAAAGGGTCTTCATTTGCTCACCGAACCTCTCCAATCCTATCACTGCTGCGTTTATGCCCCTGTACACACGCTTGATACTCTTTTGGAGACATAGCAATCCATAGGTTTTAAGATACTTACTAGTCAGGTACATTCTTAGGCGTTTAATATGGGGTTTTGAGTCCATTTCGTTGAGCAAGGAGTAGCTCTTGTCTATTCCATATTTGGCTTAAGGAACTTTATCTGTGCTCATTTCAATCTCTGGTTTTATGCAGCACCCCAACTCACCTTTCCCCTTAAGCAAGCATAAGTTGGTTTTCTAAATTTGAGACCCTGTTCTGTTTTGGAATGCAGTTCTTGTGTAGCCAAGTTTACATTCCGTGTATTAGTGATATCTTATGATGTTTCTTTTTCTGTGTGACTTATTTCAGTTAGAATTATCGTACCTTAATCCACTCATTATGCTGCTACGGGCCTGATGACATAGATTTCATTGCTGAGTGATACTGCATTGTACGTAAGTACCACAAGTTCTTTATCCATTTTTCACTTTCTGCGATGTTGAACTTGTACTGTAAACGAGGTTCTTGTAAACAGAGCCGTTCCAAACTTTGGGGTGGCTGTGTCTTTTTGATTTTAATTTCCCTAAGCTATAGGACCATAAGTGGAAGTGCCCTAGGCTCTGTTGCTTTGTTTTTTAGATGTTTCAGGAAATACCATACACTTCTCCCGAGTGTCTGTTGGCAATTTACATCCCGCCCATCAGCATATCAAGGCTCCCAGTTCTCCATGGCCTGTCCTGCCTTTCTGGATTTTACACTTTTTTCAGATGGCCCTTTTGACCGGGGGGAAGTGAGACTTCATTGTAGTGCAGATTTCCTTTGCAAGCTTGCTTGGTTGGCCAAAAAGGGCGTATGCGTTTTTTCCTGAATATATTCAGGAAAAAACGCATACGCCCTTTTTGGCCAAGTGCATCATTGTGGACGTTCTGCCTCTTTTCCTATGCTTTCAATGCAATTCCAGTCTACCTCCTGAAATCGGTTTCCTGCAATTCTGCCCCGCTTTCAAGTCCTCTTGGCAGCCTTACTTCAGTCTATTTTTGGACGATAGCTGTCATTTATAACTCTGCAGGTTTGTGAATTACAGTGCCCCTGAGCTCCTTTCTTCAACTCGCTTTCTTGTGAGCTGGTCGCAACACCGCAGGATGGCTTCAGGCCCTAATCTGGTTCTGGCACGGCACGCTGAGCCTTTGGTTAATTCATCTTCCTGGTGGGAAATGAGAGTTAAATTTGCCCGTCCAGACACCTCCAGCTAGTCTCTCATTGGTTCTCGCTATACCTGTTCATCTTCCGCAGAAATTGCAAACTGGGCCAAACAGGAGGTTAAAGGGACTGACTCTCCAAGTCGGGAGAGTGTTAGTAAAGCGTCTGGAATGTTGCACCCGAGTACCAGGGTATGAAAACTGAGACATATTTGAACACGTCTCCCGATCACATGGTTGATCATACTCTAGGTTCCACATGCATGTTTTAGCTGAAGGAAGAATACCTTAAACCTGGGTAGTTGAAACCCGTGGAATGGGTACCATGTAATATGACTTCAAAGGGTCTTCTTTTGCTCACCGAACCTCTCCAATCCTTTCACTGCTGTGTTTATGCCCCTGTACACACGCTTGATTCTCTTTTGGAGACATAGCAATCCATAGGTTTTAAGATACTTACTAGTCACGTACATTCTTAGGCGTTTAATATGGGGTGTTGAGTCCATTTCGCTGAGCAAGGAGTAGCTCTTGTCTATTCCATATTTGGCTTAAGGAAATTTATCTGTGCTCATTTCAATCTTTGGTTTTATGAAGCACCCCAACTCACCTTTCCACTTAAGCAAGCATAAGTTGGTTTTCTAAATTTGAGACCCTGTTCTGTTCTGTAATTCAGTTCCTGTGTAGCCAAGTTTACATTCCGTGTATTAGTGATATCTTATGATGTTTCTTTTTCTGTGTGACTTATTTCAGTTAGAAACATCGTACCTGAATCCACTCATTAAGCTGCTACGGGCCTGATGACAAAGATTTCATTGCTGAGTGATACTGCATTGTACGTAAGTACCACAACTTCTTTATCCATTTTTCACTTTCTGCGATATTGAACTTTTACAGTAAACGAGGTTCTTGTAAACAGAGGAGTCCCAAACTTTTGGGTGGCTGTGTCTTTTTGATTTAAATTTCCCTAAGCTATAGGACCATAAGTGGAAGTGCCCTAGGCTCTGTTGCTTTGTTTTTTAGATGTTTCAGGAAACACCATACACTTCTCAGGAGTGTCTGTTGACAATTTACATCCCGCCCATCAGCATAACAAAGCTCCCAGTTCTCCATGGCCTGTCCTGCCTTTCTGGATTTTACACCTTTTTCAGATGGCCCTTTTGACCGGGGGGAAGTGAGACTTCATTGTAGTGCAGATTTCCTTTGCAAGCTTGCTTGGTTGGCCAAAAAGGGTGTATGCGTTTTTTCCTGAATATATTCAGGAAAAAACGCATACGCACTTTTTGGCCAAGTGCATCATTGTGGACGTTCTGCCTCTTTTCCTATGCTTTCAATGCAATTCCAGTCTACCTCCTGAAATCGGTTTCCTGCAATTCTGCCCTGCTTTCAAGTCCTCTTGGCAGCCTTACTTCAGTCTATTTTTGGACGATAGCTGTCATTTATAACTCTGCAGGTTTGTGAATTACAGTGCCCCTGAGCTCCTTTCTTCAACTCGCTTTCTTTTGAGCTGGCCGCAACACCGCAGGATGGCTTCAGGCCCTAATCTGGTTCTGGCACGGCACGCTGAGCCTTTGGTTAATCCATCTTCCTGGTGGGAAATGAGAGTTAAATTTGCCCGTCCAGACACCTCCAGCTAGTCTCTCATTGGTTCTCGCTATACCTGTTCATCTTCCGCAGAAATTGCAAACTGGGCCAAACAGGAGGTTAAAGGGACTGACTCTCCAAGTCGGGAGAGTGTTAGTAAAGCGTCTGGAATGTTGCACCCGAGTACCAGGGTATGAAAACTGAGACATATTTGAACACGTCTCCCGATCACATGGTTGATCATACTCTAGGTTCCACATGCATGTTTTAGCTGAAGGAAGAATACCTTAAACCTCGGTAGTTGAAACCCGTGGAATGGGTACCATGTAATATGACTTCAAAGGGTCTTCTTTTGCTCACCGAACCTCTCCAATCCTTTCACTGCTGTGTTTATGCCCCTGTACACACGCTTGATTCTCTTTTGGAGACATAGCAATCCATAGGTTTTAAGATACTTACTAGTCACGTACATTCTTAGGCGTTTAATATGGGGTGTTGAGTCCATTTCGCTGAGCAAGGAGTAGCTCTTGTCTATTCCATATTTGGCTTAAGGAAATTTATCTGTGCTCATTTCAATCTTTGGTTTTATGCAGCACCCCAACTCACCTTTCCCCTTAAGCAAGCATAAGTTGGTTTTCTAAATTTGAGACCCTGTTCTGTTCTGTAATTCAGTTCCTGTGTAGCCAAGTTTACATTCCGTGTATTAGTGATATCTTATGATGTTTCTTTTTCTGTGTGACTTATTTCAGTTAGAAACATCGTACCTGAATCCACTCATTAAGCTGCTACGGGCCTGATGACAAAGATTTCATTGCTGAGTGATACTGCATTGTACGTAAGTACCACAACTTCTTTATCCATTTTTCACTTTCTGCGATATTGAACTTTTACAGTAAACGAGGTTCTTGTAAACAGAGGAGTCCCAAACTTTTGGGTGGCTGTGTCTTTTTGATTTAAATTTCCCTAAGCTATAGGACCATAAGTGGAAGTGCCCTAGGCTCTGTTGCTTTGTTTTTTAGATGTTTCAGGAAACACCATACACTTCTCAGGAGTGTCTGTTGACAATTTACATCCCGCCCATCAGCATAACAGAGCTCCCAGTTCTCCATGGCCTGTCCTGCCTTTCTGGATTTTACACCTTTTTCAGATGGCCCTTTTGACCGGGGGGAAGTGAGACTTCATTGTAGTGCAGATTTCCTTTGCAAGCTTGCTTGGTTGGCCAAAAAGGGCGTATGCGTTTTTTCCTGAATATATTCAGGAAAAAACGCATACGCCCTTTTTGGCCAAGTGCATCATTGTGGACGTTCTGCCTCTTTTCCTATGCTTTCAATGCAATTCCAGTCTACCTCCTGAAATCGGTTTCCTGCAATTCTGCCCCGCTTTCAAGTCCTCTTGGCAGCCTTACTTCAGTCTATTTTTGGACGATAGCTGTCATTTATAACTCTGCAGGTTTGTGAATTACAGTGCCCCTGAGCTCCTTTCTTCAACTCGCTTTCTTTTGAGCTGGCCGCAACACCGCAGGATGGCTTCAGGCCCTAATCTGGTTCTGGCACGGCACGCTGAGCCTTTGGTTAATTCATCTTCCTGGAGGGAAATGAGAGTTAAATTTGCCCGTCCAGACACCTCCAGCTAGTCTCTCATTGGTTCTCGCTATTCCTGTTCATCTTCCGCAGAAATTGCAAACTGGGCCAAACAGGAGGTTAAAGGGACTGACTCTCCAAGTCGGGAGAGTGTTAGTAAAGCGTCTGGAATGTTGCACCCGAGTACCAGGGTATGAAAACTGAGACATATTTGAACACGTCTCCCGATCACATGGTTGATCATACTCTAGGTTCCACATGCATGTTTTAGCTGAAGGAAGAATACCTTAAACCTGGGTAGTTGAAACCCGTGGAATGGGTACCATGTAATATGACTTCAAAGGGTCTTCTTTTGCTCACCGAACCTCTCCAATCCTTTCACTGCTGTGTTTATGCCCCTGTACACACGCTTGATTCTCTTTTGGAGACATAGCAATCCATAGGTTTTAAGATACTTACTAGTCACGTACATTCTTAGGCGTTTAATATGGGGTGTTGAGTCCATTTCGTTGAGCAAGGAGTAGCTCTTGTCTATTCCATATTTGGCTTAAGGAAATTTATCTGTGCTCATTTCTATCTTTGGTTTTATGCAGCACCCCAACTCACCTTTCCCCTTAAGCAAGCATAAGTTGGTTTTCTAAATTTGAGACCCTGTTCTGTTTTGGAATTCAGTTCCTGTGTAGCCAAGTTTACATTCCGTGTATTAGTGATATATTATGATGTTTCTTTTTCTGTGTGACTTATTTCAGTTAGAATCATCGTACCTGAATCCACTCATTATGCTGCTACGGGCCTGATGACATAGATTTCATTGCTGAGTGATACTGCATTGTACGTAAGTACCACAAGATCTTTATCCATTTTTCACTTTCTGTGATATTGAACTTGCACGGTAAACGAGGTTCTTGTAAACAGAGGCGTCCCAAACTTTGGGGTGGCTGTGTCTTTTTGATTTTAATTTCCCTAAGCTATAGGACCATAAGTGGAAGTGCCCTAGACTCTGTTGTTTTGTTTTTTCGATGTTTCAGGAAACACCATACACTTCTCCCGAGTTTCTGTTGGCAATTTACATCCCGCCCATCAGCATAACAAGGCTCCCAGTTCTCCATGGCCTGTCCTGCCTTTCTGGATTTTACACTTTTTTCAGATGGCCCTTTTGACCGGGGGGAAGTGAGACTTCTTTGTAGTGCAGATTTCCTTTGCAAGTTTGCTTGGTTGGCCAAAAAGGGCGTATGCGTTTTTTCCTGAACATATTCAGGAAAAAACGCATACGCCCTTTTTGGCCAAGTGCATCATTGTGGACGTTCTGCCTCTTTTCCTATGCTTTCAATGCAATTCCAGTCTACCTCCTGAAATCGGTTTCCTGCAATTCTGCCCCGCTTTCAAGTCCTCTTGGCAGCCTTACTTCAGTCTATTTTTGGACGATAGCTGTCATTTATAACTCTGCAGGTTTGTGAATTACAGTGCCCCTGAGCTCCTTTCTTCAACTCGCTTTCTTGTGAGCTGGCCGCAACACCGCAGGATGTCTTCAGGCCCTAATCTGGTTCTGGCACGGCACGCTGAGCCTTTGGTTAATTCCTCTTCCTGGTGGGAAATGAGAGTTAAATTTGCCCATCCAGACACCTTCAGCTAGTCTCTCATTGGTTCTCGCTATTCCTGTTCATCTTCCACAGAAATTGCAAACTGGGCCAAACAGGAGGTTAAAGGGACTGACTCTCCAAGTGGGGAGAGTGTTAGTAAAGCGTCTGGAATGTTGCACCCGAGTACCAGGGTACGAAAACTGAGACATATTTGAACACGTCTCCCGATCACATGGTTGATCATACTCTAGGTTCCACATGCAAGTTTTAGCTGAAGGAAGAATACCTTAAACCTGGGTAGTTAAAACCCGTGGAATGGGTACCATGTAATATGACTTCAAAGGGTCTTCTTTTGCTCACCGAACCTCTCCAATCCTTTCACTGCTGTGTTTATGCCCCTGTACACATGCTTCATTCTCTTTCGGAGACATAGCAATCCATAGGTTTTAAGATACTTACTAGTCAGGTACATTCTTAGGCGTTTAATATGCGGTGTCGAGTCCATTTCGTTGAGCAAGCAGTAGCTCTTGTCTATTCCATATTTGGCTTAAGGAACTTTATCTGTGCTCATTTCGATCTCTGGTTTTATGCAGCACCCCAACTCACCTTTCCCCTTAAGCAAGCATAAGTTGGTTTTCTAAATTTGAGACCCTGTTCTGTTCTGTAATTCAGTTCCTGTGTAGCCAAGTTTACATTCCGTGTATTACTGATATCTTATGATGTTTCTTTTTCTGTGTGACTTATTTCAGTTAGAATCATCATACCTGAATCCACTCATTGTGCTGCTAAGGGCCTGATGACATAGATTTCATTGCTGAGTGATATTGCTTTGTAAGTAAATACCACAACTTCTTTATCCATTTTTCACTTTCTGCGATGTTGAACTTGTATGGTAAACGAGGTTCTTGTAAACAGAGGCGTCCCAAATTTTGGGGTGGCTGTGTCTTTTTGATTTTAATTTCCCTAAGCTATAGGACCATAAGTGGAAGTGCCCTAGGCTCTGTTGCTTTGTTTTTTAGATGTTTCAGGAAACACCATACACTTCTCCCAAGTGTCTGTTGGCAATTTACATCCCGCCCATCAGCATAACAAGGCTCCCAGTTCTCCATGGCCTGTCCTGCCTTTCTGGATTTTACACTTTTTTCAGATGGCCCTTTTGACCGGGGGGAAGTGAGACTTCATTGTAGTGCAGATTTCCTTTGCAAGTTTGCTTGGTTGGCCAAAAAGGGCGTATTCGTTTTTTCCTGAACATATTCAGGAAAAAACGCATACGTCCTTTTTGGCCAAGTGCATCATTGTGGACGTTCTGCCTCTTTTCCTATGCTTTCAATGCAATTCCAGTCTACCTCCTGAAATCGGTTTCCTGCAATTCTGCCCCGCTTTCAAGTCCTCTTGGCAGCCTTACTTCAGTATATTTTTGGACGATAGCTGTCATTTATAACTCTGCAGGTTTGTGAATTACAGTGCCCCTGAGCTCCTTTCTTCAACTCACTTTCTTGTGACCTGGCCGCCACACTGCAGGATTGCTTGAGGCCCTAATCTGGTACCGGCACGGCACGCTGAGCCTTTGGTTAATTCCTCTTCCTGGTGGGAAATGAGAGTTAAATTTGCCGGTCCAGACACCTCCATCTAGTCTCCCATTGGTTCTCCCTATTCCTGTTCATCTTCCGCAGAAATTGCAAACTGGGCCAAACAGGAGGTTAAAGGTGCTGACTCTCCAAGTGGGGAGAGTGTTAGTAAAGCGTCTGGAATGTTGCACCCGAGTACCAGGGTACAAAAACTGAGACATATTTGAACACGTCTCCCGTTCACACAGTTGATCATACTCTGGGTTCCACATGCATGTTTTAGCTGAAGGAAGAATACCTGAAACCTGCAGAGTTGAGACTCGTGGAATGGGTACCATACAATATGACTTCAAAGGGTCTTCATTTGCTCACCGAACCTCTCCAATCCTATCACTGCTGCGTTTATGCCCCTGTACACATGCTTGATTCTCTTTTGGAGACATAGCAATCCATAGGTTTTAAGATACTTACTAGTCAGGTACATTCTTAGGCGTTTAATATGCGGTGTTGAGTCCATTTCGTTGAGCAAGGAGTAGCTCTTGTCTATTCCATATTTGGCTTAAGGAACTTTATCTGTGCTCATTTCAATCTCTGGTTTTATGCAGCACCCCAACTCACCTTTACCCTTAAGCAAGAATAAGATGGTTTTCTAAATTTGAGACCCTGTTCTGTTCTGTAATTCAGTTCCTGTGTAGCCAAGTTTACATTCCGTGTATTACTGATATCTTATGATGTTTCTTTTTCTGTGTGACTTATTTCAGTTAGAATCATCATACCTGAATCCACTCATTGTGCTGCTAAGGGCCTGATGACACAGATTTCATTGCTGAGTGATATTGCTTTGTAAGTAAATACCACAACTTCTTTATCCATTTTTCACTTTCTGCGATGTTGAACTTGTACTGTAAACGAGGTTCTTGTCAACAGAGCCATTCCAAACTTTGGGGTGGCTGTGTCTTTTTGATTTTAATTTCCCTAAGCTATAGGACCATAAGTGGAAGTGCCCTAGGTTCTGTTGCTTTGTTTTTTAGATGTTTCAGGAAACACCATACACTTCTCCCGAGTGGTTGTTGGCAATTTACATCCCGCCCATCAGCATAACAAGGCTCCCAGTTCTCCATGGCCTGTCCTGCCTTTCTGGATTTTACACTTTTTTCAGATGGCCCTTTTGACCGGGGGGAAGGGAGACTTCCTTGTAGTGCAGATTTCCTTTGCAAGCTTGCTTGGTTGGCCAAAAAGGGCGTATGCGTTTTTTCCTGAATATATTCAGGAAAAAACGCATACGCCCTTTTTGGCCAAGTGCATCATTGTGGACGTTCTGCCTCTTTTCCTATGCTTTCAATGCAATTCCAGTCTACCTCCTGAAATCGGTTTCCTGCAATTCTGCCCCGCTTTCAAGTCCTCTTGGCAGCCTTACTTCAGTCTATTTTTGGACGATAGCTGTCATTTATAACTCTGCAGGTTTGTGAATTACAGTGCCCCTGAGCTCCTTCCTTCAACTCGCTTTCTTGTGACCTGGCCGCAACACCGCAGAATGGCTTCAGGCCCTAATCTGGTTCCGGCCCGGCATGCTGAGCCTTTGGTTAATTCCTCTTCCTGGTGGGAAATGACAGTTAAATTTGCCCATCCAGACACCTCCAGCTAGTCTCTCATTGGTTCTCGCTATTCCTGTTCATCTTCCGCAGAAATTGCAAACTGGGCCAAACAGGAGGTTAAAGGCGCTGACTCTCCAAATGGGGAGAGTGTTAGTAAAGCGTCTGGAATGTTACACCCGAGTACCAGGGGAGGAAAACTGAGACATATTTGAACACGTCTCCCGTTCACATGGTTGATCATACTTGGGTTTCACATGCATGTTTTAGCTGAAGGAAGAATACCTTAAACCTGGAGAGTTGAGACCCGTGTAATGGGTACCATACAATATGACTTCAAAGGGTCTTCATTTGCTCACCGAAGCTCTCCAATCCTATCACTGCTACGTTTATGCCCCTGTACACATGTTTGATTCTCTTTTTTAGACATAGCAATCCATAGGTTTTACGATACTTACTAGTCAGGTACATTCTTAGGCGTTTAATATGCGGTGTTGAGTCCATTTCGTTGAGCAAGGAGTAGCTCTTGTCTATTCCATATTTGGCTTAAGGAACTTTATCTGTGCTCATTTCAATCTCTGGTTTTATGCAGCATCCCAACTCACCTTTACCCTTAAGCAAGAATAAGATGGTTTTCTAAATTTGAGACCCTGTTCTGTTCTGTAATTCAGTTCCTGTGTAGCCAAGTTTACATTCCGTGTATTACTGATATCTTATGATGTTTCTTTTTCTGTGTGACTTATTTCAGTTAGAATCATCATACCTGAATCCACTCATTGTGCTGCTAAGGGCCTGATGACACAGATTTCATTGCTGAGTGATATTGCTTTGTAAGTAAATACCACAACTTCTTTATCCATTTTTCACTTTCTGCGATGTTGAACTTGTACTGTAAACGATGTTCTTGTCAACAGAGCCATTCCAAACTTTGGGGTGGCTGTGTGTTTTTGATTTTAATTTCCCTAAGCTATAGGACCATAAGTGGAAGTGCCCTAGGTTCTGTTGCTTTGTTTTTTAGATGTTTCAGGAAACACCATACACTTCTCCCGAGTGGTTGTTGGCAATTTACATCCCGCCCATCAGCATAACAAGGCTCCCAGTTCTCCATGGCCTGTCCTGCCTTTCTGGATTTTACACTTTTTTCAGATGGCCCTTTTGACCGGGGGGAAGGGAGACTTCCTTGTAGTGCAGATTTCCTTTGCAAGCTTGCTTGGTTGGCCAAAAAGGGCGTATGCGTTTTTTCCTGAATATATTCAGGAAAAAACGCATACGCCCTTTTTGGCCAAGTGCATCATTGTGGACGTTCTGCCTCTTTTCCTATGCTTTCAATGCAATTCCAGTCTACCTCCTGAAATCGGTTTCCTGCAATTCTGCCCCGCTTTCAAGTCCTCTTGGCAGCCTTACTTCAGTCTATTTTTGGACGATAGCTGTCATTTATAACTCTGCAGGTTTGTGAATTACAGTGCCCCTGAGCTCCTTCCTACAACTCGCTTTCTTGTGACCTGGCCGCAACACCGCAGAATGGCTTCAGGCCCTAATCTGGTTCCGGCCCGGCATGCTGAGCCTTTGGTTAATTCCTCTTCCTGGTGGGAAATGACAGTTAAATTTGCCCATCCAGACACCTCCAGCTAGTCTCTCATTGGTTCTCGCTATTCCTGTTCATCTTCCGCAGAAATTGCAAACTGGGCCAAACAGGAGGTTAAAGGCGCTGACTCTCCAAATGGGGAGAGTGTTAGTAAAGCGTCTGGAATGTTACACCCGAGTACCAGGGGAGGAAAACTGAGACATATTTGAACACGTCTCCCGTTCACATGGTTGATCATACTTGGGTTTCACATGCATGTTTTAGCTGAAGGAAGAATACCTTAAACCTGGAGAGTTGAGACCCGTGTAATGGGTACCATACAATATGACTTCAAAGGGTCTTCATTTGCTCACCGAAGCTCTCCAATCCTATCACTGCTACGTTTATGCCCCTGTACACATGTTTGATTCTCTTTTTTAGACATAGCAATCCATAGGTTTTACGATACTTACTAGTCAGGTACATTCTTAGGCGTTTAATATGCGGTGTTGAGTCCATTTCGTTGAGCAAGGAGTAGCTCTTGTCTATTCCATATTTGGCTTAAGGAACTTTATCTGTGCTCATTTCAATCTCTGGTTTTATGCAGAACCCCAACTCACCTTGACCCTTAAGCAAGAATAAGATGGTTTTCTAAATGTGAGACCCTGTTCTGTTCTGTAATTCAGTTCCTGTGTAGCCAAGTTTCCATTCCGTGTATTACTGATATCTTATGATGTTTCTTTTTCTGTGTGACTTATTTCAGTTAGAATCATCATACCTGAATCCACTCATTGTGCTGCTAAGGGCCTGATGACATAGATTTCATTGCTGAGTGATATTGCTTTGTAAGTGAATACCACAACTTCTTTATCCATTTTTCACTTTCTGCAATGTTGAACTTGTACTGTAAACGAGGTTCTTGTAAACAGAGCCGTTCCAAACTTTGGGGTGGCTGTGTCTTTTTGATTTTAATTTCCCTAAGCTATAGGACCATAAGTGGAAGTGCCCTAGGCTCTGTTGCTTTGTTTTTTAGATGTTTCAGGAAACACCATACACTTCTCCCGAGTGTCTGTTGGCAATTTACATCCCGCCCATCAGCATAACAAGGCTCCCAGTTCTCAATGGCCTGTTGCATTTCTGGATTTTACACTTTTTTCAGATGGCCCTTTTGACCGGGGGGAAGTGAGACTTCATTGTAGTGCAGATTTCCTTTGCAAGCTTGCTTGGTTGGCCAAAAAGGGCGTATGCGTTTTTTCCTGAATATATTCAGGAAAAAACGCATACGCCCTTTTTGGACAAGTGCATCATTGTGGACGTTCTGCCTCTTTTCCTATGCTTTCAATGCAACTCCAGTCTACCTCCTGAAATCGGTTTCCTGCAATTCTGCCCCGCTTTCTAGTCCTCTTGGCAGCCTTACTTCAGTCTATTTTTGGACGATAGCTGTCATTTATAACTCTGCAGGTTTGTGAATTACAGTGCCCCTGAGCTCCTTTCTTCAACTCGCTTTCTTGTGACCTGGCCGCAACACCGCAGGATGGCTTCAGGCCCTAATCTGGTTCCGGCCCGGCATGCTGAGCCTTTGGTTAATTCCTCTTCCTGGTGGGAAATGAGAGTTAAATTTGCCCGTCCAGACACCTCCAGCTAGCCTCTCATTGGTTCTCGCTATTCCTGTTCATCTTCCGCAGAAATTGCAAACTGGGCCAAACAGGAGGTTAAAGGGACTGACTCTCCAAGTCGGGAGAGTGTTAGTAAAGCATCTGGAATGTTGCACCCGAGTACCAGGGGAGGAAAACTGAGACATATTTGAACACGTCTCCCGTTCACATGGTTGATCATACTCTGGGTTCCACATGCATGTTTTAGCTGAAGGAAGAATACCTTAAACCTGGAGAGTTGAGACCCGTGGAATGGGTACCATGCAATATGACTTCAAAGGGTCTTCATTTGCTCACCGAACCTCTCCAATCCTATCACTGCTGCGTTTATGCCCCTGTACACATGCTTGATTCTCTTTCGGAGACATAGCAATCCATAGGTTTTAAGATACTTACTAGTCAGGTACATTCTTAGGCGTTTAATATGCGGTGTTGAGTCCATTTCGTTGAGCAAGGAGTAGCTCTTGTCTATTCCATATTTGACTTAAGGAACTTTATCTGTGCTCATTTCAATCTCTGGTTTTATGCAGCACCCCAACTCACCTTTCCCCTTAAGCAAGCATAAGTTGGTTTTCTAAATTTGAGACCCTGTTCTGTTCTGTAATTCAGTTCCTGTGTAGCCAAGTTTCCATTCCGTGTATTACTGATATCTTATGATGTTTCTTTTTCTGTGTGACTTATTTCAGTTAGAATCATCATACCTGAATCCACTCATTGTGCTGCTAAGGGCCTGATGACATAGATTTCATTGCTGAGTGATATTGCTTTGTAAGTAAATACCACAACTTCTTTATCCATTTTTCACTTTCTGCGATGTTGAACTTGTACTGTAAACGAGGTTCTTGTAAACAGAGGCGTCCCAAACTTTGGGGTGGCTGTGTCTTTTTGATTTTGATTTCCCTAAGCTATAGGACCATAAGTGGCAGTGCCCTAGGCTCTGTTGCTTTGTTTTTTAGATGTTTCAGGAAACACCATACACTTCTCCCAAGTGTCTGTTGGCAATTTACATCCCACCCATCAGCATAACAAGGCTCCCAGTTCTCCATGGCCTGTCCTGCCTTTCTGGATTTTACACTTTTTTCAGATGGCCCTTTTGACCGGGGGGAAGTGAGACTTCATTGTAGTGCAGATTTCCTTTGCAAGCTTGCTTGGTTGGCCAAAAAGGGCGTATGCGTTTTTTCCTGAATATATTCAGGAAAAAACGCATACGCCCTTTTTGGCCAAGTGCATCATTGTGGACGTTCTGCCTCTTTTCCTATGCTTTCAATGCAATTCCAGTCTACTTCCTGAAATCGGTTTCCTGCAATTCTGCCCCGCTTTCAAGTCCTCTTGGCAGCCTTACTTCAATCTATTTTTGGACGATAGCTGTCATTTATAACTCTGCAGGTTTGTGAATTACAGTGCCCCTGAGCTCCTTTCCTCAGCTCGCTTTCATTTGAGCTGACCACAACACCACAGGATGGCTTCAGGCCCTAATCTGGTTCCAGCACGGCACGCTGAGCCTTTGGTTAATTCCTCTTCCTGGTGGGAAATGAGAGTTAAATTTGCCCGTCCAGACACCTCCAGCTAGCCTCTCATTGGTTCTCGCTATTCCTGTTCATTTTCCGCAGAAATTGCAAACTGGGCCAAACAGAAGGTTAAAGGGACTGACTCTCCAAGTCGGGAGAGTGTTAGTAAAGCGTCTGGAATGTTGCACCCGAGTACCAGGGTACAAAAACTGAGACATATTTGAACACGCCTCCCGATCGCATGGTTGATCATACTCTAGGTTCCACATGCATGTTTTAGCTGAAGGAAGAATACCTAAAACCTGGGTAGTTGAAACCCGTGGAATGGGTACCATGCAATATGACTTCAAAGGGTCTTCATTTGGTCACCGAACCTCTCCAATCCTATCACTGCTGCGTTTATGCCCCTGTACACATGCTTGATTCTCTTTCGGAGACATAGCAATCCATAGGTTTTAAGATACTTACTAGTCAGGTACATTCTTAGGCGTTTAATATGCGGTATTGAGTCCATTTCGTTGAGCAAGGAGTAGCTCTTGTCTATTCCATATTTGGCTTAAGGAACTTTATCTGTGCTCATTTCGATCTCTGCTTATGCAGCACCCCAATTCACCTTTACCCTTAAGCAAGCATAAGTTGGTTTTCTAAATTTGAGACCCTGTTCTGTTCTGTAATTCAGTTCCTGTGTAGCCAAGTTTACATTCCGTGTATTACTGATATCTTATGATGTTTCTTTTTCTGTGTGACTTATTTCAGTTAGAATCATCATACCTGAATCCACTCATTGTGCTGCTAAGGGCCTGATGACATAGATTTCATTGCTGAGTGATATTGCTTTGTAAGTAAATACCACAACTTCTTTATCCATTTTTCACTTTCTGCGATGTTGAACTTGTACTGTAAACGAGGTTCTTGTAAACAGAGCCGTTCCAAACTTTGGGGTGGCTGTGTCTATTTTATTTTAATTTTCCTAAGCTATAGGACCGTAAGTGGAAGTGCCCTAGGCTCTGTTGATTTGTTTTTTAGATGTTTCAGGAGACACCATACACTTCTCCCGAGTGGTTGTTGGCAATTTACATCCCGCCCATCAGCATAACAAGGCTCCCAGTTCTCCATGGCCTGTCCTGCCTTTCTGGATTTTACACTTTTTTCAGATGGCCCTTTTGACCGGGGGGAAGTGAGACTTCATTGTAGTGCAGATTTCCTTTGCAAGCTTGCTTGGTTGGCCAAAAAGGGCGTATGCGTTTTTTCCTGAACATATTCAGGAAAAAACGCATACGCCCTTTTTGGCCAAGTGCATCATTGTGGACGTTCTGCCTCTTTTCCTATGCTTTCAATGCAATTCCAGTCTACCTCCTGAAATCGGTTTCCTGCAATTCTGCCCCGCTTTCAAGTCCTCTTGGCAGCCTTACTTCAGTCTATTTTTGGACGATAGCTGTCATTTATAACTCTGCAGGTTTGTGAATTACAGTGCCCCTGAGCTCCTTCCTTCAACTCGCTTTCTTGTGACCTGGCCGCAACACCGCAGAATGGCTTCAGGCCCTAATCTGGTTCCGGCCCGGCATGCTGAGCCTTTGGTTAATTCCTCTTCCTGGTGGGAAATGACAGTTAAATTTGCCCATCCAGACACCTCCAGCTAGTCTCTCATTGGTTCTCGCTATTCCTGTTCATCTTCCGCAGAAATTGCAAACTGGGCCAAACAGGAGGTTAAAGGCGCTGACTCTCCAAATGGGGAGAGTGTTAGTAAAGCGTCTGGAATGTTACACCCGAGTACCAGGGGAGGAAAACTGAGACATATTTGAACACGTCTCCCGTTCACATGGTTGATCATACTTGGGTTTCACATGCATGTTTTAGCTGAAGGAAGAATACCTTAAACCTGGAGAGTTGAGACCCGTGTAATGGGTACCATACAATATGACTTCAAAGGGTCTTCATTTGCTCACCGAAGCTCTCCAATCCTATCACTGCTACGTTTATGCCCCTGTACACATGTTTGATTCTCTTTTTTAGACATAGCAATCCATAGGTTTTACGATACTTACTAGTCAGGTACATTCTTAGGCGTTTAATATGCGGTGTTGAGTCCATTTCGTTGAGCAAGGAGTAGCTCTTGTCTATTCCATATTTGGCTTAAGGAACTTTATCTGTGCTCATTTCAATCTCTGGTTTTATGCAGAACCCCAACTCACCTTGACCCTTAAGCAAGAATAAGATGGTTTTCTAAATGTGAGACCCTGTTCTGTTCTGTAATTCAGTTCCTGTGTAGCCAAGTTTCCATTCCGTGTATTACTGATATCTTATGATGTTTCTTTTTCTGTGTGACTTATTTCAGTTAGAATCATCATACCTGAATCCACTCATTGTGCTGCTAAGGGCCTGATGACATAGATTTCATTGCTGAGTGATATTGCTTTGTAAGTGAATACCACAACTTCTTTATCCATTTTTCACTTTCTGCAATGTTGAACTTGTACTGTAAACGAGGTTCTTGTAAACAGAGCCGTTCCAAACTTTGGGGTGGCTGTGTCTTTTTGATTTTAATTTCCCTAAGCTATAGGACCATAAGTGGAAGTGCCCTAGGCTCTGTTGCTTTGTTTTTTAGATGTTTCAGGAAACACCATACACTTCTCCCGAGTGTCTGTTGGCAATTTACATCCCGCCCATCAGCATAACAAGGCTCCCAGTTCTCAATGGCCTGTTGCATTTCTGGATTTTACACTTTTTTCAGATGGCCCTTTTGACCGGGGGGAAGTGAGACTTCATTGTAGTGCAGATTTCCTTTGCAAGCTTGCTTGGTTGGCCAAAAAGGGCGTATGCGTTTTTTCCTGAATATATTCAGGAAAAAACGCATACGCCCTTTTTGGACAAGTGCATCATTGTGGACGTTCTGCCTCTTTTCCTATGCTTTCAATGCAACTCCAGTCTACCTCCTGAAATCGGTTTCCTGCAATTCTGCCCCGCTTTCTAGTCCTCTTGGCAGCCTTACTTCAGTCTATTTTTGGACGATAGCTGTCATTTATAACTCTGCAGGTTTGTGAATTACAGTGCCCCTGAGCTCCTTTCTTCAACTCGCTTTCTTGTGACCTGGCCGCAACACCGCAGGATGGCTTCAGGCCCTAATCTGGTTCCGGCCCGGCATGCTGAGCCTTTGGTTAATTCCTCTTCCTGGTGGGAAATGAGAGTTAAATTTGCCCGTCCAGACACCTCCAGCTAGCCTCTCATTGGTTCTCGCTATTCCTGTTCATCTTCCGCAGAAATTGCAAACTGGGCCAAACAGGAGGTTAAAGGGACTGACTCTCCAAGTCGGGAGAGTGTTAGTAAAGCATCTGGAATGTTGCACCCGAGTACCAGGGGAGGAAAACTGAGACATATTTGAACACGTCTCCCGTTCACATGGTTGATCATACTCTGGGTTCCACATGCATGTTTTAGCTGAAGGAAGAATACCTTAAACCTGGAGAGTTGAGACCCGTGGAATGGGTACCATGCAATATGACTTCAAAGGGTCTTCATTTGCTCACCGAACCTCTCCAATCCTATCACTGCTGCGTTTATGCCCCTGTACACATGCTTGATTCTCTTTCGGAGACATAGCAATCCATAGGTTTTAAGATACTTACTAGTCAGGTACATTCTTAGGCGTTTAATATGCGGTGTTGAGTCCATTTCGTTGAGCAAGGAGTAGCTCTTGTCTATTCCATATTTGACTTAAGGAACTTTATCTGTGCTCATTTCAATCTCTGGTTTTATGCAGCACCCCAACTCACCTTTCCCCTTAAGCAAGCATAAGTTGGTTTTCTAAATTTGAGACCCTGTTCTGTTCTGTAATTCAGTTCCTGTGTAGCCAAGTTTCCATTCCGTGTATTACTGATATCTTATGATGTTTCTTTTTCTGTGTGACTTATTTCAGTTAGAATCATCATACCTGAATCCACTCATTGTGCTGCTAAGGGCCTGATGACATAGATTTCATTGCTGAGTGATATTGCTTTGTAAGTAAATACCACAACTTCTTTATCCATTTTTCACTTTCTGCGATGTTGAACTTGTACTGTAAACGAGGTTCTTGTAAACAGAGGCGTCCCAAACTTTGGGGTGGCTGTGTCTTTTTGATTTTGATTTCCCTAAGCTATAGGACCATAAGTGGCAGTGCCCTAGGCTCTGTTGCTTTGTTTTTTAGATGTTTCAGGAAACACCATACACTTCTCCCAAGTGTCTGTTGGCAATTTACATCCCACCCATCAGCATAACAAGGCTCCCAGTTCTCCATGGCCTGTCCTGCCTTTCTGGATTTTACACTTTTTTCAGATGGCCCTTTTGACCGGGGGGAAGTGAGACTTCATTGTAGTGCAGATTTCCTTTGCAAGCTTGCTTGGTTGGCCAAAAAGGGCGTATGCGTTTTTTCCTGAATATATTCAGGAAAAAACGCATACGCCCTTTTTGGCCAAGTGCATCATTGTGGACGTTCTGCCTCTTTTCCTATGCTTTCAATGCAATTCCAGTCTACTTCCTGAAATCGGTTTCCTGCAATTCTGCCCCGCTTTCAAGTCCTCTTGGCAGCCTTACTTCAATCTATTTTTGGACGATAGCTGTCATTTATAACTCTGCAGGTTTGTGAATTACAGTGCCCCTGAGCTCCTTTCCTCAGCTCGCTTTCATTTGAGCTGGCCACAACACCACAGGATGGCTTCAGGCCCTAATCTGGTTCCAGCACGGCACGCTGAGCCTTTGGTTAATTCCTCTTCCTGGTGGGAAATGAGAGTTAAATTTGCCCGTCCAGACACCTCCAGCTAGCCTCTCATTGGTTCTCGCTATTCCTGTTCATCTTCCGCAGAAATTGCAAACTTGGCCTAACAGGAGGTTAAAGGGACTGACTCTCCAAGTCGGGAGAGTGTTAGTAAAGCATCTGGAATGTTGCACCCGAGTACCAGGGGAGGAAAACTGAGACATATTTGAACACGTCTCCCGTTCACATGGTTGATCATATTCTGGGTTCCACATGCATGTTTTAGCTGAAGGAAGAATACCTTAAACCTGGAGAGTTGAGACCCGTGGAATGGGTACCATGCAATATGACTTCAAAGGGTCTTCATTTGCTCACCGAACCTCTCCAATCCTATCACTGCTGCGTTTATGCCCCTGTACACATGCTTGATTCTCTTTCGGAGACATAGCAATCCATAGGTTTTAAGATACTTACTAGTCAGGTACATTCTTAGGCGTTTAATATGCGGTGTTGAGTCCATTTCGTTGAGCAAGGAGTAGCTCTTGTCTATTCCATATTTGACTTAAGGAACTGTATCTGTGCTCATTTCAATCTCTGGTTTTATGCAGCACCCCAACTCACCTTTCCCCTTAAGCAAGCATAAGTTGGTTTTCTAAATTTGAGACCCTGTTCTGTTCTGTAATTCAGTTCCTGTGTAGCCAAGTTTACATTCCGTGTATTACTGATATCTTATGATGTTTCTTTTTCTGTGTGACTTATTTCAGTTAGAATCATCATACCTGAATCCACTCATTGTGCTGCTAAGGGCCTGATGACATAGATTTCATTGCTGAGTGATATTGCTTTGTAAGTAAATACCACAACTTCTTTATCCATTTTTCACTTTCTGCGATGTTGAACTTGTACTGTAAACGAGGTTCTTGTAAACAGAGGCGTCCCAAACTTTGGGGTGGCTGTGTCTTTTTGATTTTGATTTCCCTAAGCTATAGGACCATAAGTGGCAGTGCCCTAGGCTCTGTTGCTTTGTTTTTTAGATGTTTCAGGAAACACCATACACTTCTCCCGAGTGTCTGTTGGCAATTTACATCCCGCCCATCAGCATAACAAGGCTCCCAGTTCTCCATGGCCTGTCCTGCCTTTCTGGATTTTACACTTTTTTCAGATGGCCCTTTTGACCGGGGGGAAGTGAGACTTCATTGTAGTGCAGATTTCCTTTGCAAGCTTGCTTGGTTGGCCAAAAAGGGCGTATGCGTTTTTTCCTGAATATATTCAGGAAAAAACGCATACGCCCTTTTTGGACAAGTGCATCATTGTGGACGTTCTGCCTCTTTTCCTATGCTTTCAATGCAACTCCAGTCTACCTCCTGAAATCGGTTTCCTGCAATTCTGCCCCGCTTTCTAGTCCTCTTGGCAGCCTAACTTCAGTCTATTTTTGGACGATAGCTGTCATTTATAACTCTGCAGGTTTGTGAATTACAGTGCCCCTGAGCTCCTTTCTTCAACTCGCTTTCTTGTGACCTGGCCGCAACACCGCAGGATGGCTTCAGGCCCTAATCTGGTTCCGGCCCGGCATGCTGAGCCTTTGGTTAATTCCTCTTCCTGGTGGGAAATGAGAGTTAAATTTGCCCGTCCAGACACCTCCAGCTAGCCTCTCATTGGTTCTCGCTATTCCTGTTCATCTTCCGCAGAAATTGCAAACTGGGCCAAACAGGAGGTTAAAGGGACTGACTCTCCAAGTCGGGAGAGTGTTAGTAAAGCATCTGGAATGTTGCACCCGAGTACCAGGGGAGGAAAACTGAGACATATTTGAACACGTCTCCCGTTCACATGGTTGATCATACTCTGGGTTCCACATGCATGTTTTAGCTGAAGGAAGAATACCTTAAACCTGGAGAGTTGAGACCCGTGGAATGGGTACCATGCAATATGACTTCAAAGGGTCTTCATTTGCTCACCGAACCTCTCCAATCCTATCACTGCTGCGTTTATGCCCCTGTACACATGCTTGATTCTCTTTCGGAGACATAGCAATCCATAGGTTTTAAGATACTTACTAGTCAGGTACATTCTTAGGCGTTTAATATGCGGTGTTGAGTCCATTTCGTTGAGCAAGGAGTAGCTCTTGTCTATTCCATATTTGACTTAAGGAACTTTATCTGTGCTCATTTCAATCTCTGGTTTTATGCAGCACCCCAACTCACCTTTCCCCTTAAGCAAGCATAAGTTGGTTTTCTAAATTTGAGACCCTGTTCTGTTCTGTAATTCAGTTCCTGTGTAGCCAAGTTTCCATTCCGTGTATTACTGATATCTTATGATGTTTCTTTTTCTGTGTGACTTATTTCAGTTAGAATCATCATACCTGAATCCACTCATTGTGCTGCTAAGGGCCTGATGACATAGATTTCATTGCTGAGTGATATTGCTTTGTAAGTAAATACCACAACTTCTTTATCCATTTTTCACTTTCTGCGATGTTGAACTTGTACTGTAAACGAGGTTCTTGTAAACAGAGGCGTCCCAAACTTTGGGGTGGCTGTGTCTTTTTGATTTTGATTTCCCTAAGCTATAGGACCATAAGTGGCAGTGCCCTAGGCTCTGTTGCTTTGTTTTTTAGATGTTTCAGGAAACACCATACACTTCTCCCAAGTGTCTGTTGGCAATTTACATCCCACCCATCAGCATAACAAGGCTCCCAGTTCTCCATGGCCTGTCCTGCCTTTCTGGATTTTACACTTTTTTCAGATGGCCCTTTTGACCGGGGGGAAGTGAGACTTCATTGTAGTGCAGATTTCCTTTGCAAGCTTGCTTGGTTGGCCAAAAAGGGCGTATGCGTTTTTTCCTGAATATATTCAGGAAAAAACGCATACGCCCTTTTTGGCCAAGTGCATCATTGTGGACGTTCTGCCTCTTTTCCTATGCTTTCAATGCAATTCCAGTCTACTTCCTGAAATCGGTTTCCTGCAATTCTGCCCCGCTTTCAAGTCCTCTTGGCAGCCTTACTTCAGTCTATTTTTGGACGATAGCTGTCATTTATAACTCTGCAGGTTTGTGAATTACAGTGCCCCTGAGCTCCTTTCCTCAGCTCGCTTTCATTTGAGCTGGCCACAACACCACAGGATGGCTTCAGGCCCCAATCTGGTTCCAGCACGGCACGCTGAGCCTTTGGTTAATTCCTCTTCCTGGTGGGAAATGAGAGTTAAATTTGCCCGTCCAGACACCTCCAGCTAGCCTCTCATTGGTTCTCGCTATTCCTGTTCATCTTCCGCAGAAATTGCAAACTTGGCCTAACAGGAGGTTAAAGGGACTGACTCTCCAAGTCGGGAGAGTGTTAGTAAAGCATCTGGAATGTTGCACCCGAGTACCAGGGGAGGAAAACTGAGACATATTTGAACACGTCTCCCGTTCACATGGTTGATCATACTCTGGGTTCCACATGCATGTTTTAGCTGAAGGAAGAATACCTTAAACCTGGAGAGTTGAGACCCGTGGAATGGGTACCATGCAATATGACTTCAAAGGGTCTTCATTTGCTCACCGAACCTCTCCAATCCTATCACTGCTGCGTTTATGCCCCTGTACACATGCTTGATTCTCTTTCGGAGACATAGCAATCCATAGGTTTTAAGATACTTACTAGTCAGGTACATTCTTAGGCGTTTAATATGCGGTGTTGAGTCCATTTCGTTGAGCAAGGAGTAGCTCTTGTCTATTCCATATTTGACTTAAGGAACTGTATCTGTGCTCATTTCAATCTCTGGTTTTATGCAGCACCCCAACTCACCTTTCCCCTTAAGCAAGCATAAGTTGGTTTTCTAAATTTGAGACCCTGTTCTGTTCTGTAATTCAGTTCCTGTGTAGCCAAGTTTCCATTCCGTGTATTACTGATATCTTATGATGTTTCTTTTTCTGTGTGACTTATTTCAGTTAGAATCATCATACCTGAATCCACTCATTGTGCTGCTAAGGGCCTGATGACATAGATTTCATTGCTGAGTGATATTGCTTTGTAAGTAAATACCACAACTTCTTTATCCATTTTTCACTTTCTGCGATGTTGAACTTGTACTGTAAACGAGGTTCTTGTAAACAGAGGCGTCCCAAACTTTGGGGTGGCTGTGTCTTTTTGATTTTGATTTCCCTAAGCTATAGGACCATAAGTGGCAGTGCCCTAGGCTCTGTTGCTTTGTTTTTTAGATGTTTCAGGAAACACCATACACTTCTCCCGAGTGTCTGTTGGCAATTTACATCCCGCCCATCAGCATAACAAGGCTCCCAGTTCTCCATGGCCTGTCCTGCCTTTCTGGATTTTACACTTTTTTCAGATGGCCCTTTTGACCGGGGGGAAGTGAGACTTCATTGTAGTGCAGATTTCCTTTGCAAGCTTGCTTGGTTGGCCAAAAAGGGCGTATGCGTTTTTTCCTGAATATATTCAGGAAAAAACGCATACGCCCTTTTTGGCCAAGTGCATCATTGTGGACGTTCTGCCTCTTTTCCTATGCTTTCAATGCAATTCCAGTCTACCTCCTGAAATCGGTTTCCTGCAATTCTGCCCCGCTTTCAAGTCCTCTTGGCAGCCTTACTTCAGTCTATTTTTGGACGATAGCTGTCATTTATAACTCTGCAGGCTTGTGAATTACAGTGCCCCTGAGCTCCTTTCTTCAACTCGCTTTCTTGTGAGCTGGCCGCAACACCGCAGGATGGCTTCAGGCCCTAATCTGGTTCCGGCACGGCACGCTGAGCCTTTGGTTAATTCCTCTTCCTGGTGGGAAATGAGAGTTAAATTTGCCCGTCCAGACACCTCCAGCTAGTCCCTCATTGGTTCTCGCTATTCCTGTTCATCTTCCGCAGAAATTGCAAACTCCGCCAAACAGGAGGTTAAAGGCGCTGACTCTCCAAGTGGGGAGAGTGTTAGTAAAGCTTCTGGAATTTTGCACCCGAGTACCAGGGGAGGAAAACTGAGACATATTTGAACACGTCTCCCGTTCACACGGTTGATCATACTCTGGGTTCCACATGCATGTTTTAGCTGAAGGAAGAATACCTTAAACCTGGAGAGTTGAGACCCGTGGAATGGGTACCATGCAATATGTCTTCAAAGGGTCTTCATTTGCTCACCGAACCTCCCCAATCCTATCACTGCTGCGTTTATGCCCCTGTACACATGCTTGATTCTCTTTCGGAGACATAGCAATCCATAGGTTTTAAGATACTTACTAGTCAGGTACATTCTTAGGCGTTTAATATGCGGTGTTGAGTCCATTTCGTTGAGCAAGGAGTAGCTCTTGTCTATTCCATATTTGGCTTAAGGAACTTTATCTGTGCTCATTTCAATCTCTGGTTTTATGCAGCACCCCAACTCACCTTTCCCCTTAAGCAAGCATAAGTTGGTTTTCTAAATTTGAGACCCTGTTCTGTTCTGTAATTCAGTTCCTGTGCAGCCAAGTTTACATTCCGTGTATTACTGATATCTTATGATGTTTCTTTTTCTGTGTGACTTATTTCAGTTAGAATCATCATACCTGAATCCACTCATTGTGCTGCTAAGGGCCTGATGACACAGATTTCATTGCTGAGTGATATTGCTTTGTAAGTAAATACCACAACTTCTTTATCCATTTTTCACTTTCTGCGATGTTGAACTTGTACTGTAAACGAGGTTCTTGTAAACAGAGCCGTTCCAAACTTTGGGGTGGCTGTGTCTTTTTGATTTTAATTTCCCTAAGCTATAGGACCATAAGTGGAAGTGCCCTAGGTTCTGTTGCTTTGTTTTTTAGATGTTTCAGGAAACACCATACACTTCTCCCGAGTGGTTGTTGGCAATTTACATCCCGCCCATCAGCATAACAAGGCTCCCAGTTCTCCATGGCCTGTCCTGCCTTTCTGGATTTTACACTTTTTTCAGATGGCCCTTTTGACCGGGGGTAGTGAGACTTCATTGTAGTGCAGATTTCCTTTGCAAGTTTGCTTGGTTGGCCAAAAAGGGCGTATGCGTTTTTTCCTGAATATATTCAGGAAAAAACGCATACGCCCTTTTTGGCCAAGTGCATCATTGTGGACATTCTGCCTCTTTTCCTATGCTTTCAATGCAATTCCAGTCTACCTCCTGAAATCGGTTTCCTGCAATTCTGCCCCGCTTTCAAGTCCTCTTGGCAGCCTTACTTCAGTCTATTTTTGGACGATAGCTGTCATTTATAACTCTGCAGGTTTGTGAATTACAGTGCCCCTGAGCTCCTTTCTTCAACTCGCTTTCTTGTGACCTGGCCGCAACACCGCAGGATGGCTTCAGGCCCTAATCTGGTTCCAGCACGGCATGCTGAGCCTTTGGTTAATTCCTCTTCCTGGTGGGAAATGAGAGTTAAATTTGCCCGTCCAGACACCTCCAGCTAGCCTCTCATTGGTTCTCGCTATTCCTGTTCATCTTCCGCAGAAATTGCAAACTGGGCCAAACAGGAGGTTAAAGGGACTGACTCTCCAAGTGGGGAGAGTGTTAGTAAAGCGTCTGGAATGTTGCACCCGAGTACCAGGGGAGGAAAACTGAGACATATTTGAACACGTCTCCCGTTCACATGGTTGATCATACTTGGGTTCCATATGCATGCTTTAGCTGAAGGAAGAATACCGAAAACCTGGGTAGTTGAAACCCGTGGAATGGGTACCATGCAATATGACTTCAAAGGGTCTTCATTTGGTCACCGAACCTCTCCAATCCTATCACTGCTGCGTTTATGCCCCT
Organism: Stenella coeruleoalba; assembly: GCF_951394435.1. Taxonomy (NCBI): domain Eukaryota; kingdom Metazoa; phylum Chordata; class Mammalia; order Artiodactyla; family Delphinidae; genus Stenella; species Stenella coeruleoalba. The sequence goes on along the minus strand of NW_027646432.1, from coordinate 110,612 downwards.
GTACACATGCTTGATTCTCTTCCGGAGACATAGCAATCCATAGGTTTTAAGATACTTACTAGTGAGGTACATTCTTAGGCGTTTAATATGCGGTGTTGAGTCCATTTCATTGAGCAAGTAGTAGCTCTTGTCTATTCCATATTTGGCTTAAGGAACTTTATCTGTGCTCATTTCAATCTCTGGTTTTATGCAGCACCCCAACTCACCTTTCCCCTTAAGCAAGCATAAGTTCGTTTTCTAAATTTGAGACCCTGTTCTGTTCTGTAATTCAGTTCCTGTGTAGCCAAGTTTACATTCCGTGTATTACTGATATCTTATGATGTTTCTTTTTCTGTGTGACTTATTTCAGTTAGAATCATCATACCTGAATCCACTCATTGTGCTGCTAAGGACCTGATGACACAGATTTCATTGCTGAGTGATATTGCTTTGTAAGTAAATACCACAACTTCTTTATCCATTTTTCACTTTCTGCGATGTTGAACTTGTACTGTAAACGAGGTTCTTGTAAACAGAGCCGTTCCAAACTTTGGGGTGGCTGTGTCTTTTTGATTTTGAATTCCCTAAGCTATAGGACCATAAGTGGCAGTGCCCTAGGCTCTGTTGCTTTGTTTTTTAGATGTTTCAGGAAACACCATACACTTCTCCCGAGTGGTTGTTGGCAATTTACATCCCGCCCATCAGCATAACAAGGCTCCCAGTTCTCCATGGCCTGTCCTGCCTTTCTGGATTTTACACTTTTTTCAGATGGCCCTTTTGACCGGGGGGAAGTGAGACTTCATTGTAGTGCAGATTTCCTTTGCAAGCTTGCTTGGTTGGCCAAAAAGTGCGTATGCGTTTTTTCCTGAATATATTCAGGAAAAAACGCATACGCCCTTTTTGGCCAAGTGCATCATTGTGGACGTTCTGCCTCTTTTCCTATGCTTTCAATGCAATTCCAGTCTACCTCCTGAAATCGGTTTCCTGCAATTCTGCCCCGCTTTCAAGTCCTCTTGGCAGCCTTACTTCAGTCTATTTTTGGACGATAGCTGTCATTTATAACTCTGCAGGTTTGTGAATTACAGTGACCCTGAGCTCCTTTCTTCAACTCGCTTTCTTGTGAGCTGGCCGCAACACCGCAGGATGGCTTCAGGCCCTAATCTGGTTCCGGCACGGCACGCTGAGCCTTTGGTTATTTCCTCTTCCTGGTGGGAAATGAGAGTTAAATTTGCCCGTCCAGACACCTCCAGCTAGTCTCTCATTGGTTCACGCTATTCCTGTTCATCTTCCGCAGAAATTGCAAACTGGGCCAAACAGGAGGTTAAAGGCGCTGACTCTCCAAGTGGGGAGAGTGTTAGTAAAGCGTCTGGAATGTTGCACCCGAGTACCAGGGGAGGAAAACTGAGACATATTTGAACACGTCTCCCGTTCACATGGTTGATCATACTTGGGTTCCACATGCATGTTTTAGCTGAAGGAAGAATACCTTAAACCTGGAGAGTTGAGACCCGTGGAATGGGTACCATGCAATATGACTTCAAAGGGTCTTCATTTGCTCACCGAACCTCTCCAATCCTATCACTGCTGCGTTTATGCCCCTGTACACATGCTTGATTCTCTTTCGGAGACATAGCAATCCATAGGTTTTAAGATACTTACTAGTCAGGTACATTCTTAGGCGTTTAATATGCGGTGTTGAGTCCATTTCGTTGAGCAAGGAGTAGCTCTTGTCTATTCCATATTTGACTTAAGGAACTTTATCTGTGCTCATTTCAATCTCTGGTTTTATGCAGCACCCCAACTCACCTTTACCCTTAAGCAAGCATAAGTTGGTTTTCTAAATTTGAGACCCTGTTCTGTTCTGTAATTCAGTTCCTGTGTAGCCAAGTTTACATTCCGTGTATTACTGATAACTTATGATGTTTCTTTTTCTGTGTGACTTATTTCAGTTAGAATCATCATACCTGAATCCACTCATTGTGATGCTAAGGGCCTGATGACATAGATTTCATTGCTGAGTGATATTGCTTTGTAAGTAAATACCACAACTTCTTTATCCATTTTTCACTTTCTGCGATGTTGAACTTGTACTGTAAACGAGGTTCTTGTAAACAGAGGCGTCCCAAACTTTGGGGTGGCTGTGTCTTTTTGATTTTAATTTCCCTAAGCTATAGGACCATAAGTGGCAGTGCCCTAGGCTCTGTTGCTTTGTTTTTTAGATGTTTCAGGAAACACCATACACTTCTCCCGAGTGGTTGTTGGCAATTTACATCCCGCCCATCAGCATAACAAGGCTCCCAGTTCTCCATGGCCTGTCCTGCCTTTCTGGATTTTACACTTTTTTCAGATGGCCCTTTTGACCAGGGGGAAGTGAGACTTCATTGTAGTGCAGATTTCCTTTGCAAGCTTGCTTGGTTGGCCAAAAAGGGCGTATGCGTTTTTTCCTGAATATATTCAGGAAAAAACGCATACGCCCTTTTTGGCCAAGTGCATCATTGTGGACGTTCTGCCTCTTTTCCTATGCTTTCAATGCAATTCCAGTCTACCTCCTGAAATCGGTTTCCTGCAATTCTGCCCCACTTTCAAGTCCTCTTGGCAGCCTTACTTCAGTCTATTTTTGGACGATAGCTGTCATTTATAACTCTGCAGGTTTGTGAATTACAGTGCCCCTGAGCTCCTTTCTTCAACTCGCTTTCTTGTGACCTGGCCGCAACACCGCAGGATGGCTTCAGGCCCTAATCTGCTTCCGGCCCGGCATGCTGAGCCTTTGGTTAATTCCTCTTCCTGGTGGGAAATGAGAGTTAAATTTGCCCGTCCAGACACCTCCAGCTAGCCTCTCATTGGTTCTCGCTATTCCTGTTCATCTTCCGCAGAAATTGCAAACTGGGCCAAACAGGAGGTTAAAGGGACTGACTCTCCAAGTGGGGAGAGTGTTAGTAAAGCGTCTGGAATGTTGCACCCGAGTACCAGGGGAGGAAAACTGAGACATATTTGAACACGTCTCCCGTTCACATGGTTGATCATACTTGGGTTCCATATGCATGCTTTAGCTGAAGGAAGAATACCGAAAACCTGGGTAGTTGAAACCCGTGGAATGGGTACCATGCAATATGACTTCAAAGGGTCTTCATTTGGTCACCGAACCTCTCCAATCCTATCACTGCTGCGTTTATGCCCCTGTACACATGCTTGATTCTCTTCCGGAGACATAGCAATCCATAGGTTTTAAGATACTTACTAGTGAGGTACATTCTTAGGCGTTTAATATGCGGTGTTGAGTCCATTTCATTGAGCAAGTAGTAGCTCTTGTCTATTCCATATTTGGCTTAAGGAACTTTATCTGTGCTCATTTCAATCTCTGGTTTTATGCAGCACCCCAACTCACCTTTCCCCTTAAGCAAGCATAAGTTCGTTTTCTAAATTTGAGACCCTGTTCTGTTCTGTAATTCAGTTCCTGTGTAGCCAAGTTTACATTCCGTGTATTACTGATATCTTATGATGTTTCTTTTTCTGTGTGACTTATTTCAGTTAGAATCATCATACCTGAATCCACTCATTGTGCTGCTAAGGACCTGATGACACAGATTTCATTGCTGAGTGATATTGCTTTGTAAGTAAATACCACAACTTCTTTATCCATTTTTCACTTTCTGCGATGTTGAACTTGTACTGTAAACGAGGTTCTTGTAAACAGAGCCGTTCCAAAATTTGGGGTGGCTGTGTCTTTTTGATTTTGAATTCCCTAAGCTATAGGACCATAAGTGGCAGTGCCCTAGGCTCTGTTGCTTTGTTTTTTAGATGTTTCAGGAAACACCATACACTTCTCCCGAGTGGTTGTTGGCAATTTACATCCCGCCCATCAGCATAACAAGGCTCCCAGTTCTCCATGGCCTGTCCTGCCTTTCTGGATTTTACACTTTTTTCAGATGGCCCTTTTGACCGGGGGGAAGTGAGACTTCATTGTAGTGCAGATTTCCTTTGCAAGCTTGCTTGGTTGGCCAAAAAGGGCGTATGCGTTTTTTCCTGAATATATTCAGGAAAAAACGCATACGCCCTTTTTGGCCAAGTGCATCATTGTGGACGTTCTGCCTCTTTTCCTATGCTTTCAATGCAATTCCAGTCTACCTCCTGAAATCGGTTTCCTGCAATTCTGCCCCGCTTTCAAGTCCTCTTGGCAGCCTTACTTCAGTCTATTTTTGGACGATAGCTGTCATTTATAACTCTGCAGGTTTGTGAATTACAGTGCCCCTGAGCTCCTTTCTTCAACTCGCTTTCTTTTGAGCTGGCCACAACACCGCAGGTTGGCTTCAGGCCATAATCCGGTTCCGGTACGGCACGCTGAGCCTTTGGTTATTTCCTCTTCCTGGTGGGAAATGAGAGTTAAATTTGCCCGTCCAGACACCTCCAGCTAGCCTCTCATTGGTTCTCGCTATTCCTGTTCATCTTCCGCAGAAATTGCAAACTGGGCCAAACAGGAGGTTAAAGGCGCTGACTCTCCAAGTGGGGAGAGTGTTAGTAAAGCGTCTGGAATGTTGCACCCGAGTACCAGGGGAGGAAAACTGAGACATATTTGAACACGTCTCCCTTTCACATGGTTGATCATACTTGGGTTCCACATGCATGTTTTAGCTGAAGGAAGAATAACTTAAACCTGGAGAGTTGAGACCCGTGGAATGGGTACCATGCAATATGACTTCAAAGGGTCTTCATTTGCTCACCGAACCTCTCCAATCCTATCACTGCTGCGTTTATGCCCCTGTACACATGCTTGATTCTCTTTCGGAGACATAGCAATCCATAGGTTTTACGATACTTACTAGTCAGGTACATTCTTAGGCGTTTAATATGCGGTGTTGAGTCCATTTCGTTGAGCAAGGAGTAGCTCTTGTCTATTCCATATTTGACTTAAGGAACTTTATCTGTGCTCATTTCAATCTCTGGTTTTATGCAGCACCCCAACTCACCTTTACCCTTAAGCAAGCATAAGTTGGTTTTCTAAATTTGAGACCCTGTTCTGTTCTGTAATTCAGTTCCTGTGTAGCCAAGTTTACATTCCGTGTATTACTGATATCTTATGATGTTTCTTTTTCTGTGTGACTTATTTCAGTTAGAATCATCATACCTGAATCCACTCATTGTGATGCTAAGGGCCTGATGACATAGATTTCATTGCTGAGTGATATTGCTTTGTAAGTAAATACCACAACTTCTTTATCCATTTTTCACTTTCTGCGATGTTGAACTTGTACTGTAAACGAGGTTCTTGTAAACAGAGGCGTCCCAAACTTTGGGGTGGCTGTGTCTTTTTGATTTTAATTTCCCTAAGCTATAGGACCATAAGTGGCAGTGCCCTAGGCTCTGTTGCTTTGTTTTTTAGATGTTTCAGGAAACACCATACACTTCTCCCGAGTGTCTGTTGGCAATTTACATCCCGCCCATCAGCATAACAAGGCTCCCAGTTCTCCATGGCCTGTCCTGCCTTTCTGGATTTTACACTTTTTTCAGATGGCCCTTTTGACCGGGGGGAAGTGAGACTTCATTGTAGTGCAGATTTCCTTTGCAAGCTTGCTTGGTTGGCCAAAAAGGGCGTATGCGTTTTTTCCTGAATATATTCAGGAAAAAACGCATACGCCCTTTTTGGCCAAGTGCATCATTGTGGACGTTCTGCCTCTTTTCCTATGCTTTCAATGCAATTCCAGTCTACCTCCTGAAATCGGTTTCCTGCAATTCTGCCCCGCTTTCAAGTCCTCTTGGCAGCCTTACTTCAGTCTATTTTTGGACGATAGCTGTCATTTATAACTCTGCAGGTTTGTGAATTACAGTGCCCCTGAGCTCCTTTCTTCAACTCGCTTTCTTGTGACCTGGCCGCAACACCGCAGGATGGCTTCAGGCCCTAATCTGGTTCCGGTAGGGCACGCTGAGCCTTTGGTTATTTCCTCTTCCTGGTGGGAAATGAGAGTTAAATTTGCCCGTCCAGACACCTCCAGCTAGCCTCTCATTGGTTCTCACTATTCCTGTTCATCTTCCGCAGAAATTGCAAACTGGGCCAAACAGGAGGTTAAAGGTGCTGACTCTCCAAGTGGGGAGAGTGTTAGTAAAGCATCTGGAATGTTGCACCCGAGTAACAGGGGAGGAAAACTGAGACATATTTGAACACGTCTCCCGTTCACATGGTTGATCATACTTGGGTTCCACATGCATGTTTTAGCTGAAGGAAGAATACCTTAAACCTGGAGAGTTGAGACCCGTGTAATGGGTACCATGGAATATGACTTCAAAGGGTCTTCATTTGCTCACCGAACCTCTCCAATCCTATCACTGCTGCGTTTATGCCCCTGTACACATGCTTGATTCTCTTTTGGAGACATAGCAATCCATAGGTTTTACGATACTTACTAGTCAGGTACATTAGGCGTTTAATATGCGGTGTTGAGTCCATTTCGTTGAGCAAGGAGTAGCTCTTGTCTATTCCATATTTGACTTAAGGAACTTTATCTGTGCTCATTTCAATCTCTGGTTTTATGCAGCACCCCAACTCACCTTTACCCTTAAGCAAGCATAAGTTGGTTTTCTAAATTTGAGACCCTGTTCTGTTCTGTAATTCAGTTCCTGTGTAGCCAAGTTTACATTCCGTGTATTACTGATATCTTATGATGTTTCTTTTTCTGTGTGACTTACTTCAGTTAGAATCATCATACCTGAATCCACTCATTGTGATGCTAAGGGCCTGATGACATAGATTTCATTGCTGAGTGATATTGCTTTGTAAGTAAATACCACAACTTCTTTATCCATTTTTCACTTTCTGCGATGTTGAACTTGTACTGTAAACGAGGTTCTTGTAAACAGAGCCGTTCCAAACATTGGGGTGGCTGTGTCTTTTTGATTTTAATTTCCCTAAGCTATAGGACCATAAGTGGCAGTGCCCTAGGTTCTGTTGCTTTGTTTTTTAGATGTTTCAGGAAACACCATACACTTCTCCCGAGTGGTTGTTGGCAATTTACATCCCGCCCATCAGCATAACAAGGCTCCCAGTTCTCCATGGCCTGTCCTGCCTTTCTGGATTTTACACTTTTTTCAGATGGCCCTTTTGACCGGGGGGAAGTGAGACTTCATTGTAGTGCAGATTTCCTTTGCAAGCTTGCTTGGTTGGCCAAAAAGGGCGTATGCGTTTTTTCCTGAATATATTCAGGAAAAAACGCATACGCCCTTTTTGGCCAAGTGCATCATTGTGGACGTTCTGCCTCTTTTCCTATGCTTTCAATGCAATTCCAGTCTACCTCCTGAAATCGGTTTCCTGCAATTCTGCCCCGCTTTCAAGTCCTCTTGGCAGCCTTACTTCAGTCTATTTTTGGACGATAGCTGTCATTTATAACTCTGCAGGTTTGTGAATTACAGTGCCCCTGAGCTCCTTTCTTCAACTCGCTTTCTTTTGAGCTGGCCGCACCACTTCAGGATGGCTACAGGCCCTAATCTGGTTCCGGTACGGCACGCTGAGCCTTTGGTTATTTCCTCTTCCTGGTGGGAAATGAGAGTTAAATTTGCCCGTCCAGACACCTCCAGCTAGCCTCTCATTGGTTCTCGCTATTCCTGTTCATCTTCCGCAGAAATTGCAAACTGGGCCAAACAGGAGGTTAAAGGCGCTGACTCTCCAAGTGGGGAGAGTGTTAGTAAAGCGTCTGGAATGTTGCACCCGAGTACCAGGGGAGGAAAACTGAGACATATTTGAACACGTCTCCCGATCACATGGTTGATCATACTCTGGGTTCCACATGCATGTTTTAGCTGAAGGAAGAATACCTAAAACCTGGGTAGTTGAAACCCGTGGAATGGGTACCATGCAATATGACTTCAAAGGGTCTTCATTTGCTCACCGAACCTCTCCAATCCTATCACTGCTGCGTTTATGCCCCTGTACACATGCTTGATTCTCTTTCGGAGACATAGCAATCTATAGGTTTTAAGATACTTACTAGTCAGGTACATTCTTAGGCGTTTAATATGCGGTGTTGAGTCCATTTCGTTGAGCAAGGAGTAGCTCTTGTCTATTCCATATTTGGCTTAAGGAACTTTATCTGTGCTCATTTCAATCTCTGGTTTTATGCAGCACCCCAACTCACCTTTCCCCTTAAGCAAGCATAAGTTGGTTTTCTAAATTTGAGACCCTGTTCTGTTCTGTAATTCAGTTCCTGTGTAGCCAAGTTTACATTCCGTGTATTACTGATATCTTATGATGTTTCTTTTTCTGTGTGACTTATTTCAGTTAGAATCATCATACCTGAATCCACTCATTGTGCTGCTAAGGGCCTGATGACACAGATTTCATTGCTGAGTGATATTGCTTTGTAAGTAAATACCACAACTTCTTTATCCATTTTTCACTTTCTGCGATGTTGAACTTGTACTGTAAACGAGGTTCTTGTAAACAGAGCCGTTCCAAACATTGGGGTGGCTGTGTCTTTTTGATTTTAATTTCCCTAAGCTATAGGACCATAAGTGGCAGTGCCCTAGGTTCTGTTGCTTTGTTTTTTAGATGTTTCAGGAAACACCATACACTTCTCCCGAGTGGTTGTTGGCAATTTACATCCCGCCCATCAGCATAACAAGGCTCCCAGTTCTCCATGGCCTGTCCTGCCTTTCTGGATTTTACACTTTTTTCAGATGGCCCTTTTGACCGGGGGGAAGTGAGACTTCATTGTAGTGCAGATTTCCTTTGCAAGCTTGCTTGGTTGGCCAAAAAGGGCGTATGCGTTTTTTCCTGAATATATTCAGGAAAAAACGCATACGCCCTTTTTGGCCAAGTGCATCATTGTGGACGTTCTGCCTCTTTTCCTATGCTTTCAATGCAATTCCAGTCTACCTCCTGAAATCGGTTTCCTGCAATTCTGCCCCGCTTTCAAGTCCTCTTGGCAGCCTTACTTCAGTCTATTTTTGGACGATAGCTGTCATTTATAACTCTGCAGGTTTGTGAATTACAGTGCCCCTGAGCTCCTTTCTTCAACTCGCTTTCTTTTGAGCTGGCCGCAACACTTCAGGATGGCTACAGGCCCTAATCTGGTTCCGGTACGGCACGCTGAGCCTTTGGTTATTTCCTCTTCCTGGTGGGAAATGAGAGTTAAATTTGCCCGTCCAGACACCTCCAGCTAGCCTCTCATTGGTTCTCGCTATTCCTGTTCATCTTCCGCAGAAATTGCAAACTGGGCCAAACAGGAGGTTAAAGGCGCTGACTCTCCAAGTGGGGAGAGTGTTAGTAAAGCGTCTGGAATGTTGCACCCGAGTACCAGGGGAGGAAAACTGAGACATATTTGAACACGTCTCCCGATCACATGGTTGATCATACTCTGGGTTCCACATGCATGTTTTAGCTGAAGGAAGAATACCTTAAACCTGGAGAGTTGAGACCCGTGGAATGGGTACCGTGCAATATGACTTCAAAGGGTCTTCATTTGCTCACCGAACCTCTCCAATCCTATCACTGCTGCGTTTATGCCCCTGTACACATGCTTGATTCTCTTTTGGAGACATAGCAATCCATAGGTTTTAAGATACTTACTAGTCAGGTACATTCTTAGGGGTTTAATATGGGGTTTTGAGTCCATTTCGTTGAGCAAGGAGTAGCTCTTGTCTATTCCATATTTGGCTTAAGGAACTTTATCTGTGCTCATTTCAATCTCTGGTTTTATTCAGCACCCCAACTCACCTTTACCCTTAAGCAAGCATAAGTTGGTTTTCTAAATTTGAGACCCTGTTCTGTTCTGTAATTCAGTTCCTGTGTAGCCAAGTTTCCATTCCGTGTATTAGTGATATCTTATGATGTTTCTTTTTCTGTGTGACTTATTTCAGTTAGAATCATCGTACCTGAATCCACTCATTATGCTGCTACGGGCCTGATGACATAGATTTCATTGCTGAGTGATACTGCATTGTACGTAAGTACCACAAGTTCTTTATCCATTTTTCACTTTCTGTGATATTGAACTTGTACGGTAAACGAGGTTCTTGTAAACAGAGGCGTCCCAAACTTTGGGGTGGCTGTGTCTTTTTGATTTTAATTTCCCTAAGCTATAGGACCATAAGTGGAAGTGCCCTAGGCTCTGTTGCTTTGTTTTTTAGGTGTTTCAGGAAACACCATACACTTCTCCCGAGTGTCTATTGGCAATTTACATCCCGCCCATCAGCATAACAAGGCTCCCAGTTCTCCATGGCCTGTCCTGCCTTTCTGGATTTTACACTTTTTTCAGATGGCCCTTTTGACCGGGGGAAATTAGACTTCATTGTAGTGCAGATTTCCTTTGCAAGTTTGCTTGGTTGGCCAAAAAGGGCGTATGCGTTTTTTCCTGAATATATTCAGGAAAAAACGCATACGCCCTTTTTGGCCAAGTGCATCATTGTGGACGTTCTGCCTCTTTTCCTATGCTTTCAATGCAATTCCAGTCTACCTCCTGAAATCGGTTTCCTGCAATTCTGCCCCGCTTTCAAGTCCTCTTGGCAGCCTTACTTCAGTCTATTTTTGGACGATAGCTGTCATTTATAACTCTGCAGGTTTGTGAATTACAGTGCCCCTGAGCTCCTTTCTTCAACTCGCTTTCTTTTGAGCTGGCCGCAACACCGCAGGATGGCTTCAGGCCCTAATCTGGTTCCGGTACGGCACGCTGAGCCTTTGGTTAATTCCTCTTCCTGGTGGGAAATGAGAGTTAAATTTGCCCGTCCAGACACCTCCAGCTAGCCTCTCATTGGTTCTCACTATTCCTGTTCATCTTCCGCAGAAATTGCAAACTGGGCCAAACAGGAGTTTAAAGGCGCTGACTCTCCAACTGGGGAGAGTGTTAGTAAAGCATCTGGAATGTTGCACCCGAGTACCAGGGGAGGAAAACTGAGACATATTTGAACACGCCTCCCGATCACATGGTTGATCATACTCTGGGTTCCACATGCATGTTTTAGCTGAAGGAAGAATACCTTAAACCTGGAGAGTTGAGACCCGTGGAATGGGTACCGTGCAATATGACTTCAAAGGGTCTTCATTTGCTCACCGAACCTCTCCAATCCTATCACTGCTGCGTTTATGCCCCTGTACACACGCTTGATTCTCTTTTGGAGACATAGCAATCCATAGGTTTTAAGATACTTACTAGTCAGGTACATTCTTAGGCATTTAATATGGGGTTTTGAGTTCATTTCGTTGAGCAAGGAGTAGCTCTTGTCTATTCCATATTTGGCTTAAGGAACTTTATCTGTGCTCATTTCAATCTCTGGTTTTATGCAGCACCCCAACTCACCTTTCCCCTTAAGCAAGCATAAGTTGGTTTTCTAAATTTGAGACCCTGTTCTGTTTTGGAATGCAGTTCCTGTGTAGCCAAGTTTACATTCCGTGTATTACTGATATCTTATGATGTTTCTTTTCCTGTGTGACTTATTTCAGTTAGAATCATTGTACCTGAATCCACTCATTATGCTGCTATGGGCCTGATGACATAGATTTCATTGCTGAGTGATACTGCATTGTACGTAAGTACCACAAGTTCTTTATCCATTTTTCACTTTCTGTGATATTGAACTTGTACGGTAAACGAGGTTCTTGTAAACAGAGGCGTCCCAAACTTTGGGGTGGCTGTGTCTTTTTGATTTTAATTTCCCTAAGCTATAGGACCATAAGTGGAAGTACCCTAGGCTCTGTTGCTTTGTTTTTTAGGTGTTTCAGGAAACACCATACACTTCTCCCGAGTGTCCGTTGGCAATTTACATCCCGCCCATCAGCATAACAAGGCTCCCAGTTCTCCATGGCCTGTCCTGCCTTTCTGGATTTTACACTTTTTTCAGATGGACCTTTTGACCGGGGGTAATGAGACTTCATTGTAGTGCAGATTTCCTTTGCAAGTTTGCTTGGTTGGCCAAAAAGGGCGTATGCGTTTTTTCCTGAATATATTCAGGAAAAAACGCATACGCCCTTTTTGGCCAAGTGCATCATTGTGGACGTTCTGCCTCTTTTCCTATGCTTTCAATGCAATTCCAGTCTACCTCCTGAAATCGGTTTCCTGCAATTCTGCCCCGCTTTCAAGTCCTCTTGGCAGCCTTACTTCAGTCTATTTTTGGACGATAGCTGTCATTTATAACTGTGCAGGTTTGTGAATTACAGTGCCCCTGAGCTCCTTTCTTCAACTCGCTTTCTTGTGAGCTGGCCGCAACACCGCAGGATGGCTTCAGGCCCTAATCTGGTTCCGGCCCGGCATGCTGAGCCTTTGGTTAATTCCTCTTCCTAGTGGGAATGAGAGTTAAATTTGCCCGTCCAGACACCTCCAGCTAGCCTCTCATTGGTTCTCGCTATTCCTGTTCATCTTCCGCAGAAATTGCAAACTGGGCCAAACAGGAGGTTAAAGGGACTGACTCTCCAAGTCGGGAGAGTGTTAGTAAAGCATCTGGAATGTTGCACCCGAGTACCAGGGTAGGAAAACTGAGACATATTTGAACACGTCTCCCGTTCACATGGTTGATCATACTCTGGGTTCCACATGCATGTTTTAGCTGAAGGAAGAATACCTTAAACCTGGAGAGTTGAGACCCGTGGAATGGGTACCGTGCAATATGACTTCAAAGGGTCTTCATTTGCTCACCGAACCTCTCCAATCCTATCACTGCTGCGTTTATGCCCCTGTACACATGCTTGATTCTCTTTTGGAGACATAGCAATCCATAGGTTTCAAGATACTTACTAGTCAGGTACATTCTTAGGCGTTTAATATGGGGTGTTGAGTCCATTTCGTTGAGCAAGGAGTAGCTCTTGTCTATTCCATATTTGGCTTAAGGAACTTTATCTGTGCTCATTTCAATCTCTGGTTTTTTGCAGCACCCCAACTCACCTTTCCCCTTAAGCAAGAATAAGTTGTTTTTCTAAATTTGAGACCCTGTTCTGTTCTGTAATTCAGTTTCTGTGTAGCCAAGTTTACATTCCGTGTATTACTGATATCTTATGATGTTTCTTTTTCTGTGTGACTTATTTCAGTTAGAATCATCGTACCTGAATCTACTCATTATGCTGCTACGGGCCTGATGACATAGATTTCATTGCTGAGTGATACTGCATTGTACATAAGTACCACAAGTCCTTTATCCATTTTTCACTTTCTGCGATGTTGAACTTGTACTGTAAATGAGGTTCTTGTAAACAGAGCCGTTCCAAACTTTGGGGTGGCTGTGTCTTTTTGATTTTAATTTCCCTAAGCTATAGGACCGTAAGTGGAAGTGCCCTAGGTTCTGTTGCTTTGTTTTTTAGATGTTTCAGGAAACACCATACACTTCTCCCGAGTGTCTGTTGGCAATTTACATCCCGCCCATCAGCATAACAAGGCTCCCAGTTCTCAATGGCCTGTTGCCTTTCTGGATTTTACACTTTTTTCAGATGGCCCTTTTGACCGGGGGGAAGTGAGACTTCATTGTAGTGCAGATTTCCTTTGCAAGCTTGCTTGGTTGGCCAAAAAGGGCGTATGCGTTTTTTCCTGAATATATTCAAGAAAAAACGCATACGCCCTTTTTGGCCAAGTGCATCATTGTGGACGTTCTGCCTCTTTTCCTATGCTTTCAATGCAATTTCAGTCTGCCTCCTGAAATCGGTTTCCTGCAATTCTGCCCCGCTTTCAAGTCCTCTTGGCAGCCTTACTTCAGTATATTTTTGCACGATAGCTGTCATTTATAACTCTGCAGGTTTGTGAATTACAGTGCCCCTGAGCTCCTTTCTTCAACTCGCTTTCTTTTGAGCTGGCCGCAACACCGCAGGATGGCTTCAGGCCCTAATCTGGTTCCGGTACGGCACGCTGAGCATTTGGTTATTTCCTCTTCCTGGTGGGAAATGAGAGTTAAATTTGCCCGTCCAGACACCTCCAGCTAGCCTCTCATTGGTTCTCACTATTCCTGTTCATCTTCCGCAGAAATTGCAAACTGGGCCAAACAGGAGGTTAAAGGCGCTGACTCTCCAAGTGGGGAGAGTGTTAGTAAAGCGTCTGGAATGTTGCACCCGAGTACCAGGGGAGGAAAACTGAGACATATTTGAACACGTCTCCCGTTCACATGGTTGATCATACTGTGGGTTCCACATGCATGTTTTAGCTGAAGGAAGAATACCTTAAACCTGGAGAGTTAAGACCCGTGTAATGGGTACCATGCAATATGACTTCAAAGGGTCTTCATTTGCTCACCGCACCTCTCCAATCCTATCACTGCTGCGTTTATGCCCCTGTACACATGCTTGATTCTCTTTCGGAGACATAGCAATCCATAGGTTTTAAGATACTTACTAGTCAGGTACATTCTTAGGCGTTTAATATGCGGTGTTGAGTCCATTTCGTTGAGCAAGGAGTAGCTCTTGTCTATTCCATATTTGACTTAAGGAACTTTATCTGTGCTCATTTTAATCTCTGATTTTATGCAGCACCCCAACTCACCTTTACCCTTAAGCAAGCATAAGTTGCTTTTCTAAATTTGAGACCCTGTTCTGTTCTGTAATTCAGTTCCTGTGTAGCCAAGTTTACATTCCGTGTGTTACTGATATCTTATGATGTTTCTTTTTCTGTGTGACTTACTTCAGTTAGAATCATCATACCTGAATCCACTCATTGTGCTGCTAAGGGCCTGATGACACATATTTCATTGCTGAGTGATATTGCTTTGTAAGTAAATACCACAACTTCTTTATCCATTTTTCACTTTCTGCGATGTTGAACTTGTACTGTAAACGAGGTTCTTGTAAACAGAGCCGTTCCAAACTTTGGGGTGGCTGTGTCTTTTTGATTTTAATTTCCCTAAGCTATACGACCATAAGTGGCAGTGCCCTAGGCTCTGTTGCTTTGTTTTTTAGATGTTTCAGGAAACACCATACACTTATCCCGAGTGTCTGTTGGCAATTTACATCCCGCCCATCAGCATAACAAGGCTCCCAGTTCTCCATGGCCTGTCCTGCCTTTCTGGATTTTACACTTTTTACAGATGGCCCTTTTGACCGGGGGGAACTGACTCTTCATTGTAGTGCAGATTTCCTTTGCAAGCTTGCTTGGTTGGCCAAAAAGGGCGTATGCGTTTTTTTCTGAATATATTCAGGAAAAAACGCATACGCCCATTTTGGCCAAGTGCATCATTGTGGACGTTCTGCCTCTTTTCCTATGCTTTCAATGCAATTCCAGTCTACCTCCTGAAATCGGTTTCCTGCAATTCTGCCCCGCTTTCAAGTCCTCTTGGCAGCCTTACTTCAGTCTATTTTTGGACGATAGCTGTCATTTATAACTCTGCAGGTTTGTGAATTACAGTGCCCCTGAGCTCCTTTCTTCAACTCGCTTTCTTGTGACCTGGCCGCAACACCGCAGGATGGCTTCAGGCCCTAATCTGCTTCCGGCCCGGCATGCTGAGCCTTTGGTTAATTCCTCTTCCTGGTGGGAAATGAGAGTTAAATTTGCCCGTCCAGACACCTCCAGCTAGCCTCTCATTGGTTCTCGCTATTCCTGTTCATCTTCCGCAGAAATTGCAAACTGGGCCAAACAGGAGGTTAAAGGGACTGACTCTCCAAGTGGGGAGAGTGTTAGTAAAGCGTCTGGAATGTTGCACCCGAGTACCAGGGGAGGAAAACTGAGACATATTTGAACACGTCTCCCGTTCACATGGTTGATCATACTTGGGTTCCACATGCATGTTTTAGCTGAAGGAAGAATACCTTAAACCTGGAGAGTTGAGACCCGTGTAATGGGTACCATGCAATATGACTTCAAAGGGTCTTCATTTGCTCACCGAACCTCTCCAATCCTATCACTGCTGCGTTTATGCCCCTGTACACATGCTTGATTCTCTTTTGGAGACATAGCAATCCATAGGTTTTACGATACTTACTAGTCAGGTACATTCTTAGGCGTTTAATATGCGGTGTTGAGTCCATTTCGTTGAGCAAGGAGTAGCTCTTGTCTATTCCATATTTGACTTAAGGAACTTTATCTGTGCTCATTTCAATCTCTGGTTTTATGCAGCACCCCAACTCACCTTTACCCTTAAGCAAGCATAAGTTGGTTTTCTAAATTTGAGACCCTGTTCTGTTCTGTAATTCAGTTCCTGTGTAGCCAAGTTTACATTCCGTGTATTACTGATATCTTATGATGTTTCTTTTTCTGTGTGACTTATTTCAGTTAGAATCATCACACCTGAATCCACTCATTGTGCTGCTAAGGGCCTGATGACACAAATTTCATTGCTGAGTGATATTGCTTTGTAAGTAAATACCACAACTTCTTTATCCATTTTTCACTTTCTGCGATGTTGAACTTGTACTGTAAACGAGGTTCTTGTAAACAGAGCCGTTCCAATCTTTGGGGTGGCTGTGTCTTTTTGATTTTAATTTCCCTAAGCTATAGGACCATAAGTGGCAGTGCCCTAGGCTCTGTTGCTTTGTTTTTTAGATGTTTCAGGAAACACCATACACTTCTCCCGAGTGTCTGTTGGCAATTTACATCCCGCCCATCAGCATAACAAGGCTCCCAGTTCTCCATGGCCTGTCCTGCCTTTCTGGATTTTACACTTTTTTCAGATGGCCCTTTTGACCGGGGGGAAGTGAGACTTCATTATAGTGCAGATTTCCTTTGCAAGCTTGCTTGGTTGGCCAAAAAGGGCGTATGCGTTTTTTCCTGAATATATTCAGGAAAAAACGCATACGCCCTTTTTGGCCAAGTGCATCATTGTGGACGTTCTGCCTCTTTTCCTATGCTTCCAATGCAATTCCAGTCTACCTCCTGAAATCGGTTTCCTGCAATTCTGCCCCGCTTTCAAGTCCTCTTGGCAGCCTTACTTCAGTCTATTTTTGGACGATAGCTGTCATTTATAACTCTGCAGGTTTGTGAATTACAGTGCCCCTGAGCTCCTTTCTTCAACTCGCTTTCTTGTGACCTGGCCGCAACACCGCAGGATGGCTTCAGGCCCTAATCTGCTTCCGGCCCGGCATGCTGAGCCTTTGGTTAATTCCTCTTCCTGGTGGGAAATGAGAGTTAAATTTGCCCGTCCAGACACCTCCAGCTAGCCTCTCATTGGTTCTCGCTATTCCTGTTCATCTTCCGCAGAAATTGCAAACTGGGCCAAACAGGAGGTTAAAGGGACTGACTCTCCAAGTGGGGAGAGTGTTAGTAAAGCGTCTGGAATGTTGCACCCGAGTACCAGGGGAGGAAAACTGAGACATATTTGAACACGTCTCCCGATCACATGGTTGATCATACTCTAGGTTCCACATGCATGTTTTAGCTGAAGGAAGAATACCTTAAACCTGGAGATTTGAGACCCGTGGAATGGGTACCATGCAATATGACTTCAAAGGGTCTTCATTTGTTCACCGAACCTCTCCAATCCTATCACTGCTGCGTTTATGCCCCTGTACACATGCTTGATTCTCTTTCGGAGACATAGCAATCCATAGGTTTTAAGATACTTACTAGTCAGGTACATTCTTAGGCGTTTAATATGGGGTGTTGAGTCCATTTCGTTGAGCAAGGAGTAGCTCTTGTCCATTCCATATTTGACTTAAGGAACTTTATCTGTGCTCATTTCAATCTCTGGTTTTATGCAGCACCCCAACTCACCTTTACCATTAAGCAAGAATAAGTTGGTTTTCTAAATTTGAGACCCTGTTCTGTTCTGTAATTCAGTTCCTGTGTAGCCAAGTTTACATTCCGTGTATTACTGATATCTTATGATGTTTCTTTTTCTGTGTGACTTATTTCAGTTAGAATCATCGTACCTGAATCTACTCATTATGCTGCTACGGGCCTGATGACATAGATTTCATTGCTGAGTGATACTGCATTGTACGTAAGTACCACAAGTTCTTTATCCATTTTTCACTTTCTGCGATGTTGAACTTGTACTGTAAACGAGGTTCTTGTAAACAGAGCCGTTCCAAACTTTGGGGTGGCTGTGTCTTTTCGATTTTAATTTCCCTAAGCTATAGGACCATAAGTGGAAGTGCCCTAGGTTCTGTTGCTTTGTTTTTTAGATGTTTCAGGAAACACCATACACTTCTCCCGAGTGTCTGCTGGCAATTTACATCCCGCCCATCAGAATAACAAGGCTCCCAGTTCTCAATGGCCTGTTGCCTTTCTGGATTTTACACTTTTTTCAGATGGCCCTTTTGACCGGGGGGAAGTGAGACTTCATTGTAGTGCAGATTTCCTTTGCAAGCTTGCTTGGTTGGCCAAAAAGGGCGTATGCGTTTTTTCCTGAATATATTCAGGAAAAAACGCATACGCCCTTTTTGGCCAAGTGCATCATTGTGGACGTTCTGCCTCTTTTCCTATGCTTTCAATGCAATTCCAGTCTGCCTCCTGAAATCGGTTTCCTGCAATTCTGCCCCGCTTTCAAGTCCTCTTGGCAGCCTTACTTCAGTATATTTTTGGACGATAGCTGTCATTTATAACTCTGCAGGTTTGTGAATTACAGTGCCCCTGAGCTCCTTTCTTCAACTCGCTTTCTTGTGACCTGGCCGCAACACCGCAGGATGGCTTCAGGCCCTAATCTGGTTCTGGCCCGGCATGCTGAGCCTTTGGTTAATTCCTCTTCCTGGTGGGAAATGAGAGTTAAATATGCCCGTTCAGACACCTCCAGCTAGTCTCTCATTGGTTCTCGCTATTCCTGTTCATCTTCTGCAGAAATTGCAAACTGGGCCAAACAGGAGGTTAAAGGGACTGACTCTCCAAGTCGGGAGAGTGTTAGTAAAGCGTCTGGAATGTTGCACCCGAGTACCAGGGGAGGAAAACTGAGACATATTTGAACACGTCTCCCATTCACATGGTTGATCATACTCTGGGTTCCACATGCATGTTTTAGCTGAAGGAAGAATACCTTAAACCTGGAGAGTTGAGACCCGTGGAATGGGTACCATGCAATATGACTTCAAAGGGTCTTCATTTGCTCACCGAACCTCTCCAATCCTATCACTGCTGCGTTTATGCCCCTGGACACACGCTTGATTCTCTTTTGGAGACATAGCAATCCATAGGTTTCAAGATACTTACTAGTCAGGTACATTCTTAGGCGTTTAATATGGGGTGTTGAGTCCATTTCGTTGAGCAAGGAGTAGCTCTTGTCTATTCCATATTTGGCTTAAGGAACTTTATCTGTGCTCATTTCAATCTCTGGTTTTTTGCAGCACCCCAACTCACCTTTCCCCTTAAGCAAGAATAAGTTGTTTTTCTAAATTTGAGACCCTGTTCTGTTCTGTAATTCAGTTTCTGTGTAGCCAAGTTTACATTCCGTGTATTACTGATATCTTATGATGTTTCTTTTTCTGTGTGACTTATTTCAGTTAGAATCATCGTACCTGAATCTACTCATTATGCTGCTACGGGCCTGATGACATAGATTTCATTGCTGAGTGATACTGCATTGTACGTAAGTACCACAAGTCCTTTATCCATTTTTCACTTTCTGCGATGTTGAACTTGTACTGTAAACGAGGTTCTTGTAAACAGAGCCGTTCCAAACTTTGGGGTGGCTGTGTCTTTTTGATTTTAATTTCCCTAAGCTATAGGACCGTAAGTGGAAGTGCCCTAGGTTCTGTTGCTTTGTTTTTTAGATGTTTCAGGAAACACCATACACTTCTCCCGAGTGTCTGTTGGCAATTTACATCCCGCCCATCAGCATAACAAGGCTCCCAGTTCTCAATGGCCTGTTGCCTTTCTGGATTTTACACTTTTTTCAGATGGCCCTTTTGACCGGGGGGAAGTGAGACTTCATTGTAGTGCAGATTTCCTTTGCAAGCTTGCTTGGTTGGCCAAAAAGGGCGTATGCGTTTTTTCCTGAATATATTCAAGAAAAAACGCATACGCCCTTTTTGGCCAAGTGCATCATTGTGGACGTTCTGCCTCTTTTCCTATGCTTTCAATGCAATTTCAGTCTGCCTCCTGAAATCGGTTTCCTGCAATTCTGCCCCGCTTTCAAGTCCTCTTGGCAGCCTTACTTCAGTATATTTTTGCACGATAGCTGTCATTTATAACTCTGCAGGTTTGTGAATTACAGTGCCCCTGAGCTTCTTTCTTCAACTCGCTTTCTTTTGAGCTGGCCGCAACACCGCAGGATGGCTTCAGGCCCTAATCTGGTTCCGGTACGGCACGCTGAGCATTTGGTTATTTCCTCTTCCTGGTGGGAAATGAGAGTTAAATTTGCCCGTCCAGACACCTCCAGCTAGCCTCTCATTGGTTCTCACTATTCCTGTTCATCTTCCGCAGAAATTGCAAACTGGGCCAAACAGGAGGTTAAAGGTGCTGACTCTCCAAGTGGGGAGAGTGTTAGTAAAGCGTCTGGAATGTTGCACCCGAGTACCAGGGGAGGAAAACTGAGACATATTTGAACACGTCTCCCGTTCACATGGTTGATCATACTCTGGGTTCCACATGCATGTTTTAGCTGAAGGAAGAATACCTTAAACCTGGAGAGTTAAGACCCGTGTAATGGGTACCATGCAATATGACTTCAAAGGGTCTTCATTTGCTCACCGCACCTCTCCAATCCTATCACTGCTGCGTTTATGCCCCTGTACACATGCTTGATTCTCTTTCGGAGACATAGCAATCCATAGGTTTTAAGATACTTACTAGTCAGGTACATTCTTAGGCGTTTAATATGCGGTGTTGAGTCCATTTCGTTGAGCAAGGAGTAGCTCTTGTCTATTCCATATTTGACTTAAGGAACTTTATCTGTGCTCATTTTAATCTCTGATTTTATGCAGCACCCCAACTCACCTTTACCCTTAAGCAAGCATAAGTTGCTTTTCTAAATTTGAGACCCTGTTCTGTTCTGTAATTCAGTTCCTGTGTAGCCAAGTTTACATTCCGTGTGTTACTGATATCTTATGATGTTTCTTTTTCTGTGTGACTTACTTCAGTTAGAATCATCATACCTGAATCCACTCATTGTGCTGCTAAGGGCCTGATGACACATATTTCATTGCTGAGTGATATTGCTTTGTAAGTAAATACCACAACTTCTTTATCCATTTTTCACTTTCTGCGATGTTGAACTTGTACTGTAAACGAGGTTCTTGTAAACAGAGCCGTTCCAAACTTTGGGGTGGCTGTGTCTTTTTGATTTTAATTTCCCTAAGCTATACGACCATAAGTGGCAGTGCCCTAGGCTCTGTTGCTTTGTTTTTTAGATGTTTCAGGAAACACCATACACTTATCCCGAGTGTCTGTTGGCAATTTACATCCCGCCCATCAGCATAACAAGGCTCCCAGTTCTCCATGGCCTGTCCTGCCTTTCTGGATTTTACACTTTTTACAGATGGCCCTTTTGACCGGGGGGAACTGACTCTTCATTGTAGTGCAGATTTCCTTTGCAAGCTTGCTTGGTTGGCCAAAAAGGGCGTATGCGTTTTTTTCTGAATATATTCAGGAAAAAACGCATACGCCCTTTTTGGCCAAGTGCATCATTGTGGACGTTCTGCCTCTTTTCCTATGCTTTCAATGCAATTCCAGTCTACCTCCTGAAATCGGTTTCCTGCAATTCTGCCCCGCTTTCAAGTCCTCTTGGCAGCCTTACTTCAGTCTATTTTTGGACGATAGCTGTCATTTATAACTCTGCAGGTTTGTGAATTACAGTGCCCCTGAGCTCCTTTCTTCAACTCGCTTTCTTGTGACCTGGCCGCAACACCGCAGGATGGCTTCAGGCCCTAATCTGGTTCCGGCCCGGCATGCTGAGCCTTTGGTTAATTCCTCTTCCTGGTGGGAAATGAGAGTTAAATTTGCCCGTCCAGACACCTCCAGCTAGCCTCTCATTGGTTCTCGCTATTCCTGTTCATCTTCCGCAGAAATTGCAAACTGGGCCAAACAGGAGGTTAAAGGGACTGACTCTCCAAGTGGGGAGAGTGTTAGTAAAGCGTCTGGAATGTTGCACCCGAGTACCAGGGGAGGAAAACTGAGACATATTTGAACACGTCTCCCGTTCACATGGTTGATCATACTTGGGTTCCACATGCATGTTTTAGCTGAAGGAAGAATACCTTAAACCTGGAGAGTTGAGACCCGTGTAATGGGTACCATGCAATATGACTTCAAAGGGTCTTCATTTGCTCACCGAACCTCTCCAATCCTATCACTGCTGCGTTTATGCCCCTGTACACATGCTTGATTCTCTTTTGGAGACATAGCAATCCATAGGTTTTACGATACTTACTAGTCAGGTACATTCTTAGGCGTTTAATATGCGGTGTTGAGTCCATTTCGTTGAGCAAGGAGTAGCTCTTGTCTATTCCATATTTGACTTAAGGAACTTTATCTGTGCTCATTTCAATCTCTGGTTTTATGCAGCACCCCAACTCACCTTTACCCTTAAGCAAGCATAAGTTGGTTTTCTAAATTTGAGACCCTGTTCTGTTCTGTAATTCAGTTCCTGTGTAGCCAAGTTTACATTCCGTGTATTACTGATATCTTATGATGTTTCTTTTTCTGTGTGACTTATTTCAGTTAGAATCATCACACCTGAATCCACTCATTGTGCTGCTAAGGGCCTGATGACACAAATTTCATTGCTGAGTGATATTGCTTTGTAAGTAAATACCACAACTTCTTTATCCATTTTTCACTTTCTGCGATGTTGAACTTGTACTGTAAACGAGGTTCTTGTAAACAGAGCCGTTCCAATCTTTGGGGTGGCTGTGTCTTTTTGATTTTAATTTCCCTAAGCTATACGACCATAAGTGGCAGTGCCCTAGGCTCTGTTGCTTTGTTTTTTAGATGTTTCAGGAAACACCATACACTTCTCCCGAGTGTCTGTTGGCAATTTACATCCCGCCCATCAGCATAACAAGGCTCCCAGTTCTCCATGGCCTGTCCTGCCTTTCTGGATTTTACACTTTTTTCAGATGGCCCTTTTGACCGGGGGGAAGTGAGACTTCATTGTAGTGCAGATTTCCTTTGCAAGCTTGCTTGGTTGGCCAAAAAGTGCGTATGTGTTTTTTCCTGAATATATTCAGGAAAAAACGCATACGCCCTTTTTGGCCAAGTGCATCATTGTGGACGTTCTGCCTCTTTTCCTATGCTTTCAATGCAATTCCAGTCTACCTCCTGAAATCGGTTTCCTGCAATTCTGCCCCGCTTTCAAGTCCTCTTGGCAGCCTTACTTCAGTCTATTTTTGGACGATAGCTGTCATTTATAACTCTGCAGGTTTGTGAATTACAGTGCCCCTGAGCTCCTTTCTTCAACTCGCTTTCTTGTGACCTGGCCGCAACACCGCAGGATGGCTTCAGGCCCTAATCTGCTTCGGGCCCGGCATGCTGAGCCTTTGGTTAATTCCTCTTCCTGGTGGGAAATGAGAGTTAAATATGCCCGTTCAGACACCTCCAGCTAGTCTCTCATTGGTTCTCGCTATTCCTGTTCATCTTCTGCAGAAATTGCAAACTGGGCCAAACAGGAGGTTAAAGGGACTGACTCTCCAAGTCGGGAGAGTGTTAGTAAAGCGTCTGGAATGTTGCACCCGAGTACCAGGGGAGGAAAACTGAGACATATTTGAACACGTCTCCCATTCACATGGTTGATCATACTCTGGGTTCCACATGCATGTTTTAGCTGAAGGAAGAATACCTTAAACCTGGAGAGTTGAGACCCGTGGAATGGGTACCATGCAATATGACTTCAAAGGGTCTTCATTTGCTCACCGAACCTCTCCAATCCTATCACTGCTGCGTTTATGCCCCTGGACACACGCTTGATTCTCTTTTGGAGACATAGCAATCCATAGGTTTCAAGATACTTACTAGTCAGGTACATTCTTAGGCGTTTAATATGGGGTGTTGAGTCCATTTCGTTGAGCAAGGAGTAGCTCTTGTCTATTCCATATTTGGCTTAAGGAACTTTATCTGTGCTCATTTCAATCTCTGGTTTTTTGCAGCACCCCAACTCACCTTTCCCCTTAAGCAAGAATAAGTTGTTTTTCTAAATTTGAGACCCTGTTCTGTTCTGTAATTCAGTTTCTGTGTAGCCAAGTTTACATTCCGTGTATTACTGATATCTTATGATGTTTCTTTTTCTGTGTGACTTATTTCAGTTAGAATCATCGTACCTGAATCTACTCATTATGCTGCTACGGGCCTGATGACATAGATTTCATTGCTGAGTGATACTGCATTGTACGTAAGTACCACAAGTCCTTTATCCATTTTTCACTTTCTGCGATGTTGAACTTGTACTGTAAACGAGGTTCTTGTAAACAGAGCCGTTCCAAACTTTGGGGTGGCTGTGTCTTTTTGATTTTAATTTCCCTAAGCTATAGGACCGTAAGTGGAAGTGCCCTAGGTTCTGTTGCTTTGTTTTTTAGATGTTTCAGGAAACACCATACACTTCTCCCGAGTGTCTGTTGGCAATTTACATCCCGCCCATCAGCATAACAAGGCTCCCAGTTCTCAATGGCCTGTTGCCTTTCTGGATTTTACACTTTTTTCAGATGGCCCTTTTGACCGGGGGGAAGTGAGACTTCATTGTAGTGCAGATTTCCTTTGCAAGCTTGCTTGGTTGGCCAAAAAGGGCGTATGCGTTTTTTCCTGAATATATTCAAGAAAAAACGCATACGCCCTTTTTGGCCAAGTGCATCATTGTGGACGTTCTGCCTCTTTTCCTATGCTTTCAATGCAATTTCAGTCTGCCTCCTGAAATCGGTTTCCTGCAATTCTGCCCCGCTTTCAAGTCCTCTTGGCAGCCTTACTTCAGTATATTTTTGCACGATAGCTGTCATTTATAACTCTGCAGGTTTGTGAATTACAGTGCCCCTGAGCTTCTTTCTTCAACTCGCTTTCTTTTGAGCTGGCCGCAACACCGCAGGATGGCTTCAGGCCCTAATCTGGTTCCGGTACGGCACGCTGAGCATTTGGTTATTTCCTCTTCCTGGTGGGAAATGAGAGTTAAATTTGCCCGTCCAGACACCTCCAGCTAGCCTCTCATTGGTTCTCACTATTCCTGTTCATCTTCCGCAGAAATTGCAAACTGGGCCAAACAGGAGGTTAAAGGTGCTGACTCTCCAAGTGGGGAGAGTGTTAGTAAAGCGTCTGGAATGTTGCACCCGAGTACCAGGGGAGGAAAACTGAGACATATTTGAACACGTCTCCCGTTCACATGGTTGATCATACTCTGGGTTCCACATGCATGTTTTAGCTGAAGGAAGAATACCTTAAACCTGGAGAGTTAAGACCCGTGTAATGGGTACCATGCAATATGACTTCAAAGGGTCTTCATTTGCTCACCGCACCTCTCCAATCCTATCACTGCTGCGTTTATGCCCCTGTACACATGCTTGATTCTCTTTCGGAGACATAGCAATCCATAGGTTTTAAGATACTTACTAGTCAGGTACATTCTTAGGCGTTTAATATGCGGTGTTGAGTCCATTTCGTTGAGCAAGGAGTAGCTCTTGTCTATTCCATATTTGACTTAAGGAACTTTATCTGTGATCATTTTAATCTCTGATTTTATGCAGCACCCCAACTCACCTTTACCCTTAAGCAAGCATAAGTTGCTTTTCTAAATTTGAGACCCTGTTCTGTTCTGTAATTCAGTTCCTGTGTAGCCAAGTTTACATTCCGTGTGTTACTGATATCTTATGATGTTTCTTTTTCTGTGTGACTTACTTCAGTTAGAATCATCATACCTGAATCCACTCATTGTGCTGCTAAGGGCCTGATGACACATATTTCATTGCTGAGTGATATTGCTTTGTAAGTAAATACCACAACTTCTTTATCCATTTTTCACTTTCTGCGATGTTGAACTTGTACTGTAAACGAGGTTCTTGTAAACAGAGCCGTTCCAAACTTTGGGGTGGCTGTGTCTTTTTGATTTTAATTTCCCTAAGCTATACGACCATAAGTGGCAGTGCCCTAGGCTCTGTTGCTTTGTTTTTTAGATGTTTCAGGAAACACCATACACTTATCCCGAGTGTCTGTTGGCAATTTACATCCCGCCCATCAGCATAACAAGGCTCCCAGTTCTCCATGGCCTGTCCTGCCTTTCTGGATTTTACACTTTTTACAGATGGCCCTTTTGACCGGGGGGAACTGACTCTTCATTGTAGTGCAGATTTCCTTTGCAAGCTTGCTTGGTTGGCCAAAAAGGGCGTATGCGTTTTTTTCTGAATATATTCAGGAAAAAACGCATACGCCCTTTTTGGCCAAGTGCATCATTGTGGACGTTCTGCCTCTTTTCCTATGCTTTCAATGCAATTCCAGTCTACCTCCTGAAATCGGTTTCCTGCAATTCTGCCCCGCTTTCAAGTCCTCTTGGCAGCCTTACTTCAGTCTATTTTTGGACGATAGCTGTCATTTATAACTCTGCAGGTTTGTGAATTACAGTGCCCCTGAGCTCCTTTCTTCAACTCGCTTTCTTGTGACCTGGCCGCAACACCGCAGGATGGCTTCAGGCCCTAATCTGGTTCCGGCCCGGCATGCTGAGCCTTTGGTTAATTCCTCTTCCTGGTGGGAAATGAGAGTTAAATTTGCCCGTCCAGACACCTCCAGCTAGCCTCTCATTGGTTCTCGCTATTCCTGTTCATCTTCCGCAGAAATTGCAAACTGGGCCAAACAGGAGGTTAAAGGGACTGACTCTCCAAGTGGGGAGAGTGTTAGTAAAGCGTCTGGAATGTTGCACCCGAGTACCAGGGGAGGAAAACTGAGACATATTTGAACACGTCTCCCGTTCACATGGTTGATCATACTTGGGTTCCACATGCATGTTTTAGCTGAAGGAAGAATACCTTAAACCTGGAGAGTTGAGACCCGTGTAATGGGTACCATGCAATATGACTTCAAAGGGTCTTCATTTGCTCACCGAACCTCTCCAATCCTATCACTGCTGCGTTTATGCCCCTGTACACATGCTTGATTCTCTTTTGGAGACATAGCAATCCATAGGTTTTACGATACTTACTAGTCAGGTACATTCTTAGGCGTTTAATATGCGGTGTTGAGTCCATTTCGTTGAGCAAGGAGTAGCTCTTGTCTATTCCATATTTGACTTAAGGAACTTTATCTGTGCTCATTTCAATCTCTGGTTTTATGCAGCACCCCAACTCACCTTTACCCTTAAGCAAGCATAAGTTGGTTTTCTAAATTTGAGACCCTGTTCTGTTCTGTAATTCAGTTCCTGTGTAGCCAAGTTTACATTCCGTGTATTACTGATATCTTATGATGTTTCTTTTTCTGTGTGACTTATTTCAGTTAGAATCATCACACCTGAATCCACTCATTGTGCTGCTAAGGGCCTGATGACACAAATTTCATTGCTGAGTGATATTGCTTTGTAAGTAAATACCACAACTTCTTTATCCATTTTTCACTTTCTGCGATGTTGAACTTGTACTGTAAACGAGGTTCTTGTAAACAGAGCCGTTCCAATCTTTGGGGTGGCTGTGTCTTTTTGATTTTAATTTCCCTAAGCTATACGACCATAAGTGGCAGTGCCCTAGGCTCTGTTGCTTTGTTTTTTAGATGTTTCAGGAAACACCATACACTTCTCCCGAGTGTCTGTTGGCAATTTACATCCCGCCCATCAGCATAACAAGGCTCCCAGTTCTCCATGGCCTGTCCTGCCTTTCTGGATTTTACACTTTTTTCAGATGGCCCTTTTGACCGGGGGGAAGTGAGACTTCATTGTAGTGCAGATTTCCTTTGCAAGCTTGCTTGGTTGGCCAAAAAGTGCGTATGTGTTTTTTCCTGAATATATTCAGGAAAAAACGCATACGCCCTTTTTGGCCAAGTGCATCATTGTGGACGTTCTGCCTCTTTTCCTATGCTTTCAATGCAATTCCAGTCTACCTCCTGAAATCGGTTTCCTGCAATTCTGCCCCGCTTTCAAGTCCTCTTGGCAGCCTTACTTCAGTCTATTTTTGGACGATAGCTGTCATTTATAACTCTGCAGGTTTGTGAATTACAGTGCCCCTGAGCTCCTTTCTTCAACTCGCTTTCTTGTGACCTGGCCGCAACACCGCAGGATGGCTTCAGGCCCTAATCTGCTTCGGGCCCGGCATGCTGAGCCTTTGGTTAATTCCTCTTCCTGGTGGGAAATGAGAGTTAAATATGCCCGTTCAGACACCTCCAGCTAGTCTCTCATTGGTTCTCGCTATTCCTGTTCATCTTCTGCAGAAATTGCAAACTGGGCCAAACAGGAGGTTAAAGGGACTGACTCTCCAAGTCGGGAGAGTGTTAGTAAAGCGTCTGGAATGTTGCACCCGAGTACCAGGGGAGGAAAACTGAGACATATTTGAACACGTCTCCCATTCACATGGTTGATCATACTCTGGGTTCCACATGCATGTTTTAGCTGAAGGAAGAATACCTTAAACCTGGAGAGTTGAGACCCGTGGAATGGGTACCATGCAATATGACTTCAAAGGGTCTTCATTTGCTCACCGAACCTCTCCAATCCTATCACTGCTGCGTTTATGCCCCTGGACACACGCTTGATTCTCTTTTGGAGACATAGCAATCCATAGGTTTCAAGATACTTACTAGTCAGGTACATTCTTAGGCGTTTAATATGGGGTGTTGAGTCCATTTCGTTGAGCAAGGAGTAGCTCTTGTCTATTCCATATTTGGCTTAAGGAACTTTATCTGTGCTCATTTCAATCTCTGGTTTTTTGCAGCACCCCAACTCACCTTTCCCCTTAAGCAAGAATAAGTTGTTTTTCTAAATTTGAGACCCTGTTCTGTTCTGTAATTCAGTTTCTGTGTAGCCAAGTTTACATTCCGTGTATTACTGATATCTTATGATGTTTCTTTTTCTGTGTGACTTATTTCAGTTAGAATCATCGTACCTGAATCTACTCATTATGCTGCTACGGGCCTGATGACATAGATTTCATTGCTGAGTGATACTGCATTGTACGTAAGTACCACAAGTCCTTTATCCATTTTTCACTTTCTGCGATGTTGAACTTGTACTGTAAACGAGGTTCTTGTAAACAGAGCCGTTCCAAACTTTGGGGTGGCTGTGTCTTTTTGATTTTAATTTCCCTAAGCTATAGGACCGTAAGTGGAAGTGCCCTAGGTTCTGTTGCTTTGTTTTTTAGATGTTTCAGGAAACACCATACACTTCTCCCGAGTGTCTGTTGGCAATTTACATCCCGCCCATCAGCATAACAAGGCTCCCAGTTCTCAATGGCCTGTTGCCTTTCTGGATTTTACACTTTTTTCAGATGGCCCTTTTGACCGGGGGGAAGTGAGACTTCATTGTAGTGCAGATTTCCTTTGCAAGCTTGCTTGGTTGGCCAAAAAGGGCGTATGCGTTTTTTCCTGAATATATTCAAGAAAAAACGCATACGCCCTTTTTGGCCAAGTGCATCATTGTGGACGTTCTGCCTCTTTTCCTATGCTTTCAATGCAATTTCAGTCTGCCTCCTGAAATCGGTTTCCTGCAATTCTGCCCCGCTTTCAAGTCCTCTTGGCAGCCTTACTTCAGTATATTTTTGCACGATAGCTGTCATTTATAACTCTGCAGGTTTGTGAATTACAGTGCCCCTGAGCTTCTTTCTTCAACTCGCTTTCTTTTGAGCTGGCCGCAACACCGCAGGATGGCTTCAGGCCCTAATCTGGTTCCGGTACGGCACGCTGAGCATTTGGTTATTTCCTCTTCCTGGTGGGAAATGAGAGTTAAATTTGCCCGTCCAGACACCTCCAGCTAGCCTCTCATTGGTTCTCACTATTCCTGTTCATCTTCCGCAGAAATTGCAAACTGGGCCAAACAGGAGGTTAAAGGTGCTGACTCTCCAAGTGGGGAGAGTGTTAGTAAAGCGTCTGGAATGTTGCACCCGAGTACCAGGGGAGGAAAACTGAGACATATTTGAACACGTCTCCCGTTCACATGGTTGATCATACTCTGGGTTCCACATGCATGTTTTAGCTGAAGGAAGAATACCTTAAACCTGGAGAGTTAAGACCCGTGTAATGGGTACCATGCAATATGACTTCAAAGGGTCTTCATTTGCTCACCGCACCTCTCCAATCCTATCACTGCTGCGTTTATGCCCCTGTACACATGCTTGATTCTCTTTCGGAGACATAGCAATCCATAGGTTTTAAGATACTTACTAGTCAGGTACATTCTTAGGCGTTTAATATGCGGTGTTGAGTCCATTTCGTTGAGCAAGGAGTAGCTCTTGTCTATTCCATATTTGACTTAAGGAACTTTATCTGTGCTCATTTTAATCTCTGATTTTATGCAGCACCCCAACTCACCTTTACCCTTAAGCAAGCATAAGTTGCTTTTCTAAATTTGAGACCCTGTTCTGTTCTGTAATTCAGTTCCTGTGTAGCCAAGTTTACATTCCGTGTGTTACTGATATCTTATGATGTTTCTTTTTCTGTGTGACTTACTTCAGTTAGAATCATCATACCTGAATCCACTCATTGTGCTGCTAAGGGCCTGATGACACATATTTCATTGCTGAGTGATATTGCTTTGTAAGTAAATACCACAACTTCTTTATCCATTTTTCACTTTCTGCGATGTTGAACTTGTACTGTAAACGAGGTTCTTGTAAACAGAGCCGTTCCAAACTTTGGGGTGGCTGTGTCTTTTTGATTTTAATTTCCCTAAGCTATACGACCATAAGTGGCAGTGCCCTAGGCTCTGTTGCTTTGTTTTTTAGATGTTTCAGGAAACACCATACACTTATCCCGAGTGTCTGTTGGCAATTTACATCCCGCCCATCAGCATAACAAGGCTCCCAGTTCTCCATGGCCTGTCCTGCCTTTCTGGATTTTACACTTTTTTCAGATGGCCCTTTTGACCGGGGGGAACTGACTCTTCATTGTAGTGCAGATTTCCTTTGCAAGCTTGCTTGGTTGGCCAAAAAGGGCGTATGCGTTTTTTTCTGAATATATTCAGGAAAAAACGCATACGCCCTTTTTGGCCAAGTGCATCATTGTGGACGTTCTGCCTCTTTTCCTATGCTTTCAATGCAATTCCAGTCTACCTCCTGAAATCGGTTTCCTGCAATTCTGCCCCGCTTTCAAGTCCTCTTGGCAGCCTTACTTCAGTCTATTTTTGGACGATAGCTGTCATTTATAACTCTGCAGGTTTGTGAATTACAGTGCCCCTGAGCTCCTTTCTTCAACTCGCTTTCTTGTGACCTGGCCGCAACACCGCAGGATGGCTTCAGGCCCTAATCTGGTTCCGGCCCGGCATGCTGAGCCTTTGGTTAATTCCTCTTCCTGGTGGGAAATGAGAGTTAAATTTGCCCGTCCAGACACCTCCAGCTAGCCTCTCATTGGTTCTCGCTATTCCTGTTCATCTTCCGCAGAAATTGCAAACTGGGCCAAACAGGAGGTTAAAGGGACTGACTCTCCAAGTGGGGAGAGTGTTAGTAAAGCGTCTGGAATGTTGCACCCGAGTACCAGGGGAGGAAAACTGAGACATATTTGAACACGTCTCCCGTTCACATGGTTGATCATACTTGGGTTCCACATGCATGTTTTAGCTGAAGGAAGAATACCTTAAACCTGGAGAGTTGAGACCCGTGTAATGGGTACCATGCAATATGACTTCAAAGGGTCTTCATTTGCTCACCGAACCTCTCCAATCCTATCACTGCTGCGTTTATGCCCCTGTACACATGCTTGATTCTCTTTTGGAGACATAGCAATCCATAGGTTTTACGATACTTACTAGTCAGGTACATTCTTAGGCGTTTAATATGCGGTGTTGAGTCCATTTCGTTGAGCAAGGAGTAGCTCTTGTCTATTCCATATTTGACTTAAGGAACTTTATCTGTGCTCATTTCAATCTCTGGTTTTATGCAGCACCCCAACTCACCTTTACCCTTAAGCAAGCATAAGTTGGTTTTCTAAATTTGAGACCCTGTTCTGTTCTGTAATTCAGTTCCTGTGTAGCCAAGTTTACATTCCGTGTATTACTGATATCTTATGATGTTTCTTTTTCTGTGTGACTTATTTCAGTTAGAATCATCACACCTGAATCCACTCATTGTGCTGCTAAGGGCCTGATGACACAAATTTCATTGCTGAGTGATATTGCTTTGTAAGTAAATACCACAACTTCTTTATCCATTTTTCACTTTCTGCGATGTTGAACTTGTACTGTAAACGAGGTTCTTGTAAACAGAGCCGTTCCAATCTTTGGGGTGGCTGTGTCTTTTTGATTTTAATTTCCCTAAGCTATACGACCATAAGTGGCAGTGCCCTAGGCTCTGTTGCTTTGTTTTTTAGATGTTTCAGGAAACACCATACACTTCTCCCGAGTGTCTGTTGGCAATTTACATCCCGCCCATCAGCATAACAAGGCTCCCAGTTCTCCATGGCCTGTCCTGCCTTTCTGGATTTTACACTTTTTTCAGATGGCCCTTTTGACCGGGGGGAAGTGAGACTTCATTGTAGTGCAGATTTCCTTTGCAAGCTTGCTTGGTTGGCCAAAAAGGGCGTATGCGTTTTTTCCTGAATATATTCAGGAAAAAACGCATACGCCCTTTTTGGCCAAGTGCATCATTGTGGACGTTCTGCCTCTTTTCCTATGCTTTCAATGCAATTCCAGTCTACCTCCTGAAATCGGTTTCCTGCAATTCTGCCCCGCTTTCAAGTCCTCTTGGCAGCCTTACTTCAGTCTATTTTTGGACGATAGCTGTCATTTATAACTCTGCAGGTTTGTGAATTACAGTGCCCCTGAGCTCCTTTCTTCAACTCGCTTTCTTGTGACCTGGCCGCAACACCGCAGGATGGCTTCAGGCCCTAATCTGCTTCGGGCCCGGCATGCTGAGCCTTTGGTTAATTCCTCTTCCTGGTGGGAAATGAGAGTTAAATTTGCCCGTCCAGACACCTCCAGCTAGCCTCTCATTGGTTCTCGCTATTCCTGTTCATCTTCCGCAGAAATTGCAAACTGGGCCAAACAGGAGGTTAAAGGGACTGACTCTCCAAGTGGGGAGAGTGTTAGTAAAGCGTCTGGAATGTTGCACCCGAGTACCAGGGGAGGAAAACTGAGACATATTTGAACACGTCTCCCGATCACATGGTTGATCATACTCTAGGTTCCACATGCATGTTTTAGCTGAAGGAAGAATACCTTAAACCTGGGTAGTTGAAACCCGTGTAATGGGTACCATGCAATATGACTTCAAAGGGTCTTCATTTGCTCACCGAAACTCTCCAATCCTATCACTGCTGCGTTTACGCCCCTGTACACATGCTTGATTCTCTTTCGGAGACATAGCAATCCATAGGTTTTAAGATACTTACTAGTCAGGTACATTCTTAGGCGTTTAATATGGGGTGTTGAGTCCATTTCGTTGAGCAAGGAGTAGCTCTTGTCTATTCCATATTTGACTTAAGGAACTTTATCTGTGCTCATTTCAATCTCTGGTTTTATGAAGCACCCCAACTCACCTTTACCTTTAAGCAAGAATAAGTTGGTTTTCTAAATTTGAGACCCTGTTCTGTTCTGTAATTCAGTTCCTGTGTAGCCAAGTTTACATTCCGTGTATTACTGATATCTTATGATGTTTCTTTTTCTGTGTGACTTATTTCAGTTAGAATCATCACACCTGAATCCACTCATTGTGCTGCTAAGGGCCTGATGACACAAATTTCATTGCTGAGTGATATTGCTTTGTAAGTAAATACCACAACTTGTTTATCCATTTTTCACTTTCTGCGATGTTGAACTTGTACTGTAAACGAGGTTCTTGTAAACAGAGCCGTTCCAAACTTTGGGGTGGCTGTGTCTTATTGATTTTAATTTCCCTAAGCTATACGACCATAAGTGGCAGTGCCCTAGGCTCTGTTGCTTTGTTTTTTAGATGTTTCAGGAAACACCATACACTTCTCCCGAGTGTCTGTTGGCAATTTACATCCCGCCCATCAGCATAACAAGGCTCCCAGTTCTCCATGGCCTGTCCTGCCTTTCTGGATTTTACACTTTTTTCAGATGGCCCTTTTGACCGGGCGGAAGTGAGACTTCATTGTAGTGCAGATTTCCTTTGCAAGCTTGCTTGGTTGGCCAAAAAGGGCGTATGCGTTTTTTCCTGAATATATTCAGGAAAAAACGCATACGCCCTTTTTGGCCAAGTGCATCATTGTGGACGTTCTGCCTCTTTTCCTATGCTTTCAATGCAGTTCCAGTCTACCTCCTGAAATCGGTTTCCTGCAATTCTGCCCCGCTTTCAAGTCCTCTTGGCAGCCTTACTTCAGTCTATTTTTGGACGATAGCTGTCATTTATAACTCTGCAGGTTTGTGAATTACAGTGTCCCTGAGCTCCTTTCTTCAACTCGCTTTCTTGTGACCTGGCCGCAACACCGCAGGATGGCTTCAGGCCCTAATCTGGTTCCGGCCCGGCATGCTGAGCCTTTGGTTAATTCCTCTTCCTGGTGGGAAATGAGAGTTAAATTTGCCCGTCCAGACACCTCCAGCTAGCCTCTCATTGGTTCTCGCTATTCCTGTTCATCTTCCGCAGAAATTGCAAACTGGGCCAAACAGGAGGTTAAAGGGACTGACTCTCCAAGTGGGGAGAGTGTTAGTAAAGCGTCTGGAATGTTGCACCCGAGTACCAGGGGAGGAAAACTGAGACATATTTGAACACGTCTCCCGATCACATGGTTGATCATACTCTAGGTTCCACATGCATGTTTTAGCTGAAGGAAGAATACCTTAAACCTGGGTAGTTGAAACCCGTGGAATGGGTACCATGCAATATGACTTCAAAGGGTCTTCATTTGCTCACCGAACCTCTCCAATCCTATCACTGCTGCGTTTACGCCCCTGTACACATGCTTGATTCTCTTTCAGAGACATAGCAATCCATAGGTTTTAAGATACTTACTAGTCAGGTACATTCTTAGGCGTTTAATATGGGGTGTTTAGTCCATTTCGTTGAGCAAGGAGTAGCTCTTTTCTATTCCATATTTGGCTTAAGGAACTTTATCTGTGCTCATTTCAATCTCTGGTTTTATGCAGGACCCCAACTCACCTTTACCTTTAAGCAAGAATAAGTTGGTTTTCTAAATTTGAGACCCTGTTCTGTTCTGTAATTCAGTTCCTGTGTAGCCAAGTTTACATTCCGTGTATTACTGATATCTTATGATGTTTCTTTTTCTGTGTGACTTATTTCAGTTAGAATCATCATACCTGAATCCACTCATTGTGCTGCTAAGGGCCTGATGACACAGATTTCATTGCTGAGTGATATTGCTTTGTAAGTAAATACCACAACTTCTTTATCCATTTTTCACTTTCTGCGATGTTGAACTTGTACTGTAAACGAGGTTCTTGTAAACAGAGCCATTCCAAACTTTGGGGTGGCTGTGTCTTTTTGATTTTAATTTCCCTAAGCTATAGGACCATAAGTGGAAATGCCCTAGGTTCTGTTGCTTTGTTTTTTAGATGTTTCAGGAAACACCATACACTTCTCCCAAGTGGTTGTTGGCAATTTACATCCCGCCCATCAGCATAACAAGGCTCCCAGTTCTCCATGGCCTGTCCTGCCTTTCTGGATTTTACACTTTTTTCAGATGGCCCTTTTGACCGGGGGGAAGTGAGACTTCATTGTAGTGCAGATTTCCTTTGCAAGCTTGCTTGGTTGGCCAAAAAGGGCGTATGCGTTTTTTCCTGAATATATTCAGGAAAAAACGCATACGCCCTTTTTGGCCAAGTGCATCATTGTGGACGTTCTGCCTCTTTTCCTATGCTTTCAATGCAATTCCAGTCTACCTCCTGAAATTGGTTTCCTGCAATTCTGCCCTGCTTTCAAGTCCTCTTGGCAGCCTTACTTCAGTCTATTTTTGGACGATAGCTGTCATTTATAACTCTGCAGGTTTGTGAATTACAGTGCCCCTGAGCTCCTTTCTTCAACTCGCTTTCTTGTGACCTGGCCGCAACACCGCAGGATGGCTTCAGGACCTAATCTGGTTCCGGCACGGCACGCTGAACCTTTGGTTAATTCCTCTTCCTGGTGGGAAATGAGAGTTAAATTTGCCCGTCCAGACACCTCCAGCTAGCCTCTCATTGGTTCTCGCTATTCCTGTTCATCTTCCACAGAAATTGCAAACTGGGCCAAACAGGAGGTTAAAGGGACTGACTCTCCAAGTCGGGAGAGTGTTAGTAAAGGGTCTGGAATGTTGCACCCGAGTACCAGGGTACGAAAACTGAGACATATTTGAACACGTCTCCCGATCACATGGTTGATCATACTCTAGGTTCCACATGCATGTTTTAGCTGAAGGAAGAATACCTTAAACCTGGGTAGTTGAAACCCGTGGAATGGGTACCATGCAATATGACTTCAAAGGGTCTTCATTTGCTCACCGAACCTCTCCAATCCTATCACTGCTGCGTTTATGCCCCTGTACACATGCTTGATTCTCTTTTGGAGACATAGCAATCCATAGGTTTTAAGATACTTACTAGTCAGGAACATTCTTACGCGTTTAATATGGGGTGTTGAGTCCATTTCGTTGAGCAAGGAGTAGCTCTTGTCTATTCCATATTTGGCTTAAGGAACTTTATCTGTGCTCATTTCAATCTCTGGTTTTATGCAGCACCCCAACTCACCTTTACCCTTAAGCAAACATAAGTTGGTTTTCTAAATTTGAGACCCTGTTCTGTTCTGTAATTCAGTTCCTGTGTAGGCAAGTTTACATTCCGTGTATTAGTGATATCTTATGATGTTTCTTTTTCTGTGTGACTTATTTCAGTTAGAATCATCATACCTGAATCCACTCATTGCGATGCTAAGGGCCTGATGACATAGATTTCATTGCTGAGTGATATTGCTTTGTAAGTAAATACCACAACTTCTTTATCCATTTTTCACTTTCTGCGATGTTGAACTTGTACTGTAAACGAGGTTCTTGTAAACAGAGCCGTTCCAAACTTTGGGGTGGCTGTGTCTTTTTGATTTTAATTTCCCTAAGCTATACGACCATAAGTGGCAGTGCCCTAGGCTCTGTTGCTTTGTTTTTTAGATGTTTCAGGAAACACCATACACTTCTCCCGAGTGTCTGTTGGCAATTTACATCCCGCCCATCAGCATAACAAGGCTCCCAGTTCTCCATGGCCTGTCCTGCCTTTCTGGATTTTACACTTTTTTCAGATGGCCCTTTTGACCGGGGGGAAGTGAGACTTCATTGTAGTGCAGATTTCCTTTGCAAGCTTGCTTGGTTGGCCAAAAAGGGCGTATGCGTTTTTTCCTGAATATATTCAGGAAAAAACGCATACGCCCTTTTTGGCCAAGTGCATCATTGTGGACGTTCTGCCTCTTTTCCTATGCTTTCAATGCAATTCCAGTCTACCTCCTGAAATCGGTTTCCTGCAATTCTGCCCCGCTTTCAAGTCCTCTTGGCAGCCTTACTTCAGTCTATTTTTGGACGATAGCTGTCATTTATAACTCTGCAGGTTTGTGAATTACAGTGCCCCTGAGCTCCTTTCTTCAACTCGCTTTCTTGTGACCTGGCCGCAACACCGCAGGATGGCTTCAGGCCCTAAT
Source organism: Stenella coeruleoalba (assembly GCF_951394435.1). Classification (NCBI taxonomy): domain Eukaryota; kingdom Metazoa; phylum Chordata; class Mammalia; order Artiodactyla; family Delphinidae; genus Stenella; species Stenella coeruleoalba. The sequence continues at coordinate 73,156 of NW_027646432.1, read as the reverse complement.
CTGCTTCGGGCCCGGCATGCTGAGCCTTTGGTTAATTCCTCTTCCTGGTGGGAAATGAGAGTTAAATTTGCCCGTCCAGACACCTCCAGCTAGCCTCTCATTGGTTCTCGCTATTCCTGTTCATCTTCCGCAGAAATTGCAAACTGGGCCAAACAGGAGGTTAAAGGGACTGACTCTCCAAGTGGGGAGAGTGTTAGTAAAGCGTCTGGAATGTTGCACCCGAGTACCAGGGGAGGAAAACTGAGACATATTTGAACACGTCTCCCGATCACATGGTTGATCATACTCTAGGTTCCACATGCATGTTTTAGCTGAAGGAAGAATACCTTAAACCTGGAGATTTGAGACCCGTGGAATGGGTACCATGCAATATGACTTCAAAGGGTCTTCATTTGCTCACCGAACCTCTCCAATCCTATCACTGCTGCGTTTACGCCCCTGTACACATGCTTGATTCTCTTTCGGAGACATAGCAATCCATAGGTTTTAAGATACTTACTAGTCAGGTACATTCTTAGGCGTTTAATATGGGGTGTTGAGTCCATTTCGTTGAGCAAGGAGTAGCTCTTGTCTATTCCATATTTGACTTAAGGAACTTTATCTGTGCTCATTTCAATCTCTGGTTTTATGCAGCACCCCAACTCACCTTTACCTTTAAGCAAGAATAAGTTGGTTTTCTAAATTTGAGACCCTGTTCTGTTCTGTAATTCAGTTCCTGTGTAGCCAAGTTTACATTCCGTGTATTACTGATATCTTATGATGTTTCTTTTTCTGTGTGACTTATTTCAGTTAGAATCATCACACCTGAATCCACTCATTGTGCTGCTAAGGGCCTGATGACACAAATTTCATTGCTGAGTGATATTGCTTTGTAAGTAAATACCACAACTTGTTTATCCATTTTTCACTTTCTGCGATGTTGAACTTGTACTGTAAACGAGGTTCTTGTAAACAGAGCCGTTCCAAACTTTGGGGTGGCTGTGTCTTTTTGATTTTAATTTCCCTAAGCTATACGACCATAAGTGGCAGTGCCCTAGGCTCTGTTGCTTTGTTTTTTAGATGTTTCAGGAAACACCATACACTTCTCCCGAGTGTCTGTTGGCAATTTACATCCCGCCCATCAGCATAACAAGGCTCCCAGTTCTCCATGGCCTGTCCTGCCTTTCTGGATTTTACACTTTTTTCAGATGGCCCTTTTGACCGGGGGGAAGTGAGACTTCATTGTAGTGCAGATTTCCTTTGCAAGCTTGCTTGGTTGGCCAAAAAGGGCGTATGCGTTTTTTCCTGAATATATTCAGGAAAAAACGCATACGCCCTTTTTGGCCAAGTGCATCATTGTGGACGTTCTGCCTCTTTTCCTATGCTTTCAATGCAATTCCAGTCTACCTCCTGAAATCGGTTTCCTGCAATTCTGCCCCGCTTTCAAGTCCTCTTGGCAGCCTTACTTCAGTCTATTTTTGGACGATAGCTGTCATTTATAACTCTGCAGGTTTGTGAATTACAGTGCCCCTGAGCTCCTTTCTTCAACTCGCTTTCTTGTGACCTGGCCGCAACACCGCAGGATGGCTTCAGGCCCTAATCTGGTTCCGGCCCGGCATGCTGAGCCTTTGGTTAATTCCTCTTCCTGGTGGGAAATGAGAGTTAAATTTGCCCGTCCAGACACCTCCAGCTAGCCTCTCATTGGTTCTCGCTATTCCTGTTCATCTTCCGCAGAAATTGCAAACTGGGCCAAACAGGAGGTTAAAGGGACTGACTCTCCAAGTGGGGAGAGTGTTAGTAAAGCGTCTGGAATGTTGCACCCGAGTACCAGGGGAGGAAAACTGAGACATATTTGAACACGTCTCCCGATCACATGGTTGATCATACTCTAGGTTCCACATGCATGTTTTAGCTGAAGGAAGAATACCTTAAACCTGGGTAGTTGAAACCCGTGGAATGGGTACCATGCAATATGACTTCAAAGGGTCTTCATTTGCTCACCGAACCTCTCCAATCCTATCACTGCTGCGTTTACGCCCCTGTACACATGCTTGATTCTCTTTCAGAGACATAGCAATCCATAGGTTTTAAGATACTTACTAGTCAGGTACATTCTTAGGCGTTTAATATGGGGTGTTTAGTCCATTTCGTTGAGCAAGGAGTAGCTCTTTTCTATTCCATATTTGGCTTAAGGAACTTTATCTGTGCTCATTTCAATCTCTGGTTTTATGCAGGACCCCAACTCACCTTTACCTTTAAGCAAGCATAAGTTGTTTTTCTAAATTTGAGACCCTGTTCTGTTCTGTAATTCAGTTCCTGTGTAGCCAAGTTTACATTCCGTGTATTACTGATATCTTATGATGTTTCTTTTTCTGTGTGACTTATTTCAGTTAGAATCATCATACCTGAATCCACTCATTGTGCTGCTAAGGGCCTGATGACACAGATTTCATTGCTGAGTGATATTGCTTTGTAAGTAAATACCACAACTTCTTTATCCATTTTTCACTTTCTGCGATGTTGAACTTGTACTGTAAACGAGGTTCTTGTAAACAGAGCCATTCCAAACTTTGGGGTGGCTGTGTCTTTTTGATTTTAATTTCCCTAAGCTATACGACCATAAGTGGAAATGCCCTAGGTTCTGTTGCTTTGTTTTTTAGATGTTTCAGGAAACACCATACACTTCTCCCAAGTGGTTGTTGGCAATTTACATCCCGCCCATCAGCATAACAAGGCTCCCAGTTCTCCATGGCCTGTCCTGCCTTTCTGGATTTTACACTTTTTTCAGATGGCCCTTTTGACCGGGGGGAAGTGAGACTTCATTGTAGTGCAGATTTCCTTTGCAAGCTTGCTTGGTTGGCCAAAAAGGGCGTATGCGTTTTTTCCTGAATATATTCAGGAAAAAACGCATACACCCTTTTTGGCCAAGTGCATCATTGTGGACGTTCTGCCTCTTTTCCTATGCTTTCAATGCAATTCCAGTCTACCTCCTGAAATCGGTTTCCTGCAATTCTGCCCCACTTTCAAGTCCTCTTGGCAGCCTTACTTCAGTCTATTTTTGGACGATAGCTGTCATTTATAACTCTGCAGGTTTGTGAATTACAGTGCCCCTGAGCTCCTTTCTTCAACTCGCTTTCTTGTGACCTGGCCGCAACACCGCAGGATGGCTTCAGGACCTAATCTGGTTCCGGCACGGCACGCTGAACCTTTGGTTAATTCCTCTTCCTGGTGGGAAATGAGAGTTAAATTTGCCCGTCCAGACACCTCCAGCTAGCCTCTCATTGGTTCTCGCTATTCCTGTTCATCTTCCGCAGAAATTGCAAACTGGGCCAAACAGGAGGTTAAAGGGACTGACTCTCCAAGTCGGGAGAGTGTTAGTAAAGGGTCTGGAATGTTGCACCCGAGTACCAGGGTACGAAAACTGAGACATATTTGAACACGTCTCCCGATCACATGGTTGATCATACTCTAGGTTCCACATGCATGTTTTAGCTGAAGGAAGAATACCTTAAACCTGGGTAGTTGAAACCCGTGGAATGGGTACCATGCAATATGACTTCAAAGGGTCTTCATTTGCTCACCGAACCTCTCCAATCCTATCACTGCTGCGTTTATGCCCCTGTACACATGCTTGATTCTCTTTTGGAGACATAGCAATCCATAGGTTTTAAGATACTTACTAGTCAGGAACATTCTTACGCGTTTAATATGGGGTGTTGAGTCCATTTCGTTGAGCAAGGAGTAGCTCTTGTCTATTCCATATTTGGCTTAAGGAACTTTATCTGTGCTCATTTCAATCTCTGGTTTTATGCAGCACCCCAACTCACCTTTACCCTTAAGCAAACGTAAGTTGGTTTTCTAAATTTGAGACCCTGTTCTGTTCTGTAATTCAGTTCCTGTGTAGGCAAGTTTACATTCCGTGTATTAGTGATATCTTATGATGTTTCTTTTTCTGTGTGACTTATTTCAGTTAGAATCATCATACCTGAATCCACTCATTGCGATGCTAAGGGCCTGATGACACAAATTTCATTGCTGAGTGATATTGCTTTGTAAGTGAATACCACAACTTCTTTATCCATTTTTCACTTTCTGCGATGTTGAACTTGTACTGTAAACGAGGTTCTTGTAAACAGAGCCGTTCCAAACTTTGGGGTGGCTGTGTCTTTTTGATTTTAATTTCCCTAAGCTATAGGACCATAAGTGGAAGTGCCCTAGGCTCTGTTGCTTTGTTTTTTAGATGTTTCAGGAAACACCATACACTTCTCCCGAGTGGTTGTTGGCAATTTACATCCCGCCCATCAGCATAACAAGGCTCCCAGTTCTCCATGGCCTGTCCTGCCTTTCTGGATTTTACACTTTTTTCAGATGGCCCTTTTGACCGGGGGGAAGTGAGACTTCATTGTAGTGCAGATTTCCTTTGCAAGCTTGCTTGGTTGGCCAAAAAGGGCGTATGCGTTTTTTCCTGAATATATTCAGGAAAAAACGCATACGCCCTTTTTGGCCAAGTGCATCATTGTGGACGTTCTGCCTCTTTTCCTATGCTTTCAATGCAATTCCAGTCTACCTCCTGAAATCGGTTTCCTGCAATTCTGCCCCGCTTTCAAGTCCTCTTGGCAGCCTTACTTCAGTCTATTTTTGGACGATAGCTGTCATTTATAACTCTGCAGGTTTGTGAATTACAGTGCCCCTGAGCTCCTTTCTTCAACTCGCTTTCTTGTGTCCTGGCCGCAACACCGCAGAATGGCTTCAGGCCCTAATCTGGTTCCGGCCCGGCATGCTGAGCCTTTGGTTAATTCCTCTTCCTGGTGGGAAATGAGAGTTAAATTTGCCCGTCCAGACACCTCCAGCTAGCCTCTCATTGGTTCTCGCTATTCCTGTTCATCTTCCGCAGAAATTGCAAACTGGGCCAAACAGGAGGTTAAAGGGACTGACTCTCCAAGTCGGGAGAGTGTTAGTAAAGCGTCTGGAATGTTGCACCCGAGTACCAGGGGAGGAAAACTGAGACATATTTGAACACGTCTCCCGTTCACATGGTTGATCATACTCTGGGTTCCACATGCATGTTTTAGCTGAAGGAAGAATACCTTAAACCTGGGTAGTTGAAACCCGTGGAATGGGTACCATGCAATATGACTTCAAAGGGTCTTCATTTGCTCACCGAACCTCTCCAATCCTATCACTGCTGCGTTTATTCCCCTGTACACACGCTTGATTCTCTTTTGGAGACATAGCAATCCATAGGTTTTAAGATACTTACTAGTCAGGTACATTCTTAGGGGTTTAATATGGGGTTTTGAGTCCATTTCATTGAGCAAGGAGTAGCTCTTGTCTATTCCATATTTGGCTTAAGGAACTTTATCTGTGCTCATTTCAATCTCTGGTTTTATGCAGCACCCCAACTCACCTTTCCCCTTAAGCAAGCATAAGTTGGTTTTCTAAATTTGAGACCCTGTTCTGTTCTGTAATTCAGTTCCTCTGTAGCCAAGTTTACATTCCGTGTATTACTGATATCTTATGATGTTTCTTTTTCTGTGTGACTTATTTCAGTTAGAATCATCATACCTGAATCCACTCATTGTGCTGCTAAGGGCCTGATGACACAGATTTCATTGCTGAGTGATACTGCTTTGTAAGTAAATACCACAACTTCTTTATCCATTTTTCACTTTCTGCGATGTTGAACTTGTACTGTAAACGAGGTTCTTGTAAACAGAGCCATTCCAAACATTGGGGTGGCTGTGTCTTTTTGATTTTAATTTCCCTAAGCTATAGGACCATAAGTGGAAATGCCCTAGGTTCTGTTGCTTTGTTTTTTAGATGTTTCAGGAAACACCATACACTTCTCCCGAGTGTCTGTTGGCAATTTACATCCCGCCCATCAGCATAACAAGGCTCCCAGTTCTCCATGGCCTGTCCTGCCTTTCTGGATTTTACACTTTTTTCAGATGGCCCTTTTGACCGGGGGGAAGTGAGACTTCATTGTAGTGCAGATTTCCTTTGCAAGCTTGCTTGGTTGGCCAAAAAGGGCGTATGCGTTTTTTCCTGAATATATTCAGGAAAAAACGCATACGCCCTTTTTGGCCAAGTGCATCATTGTGGACGTTCTGCCTCTTTTCCTATGCTTTCAATGCAATTCCAGTCTACCTCCTGAAATTGGTTTCCTGCAATTCTGCCCCGCTTTCAAGTCCTCTTGGCAGCCTTACTTCAGTCTATTTTTGGACGATAGCTGTCATTTATAACTCTGCAGGTTTGTGAATTACAGTGCCCCTGAGCTCCTTTCTTCAACTCGCTTTCTTGTGATCTGGCCGCAACACCACAGGATGGCTTCAGGACCTAATCTGGTTCCGGCACGGCATGCTGAACCTTTGGTTAATTCCTCTTCCTGGTGGGAAATGAGAGTTAAATTTGCCCGTCCAGACACCTCCAGCTAGCCTCTCATTGGTTCTCGCTATTCCTGTTCATCTTCCGCAGAAATTGCAAACTGGGCCAAACAGGAGGTTAAAGGGACTGACTCTCCAAGTCGGGAGAGTGTTAGTAAAGCGTCTGGAATGTTGCACCCGAGTACCACGGTACGAAAACTGAGACATATTTGAACACGTCTCCCGATCACATGGTTGATCATACTCTAGGTTCCACATGCATGTTTTAGCTGAAGGAAGAATACCTTAAACCTGGGTAGTTGAAACCCGTGGAATGGGTACCATGCAATATGACTTCAAAGGGTCTTCATTTGCTCACCGAACCTCTCCAATCCTATCACTGCTTCGTTTATGCCCCTGTACACATGCTTGATTCTCTTTTGGAGACATAGCAATCCATAGGTTTTAAGATACTTACTAATCAGGAACATTCTTACGCGTTTAATATGGGGTGTTGAGTCCATTTCGTTGAGCAAGGAGTAGCTCTTGTCTATTCCATATTTGGCTTAAGGAACTTTATCTGTGCTCATTTCAATCTCTGGTTTTATGCAGCACCCCAACTCACCTTTACCCTTAAGCAAGCATAAGTTGGTTTTCTAAATTTGAGACCCTGTTCTGTTCTGTAATTCAGTTCCTGTGTAGGCAAGTTTACATTCCGTGTATTAGTGATATCTTATGATGTTTCTTTTTCTGTGTGACTTATTTCAGTTAGAATCATCATACCTGAATCCACTCATTGCGATGCTAAGGGCCTGATGACATAGATTTCATTGCTGAGTGATATTGCTTTGTAAGTGAATACCACAACTTCTTTATCCATTTTTCACTTTCTGCGATGTTGAACTTGTACTGTAAACGAGGTTCTTGTAAACAGAGCCGTTCCAAACTTTGGGGTGGCTGTGTCTTTTTGATTTTAATTTCCCTAAGCTATAGGACCATAAGTGGCAGTGCCCTAGGCTCTGTTGCTTTGTTTTTTAGATGTTTCAGGAAACACCATACAGTTCTCCCAAGTGGTTGTTGGCAATTTACATCCCGCCCATCAGCATAACAAGGCTCCCAGTTCTCCATGGCCTGTCCTGCCTTTCTGGATTTTACACTTTTTTCAGATGGCCCTTTTGACCGGGGGGAAGTGAGACTTCATTGTAGTGCAGATTTCCTTTGCAAGCTTGCTTGGTTGGCCAAAAAGGGCGTATGCGTTTTTTCCTGAATATATTCAGGAAAAAACGCATACGCCCTTTTTGGCCAAGTGCATCATTGTGGACGTTCTGCCTCTTTTCCTATGCTTTCAATGCAATTCCAGTCTACCTCCTGAAATTGGTTTCCTGCAATTCTGCCCCGCTTTCAAGTCCTCTTGGCAGCCTTACTTCAGTCTATTTTTGGACGATAGCTGTCATTTATAACTCTGCAGGTTTGTGAATTACAGTGCCCCTGAGCTCCTTTCTTCAACTCGCTTTCTTGTGACCTGGCCGCAACACCGCAGGATGGCTTCAGGACCTAATCTGGTTCCGGCACGGCACGCTGAACCTTTGGTTAATTCCTCTTCCTGGTGGGAAATGAGAGTTAAATTTGCCCGTCCAGACACCTCCAGCTAGCCTCTCATTGGTTCTCGCTATTCCTGTTCATCTTCCGCAGAAATTGCAAACTGGGCCAAACAGGAGGTTAAAGGGACTGACTCTCCAAGTCGGGAGAGTGTTAGTAAAGCGTCTGGAATGTTGCACCCGAGTACCAGGGGAGGAAAACTAAGACATATTTGAACACGTCTCCCGTTCACATGGTTGATCATACTCTGGGTTCCACATGCATGTTTTAGCTGAAGGAAGAATACCTTAAACCTGGGTAGTTGAAACCCGTGGAATGGGTACCATGCAATATGACTTCAAAGGGTCTTCATTTGCTCACCGAACCTCTCCAATCCTATCACTGCTGCGTTTATTCCCCTGTACACACGCTTGATTCTCTTTTGGAGACATAGCAATCCATAGGTTTTAAGATACTTACTAGTCAGGTACATTCTTAGGGGTTTAATATGGGGTTTTGAGTCCATTTCGTTGAGCAAGGAGTAGCTCTTGTCTATTCCATATTTGGCTTAAGGAACTTTATCTGTGCTCATTTCAATCTCTGGTTTTATGCAGCACCCCAACTCACCTTTCCCCTTAAGCAAGCATAAGTTGGTTTTCTAAATTTGAGACCCTGTTCTGTTCTGTAATTCAGTTCCTCTGTAGCCAAGTTTACATTCCGTGTATTACTGATATCTTATGATGTTTCTTTTTCTGTGTGACTTATTTCAGTTAGAATCATCATACCTGAATCCACTCATTGTGCTGCTAAGGGCCTGATGACACAGATTTCATTGCTGAGTGATATTGCTTTGTAAGTAAATACCACAACTTCTTTATCCATTTTTCACTTTCTGCGATGTTGAACTTGTACTGTAAACGAGGTTCTTGTAAACAGAGCCATTCCAAACTTTGGGGTGGCTGTGTCTTTTTGATTTTAATTTCCCTAAGCTATAGGACCATAAGTGGAAATGCCCTAGGTTCTGTTGCTTTGTTTTTTAGATGTTTCAGGAAACACCATACACTTCTCCCAAGTGGTTGTTGGCAATTTACATCCCGCCCATCAGCATAACAAGGCTCCCAGTTCTCCATGGCCTGTCCTGCCTTTCTGGATTTTACACTTTTTTCAGATGGCCCTTTTGACCGGGGGGAAGTGAGACTTCATTGTAGTGCAGATTTCCTTTGCAAGCTTGCTTGGTTGGCCAAAAAGGGCGTATGCGTTTTTTCCTGAATATATTCAGGAAAAAACGCATACGCCCTTTTTGGCCAAGTGCATCATTGTGGACGTTCTGCCTCTTTTCCTATGCTTTCAATGCAATTCCAGTCTACCTCCTGAAATTGGTTTCCTGCAATTCTGCCCCGCTTTCAAGTCCTCTTGGCAGCCTTACTTCAGTCTATTTTTGGACGATAGCTGTCATTTATAACTCTGCAGGTTTGTGAATTACAGTGCCCCTGAGCTCCTTTCTTCAACTCGCTTTCTTGTGACCTGGCCGCAACACCGCAGGATGGCTTCAGGACCTAATCTGGTTCTGGCACGGCACGCTGAACCTTTGGTTAATTCCTCTTCCTGGTGGGAAATGAGAGTTAAATTTGCCCGTCCAGACACCTCCAGCTAGCCTCTCATTGGTTCTCGCTATTCCTGTTCATCTTCCGCAGAAATTGCAAACTGGGCCAAACAGGAGGTTAAAGGGACTGACTCTCCAAGTCGGGAGAGTGTTAGTAAAGCGTCTGGAATGTTGCACCCGAGTACCAGGGTACGAAAACTGAGACATATTTGAACACGTCTCCCGATCACATGGTTGATCATACTCTAGGTTCCACATGCATGTTTTAGCTGAAGGAAGAATACCTTAAACCTGGGTAGTTGAAACCCGTGGAATGGGTACCATGCAATATGACTTCAAAGGGTCTTCATTTGCTCACCGAACCTCTCCAATCCTATCACTGCTGCGTTTATGCCCCTGTACACATGCTTGATTCTCTTTTGGAGACATAGCAATCCATAGGTTTTAAGATACTTACTAGTCAGGAACATTCTTACGCGTTTAATATGGGGTGTTGAGTCCATTTCGTTGAGCAAGGAGTAGCTCTTGTCTATTCCATATTTGGCTTAAGGAACTTTATCTGTGCTCATTTCAATCTCTGGTTTTATGCAGCACCCCAACTCACCTTTACCCTTAAGCAAGCATAAGTTGGTTTTCTAAATTTGAGACCCTGTTCTGTTCTGTAATTCAGTTCCTGTGTAGGCAAGTTTACATTCCGTGTATTAGTGATATCTTATGATGTTTCTTTTTCTGTGTGACTTATTTCAGTTAGAATCATCATACCTGAATCCACTCATTGCGATGCTAAGGGCCTGATGACATAGATTTCATTGCTGAGTGATATTGCTTTGTAAGTGAATACCACAACTTCTTTATCCATTTTTCACTTTCTGCGATGTTGAACTTGTACTGTAAACGAGGTTCTTGTAAACAGAGCCGTTCCAAACTTTGGGGTGGCTGTGTCTTTTTGATTTTAATTTCCCTAAGCTATAGGACCATAAGTGGAAGTGCCCTAGGCTCTGTTGCTTTGTTTTTTAGATGTTTCAGGAAACACCATACACTTCTCCCGAGTGGTTGTTGGCAATTTACATCCCGCCCATCAGCATAACAAGGCTCCCAGTTCTCCATGGCCTGTCCTGCCTTTCTGGATTTTACACTTTTTTCAGATGGCCCTTTTGACCGGGGGGAAGTGAGACTTCATTGTAGTGCAGATTTCCTTTGCAAGCTTGCTTGGTTGGCCAAAAAGGGCGTATGCGTTTTTTCCTGAATATATTCAGGAAAAAACGCATACGCCCTTTTTGGCCAAGTGCATCATTGTGGACGTTCTGCCTCTTTTCCTATGCTTTCAATGCAATTCCAGTCTACCTCCTGAAATCGGTTTCCTGCAATTCTGCCCCGCTTTCAAGTCCTCTTGGCAGCCTTACTTCAGTCTATTTTTGGACGATAGCTGTCATTTATAACTCTGCAGGTTTGTGAATTACAGTGCCCCTGAGCTCCTTTCTTCAACTCGCTTTCTTTTGAGCTGGCCGCAACACCGCAGGATGGCTTCAGGCCCTAATCTGGTTCCGGCACGGCACGCTGAGCCTTTGGTTATTTCCTCTTCCTGGTGGGAAATGAGAGTTAAATTTGCCCGTCCAGACACCTCCAGCTAGCCTCTCATTGGTTCTCGCTATTCCTGTTCATCTTCCGCAGAAATTGCAAACTCGGCCAAACAGGAGGTTAAAGGCGCTGACTCTCCAAGTCGGGAGAGTGTTAGTAAAGCGTCTGGAATGTTGCACCCGAGTACCAGGGGAGGAAAACTGAGACATATTTGAACACGTCTCCCGTTCACATGGTTGATCATACTTGGGTTCCACATGCATGTTTTAGCTGAAGGAAGAATACCTTAAACCTGGAGAGTTGAGACCCGTGTAATGGGTACCATGCAATATGACTTCAAAGGGTCTTCATTTGCTCACCGAACCTCTCCAATCCTATCACTGCTGCGTTTATGCCCCTGTACACATGCTTGATTCTCTTTCGGAGACATAGCAATCCATAGGTTTTAAGATACTTACTAGTCAGGTACATTCTTAGGCGTTTAATATGCGGTGTTGAGTCCATTTCGTTGAGCAAGGAGTAGCTCTTGTCTATTCCATATTTGACTTAAGGAACTTTATCTGTGCTCATTTCAATCTCTGGTTTTATGCAGCACCCCAACTCACCTTTACCCTTAAGCAAGCATAAGTTGGTTTTCTAAATTTGAGACCCTGTTCTGTTCTGTAATTCAGTTCCTGTGTAGCCAAGTTTACATTCCGTGTATTACTGATATCTTATGATGTTTCTTTTTCTGTGTGACTTACTTCAGTTAGAATCATCATACCTGAATCCACTCATTGTGCTGCTAAGGGCCTGATGACACAGATTTCATTGCTGAGTGATATTGCTTTGTAAGTAAATACCACAACTTCTTTATCCATTTTTCACTTTCTGCGATGTTGAACTTGTACTGTAAACGAGGTTCTTGTAAACAGAGGCGTCCCAAACTTTGGGGTGGCTGTGTCTTTTTGATTTTAATTTCCCTAAGCTATAGGACCATAAGTGGCAGTGCCCTAGGCTCTGTTGCTTTGTTTTTTAGATGTTTCAGGAAACACCATACACTTCTCCCGAGTGGTTGTTGGCAATTTACATCCCGCCCATCAGCATAACAAGGCTCCCAGTTCTCCATGGCCTGTCCTGCCTTTCTGGATTTTACACTTTTTTCAGATGGCCCTTTTGACCGGGGGGAAGTGAGACTTCATTGTAGTGCAGATTTCCTTTGCAAGCTTGCTTGGTTGGCCAAAAAGGACGTATGCGATTTTTCCTGAATATATTCAGGAAAAAACGCATACGTCCTTTTTGGCCAAGTGCATCATTGTGGACGTTCTGCCTCTTTTCCTATGCTTGCAATGCAATTCCAGTCTACCTCCTGAAATCAGTTTCCTGCAATTCTGCCCCGCTTTCAAGTCCTCTTGGCAGCCTTACTTCAGTCTATTTTTGGACGATAGCTGTCATTTATAACTCTGCAGGTTTGTGAATTACAGTGCCCCTGAGCTCCTTTCTTCAACTCGCTTTCTTGTGACCTGGCCGCAACACCGCAGAATGGCTTCAGGCCCTAATCTGGTTCCGGCCCGGCATGCTGAGCCTTTGGTTAATTCCTCTTCCTGGTGGGAAATGAGAGTTAAATTTGCCCGTCCAGACACCTCCAGCTAGCCTCTCATTGGTTCTCGCTATTCCTGTTCATCTTCCGCAGAAATTGCAAACTGGGCCAAACAGGAGGTTAAAGGGACTGACTCTCCAAGTCGGGAGAGTGTTAGTAAAGTGTCTGGAATGTTGCACCCGAGTACCAGGGGAGGAAAACTGAGACATATTTGAACACGTCTCCCGTTCACATGGTTGATCATACTCTGGGTTCCACATGCATGTTTTAGCTGAAGGAAGAATACCTTAAACCTGGGTAGTTGAAACCCGTGGAATGGGTACCACGCAATATGACTTCAAAGAGTCTTCATTTGCTCACCGAACCTCTCCAATCCTATCACTGCTGCGTTTATTCCCCTGTACACACGCTTGATTCTCTTTTGGAGACATAGCAATCCATAGGTTTTAAGATACTTACTAGTCAGGTACATTCTTAGGCGTTTAATATGGGGTTTTGAGTCCATTTCGTTGAGCAAGGAGTAGCTCTTGTCTATTCCATATTTGGCTTAAGGAACTTTATCTGTGCTCATTTCAATCTCTGGTTTTATGCAGCACCCCAACTCACCTTTCCCCTTAAGCAAGCATAAGTTGGTTTTCTAAATTTGAGACCCTGTTCTGTTCTGTAATTCAGTTCCTGTGTAGCCAAGTTTACATTCCGTGTATTACTGATATCTTATGATGTTTCTTTTTCTGTGTGACTTATTTCAGTTAGAATCATCATACCTGAATCCACTCATTGTGCTGCTAAGGGCCTGATGACACAGATTTCATTGCTGAGTGATATTGCTTTGTAAGTAAATACCACAACTTCTTTATCCATTTTTCACTTTCTGCGATGTTGAACTTGTACTGTAAACGAGGTTCTTGTAAACAGAGCCATTCCAAACTTTGGGGTGGCTGTGTCTTTTTGATTTTAATTTCCCTAAGCTATAGGACCATAAGTGGAAATGCCCTAGGTTCTGTTGCTTTGTTTTTTAGATGTTTCAGGAAACACCATACACTTCTCCCAAGTGGTTGTTGGCAATTTACATCCCGCCCATCAGCATAACAAGGCTCCCAGTTCTCCATGGCCTGTCCTGCCTTTCTGGATTTTACACTTTTTTCAGATGGCCCTTTTGACCGGGGGGAAGTGAGACTTCATTGTAGTGCAGATTTCCTTTGCAAGCTTGCTTGGTTGGCCAAAAAGGGCGTATGCGTTTTTTCCTGAATATATTCAGGAAAAAACGCATACGCCCTTTTTGGCCAAGTGCATCATTGTGGACGTTCTGCCTCTTTTCCTATGCTTTCAATGCAATTCCAGTCTACCTCCTGAAATCGGTTTCCTGCAATTCTGCCCCGCTTTCAAGTCCTCTTGGCAGCCTTACTTCAGTCTATTTTTGGACGATAGCTGTCATTTATAACTCTGCAGGTTTGTGAATTACAGTGCCCCTGAGCTCCTTTCTTCAACTCGCTTTCTTGTGACCTGGCCGCAACACCGCAGGATGGCTTCAGGACCTAATCTGGTTCCGGCACGGCACGCTGAACCTTTGGTTAATTCCTCTTCCTGGTGGGAAATGAGAGTTAAATTTGCCCGTCCAGACACCTCCAGCTAGCCTCTCATTGGTTCTCGCTATTCCTGTTCATCTTCCGCAGAAATTGCAAACTGGGCCAAACAGGAGGTTAAAGGGACTGACTCTCCAAGTCGGGAGAGTGTTAGTAAAGCGTCTGGAATGTTGCACCCGAGTACCAGGGTACGAAAACTGAGACATATTTGAACACGTCTCCCGTTCACATGGTTGATCATACTTGGGATCCACATGCATGTTTTAGCTGAAGGAAGAATACCTTAAACCTGGAGAGTTGAGACCCGTGGAATGGGTACCATGCAATATGACTTCAAAGGGTCTTCATTTGCTCACCGAACCTCTCCAATCCTATCACTGCTGCGTTTATGCCCCTGTACACATGCTTGATTCTCTTTTGGAGACATAGCAATCCATAGGTTTTACGATACTTACTAGTCAGGTACATTCTTAGGCGTTTAATATGCGGTGTTGAGTCCATTTCGTTGAGCAAGGAGTAGCTCTTGTCTATTCCACATTTGACTTAAGGAACTTTATCTGTGCTCATTTCAATCTCTGGTTTTATGCAGCACCCCAACTCACCTTTACCCTTAAGCAAGCATAAGTTGGTTTTCTAAATTTTAGACCCTGTTCTGTTTTGGAATTCAGTTCCTGTGTAGCCAAGTTTACATTCCGTGTATTAGTGATATCTTATGATGTTTCTTTTTCTGTGTGACTTATTTCAGTTAGAATCATCGTACCTGAATCCACTCATTGTGCTGCTAAGGGCCTGATGACATAGATTTCATTGCTGAGTGATATTGCTTTGTAAGTAAATACCACAACTTCTTTATCCATTTTTCACTTTCTGCAATGTTGAACTTGTATTGTAAACGAGGTTCTTGTAAACAGAGCCGTCCCAAACTTTGGGGTGGCTGTGTCTTTTTGATTTTAATTTCCCTAAGCTATAGGACCATAAGTGGAAGTGCCCTAGGTTCTGTTGCTTTGTTTTTGACATGTTTCAGGAAACACCATACACTTCTCCCGAGTGGTTCTTGGCAATTTACATCCCGCCCATCAGCATAACAAGGCTCCCAGTTCTCCATGGCCTGTCCTGCCTTTCTGGATTTTACACTTTTTTCAGATGGCCCTTTTGACCGGGGGGAAGTGAGACTTCATTGTAGTGCAGATTTCCTTTGCAAGCTTGCTTGGTTGGCCAAAAAGGGCGTATGCGTTTTTTCCTGAATATATTCAGGAAAAAACGCATACGCCCTTTTTGGCCAAGTGCATCATTGTGGACGTTCTGCCTCTTTTCCTATGCTTTCAATGCAATTCCAGTCTACCTCCTGAAATCGGTTTCCTGCAATTCTGCCCCGCTTTCAAGTCCTCTTGGCAGCCTTACTTCAGTCTATTTTTGGACGATAGCTGTCATTTATAACTCTGCAGGTTTGTGAATTACAGTGCCCCTGAGCTCCTTTCTTCAACTCGCTTTCTTTTGAGCTGGCCGCAACACCGCAGGATGGCTTCAGGCCCTAATCTGGTTCCGGCACGGCACGCTGAGCCTTTGGTTATTTCCTCTTCCTGGTGGGAAATGAGAGTTAAATTTGCCCGTCCAGACACCTCCAGCTAGCCTCTCATTGGTTCTCGCTATTCCTGTTCATCTTCCGCAGAAATTGCAAACTGGGCCAAACAGGAGGTTAAAGGGACTGACTCTCCAAGTCGGGAGAGTGTTAGTAAAGCGTCTGGAATGTTGCACCCGAGTACCAGGGTACGAAAACTGAGACATATTTGAACACGTCTCCCGTTCACATGGTTGATCATACTTGGGATCCACATGCATGTTTTAGCTGAAGGAAGAATACCTTAAACCTGGAGAGTTGAGACCCGTGGAATGGGTACCATGCAATATGACTTCAAAGGGTCTTCATTTGCTCACCGAACCTCTCCAATCCTATCACTGCTGCGTTTATGCCCCTGTACACATGCTTGATTCTCTTTTGGAGACATAGCAATCCATAGGTTTTACGATACTTACTAGTCAGGTACATTCTTAGGCGTTTAATATGCGGTGTTGAGTCCATTTCGTTGAGCAAGGAGTAGCTCTTGTCTATTCCACATTTGACTTAAGGAACTTTATCTGTGCTCATTTCAATCTCTGGTTTTATGCAGCACCCCAACTCACCTTTACCCTTAAGCAAGCATAAGTTGGTTTTCTAAATTTTAGACCCTGTTCTGTTTTGGAATTCAGTTCCTGTGTAGCCAAGTTTACATTCCGTGTATTAGTGATATCTTATGATGTTTCTTTTTCTGTGTGACATATTTCAGTTAGAATCATCGTACCTGAATCCACTCATTGTGCTGCTAAGGGCCTGATGACATAGATTTCATTGCTGAGTGATATTGCTTTGTAAGTAAATACCACAACTTCTTTATCCATTTTTCACTTTCTGCAATGTTGAACTTGTATTGTAAACGAGGTTCTTGTAAACAGAGCCGTCCCAAACTTTGGGGTGGCTGTGTCTTTTTGATTTTAATTTCCCTAAGCTATAGGACCATAAGTGGAAGTGCCCTAGGTTCTGTTGCTTTGTTTTTGACATGTTTCAGGAAACACCATACACTTCTCCCGAGTGGTTCTTGGCAATTTACATCCCGCCCATCAGCATAACAAGGCTCCCAGTTCTCCATGGCCTGTCCTGCCTTTCTGGATTTTACACTTTTTTCAGATGGCCCTTTTGACCGGGGGGAAGTGAGACTTCATTGTAGTGCAGATTTCCTTTGCAAGCTTGCTTGGTTGGCCAAAAAGGGCGTATGCGTTTTTTCCTGAATATATTCAGGAAAAAACGCATACGCCCTTTTTGGCCAAGTGCATCATTGTGGACGTTCTGCCTCTTTTCCTATGCTTTCAATGCAATTCCAGTCTACCTCCTGAAATCGGTTTCCTGCAATTCTGCCCCGCTTTCAAGTCCTCTTGGCAGCCTTACTTCAGTCTATTTTTGGACGATAGCTGTCATTTATAACTCTGCAGGTTTGTGAATTACAGTGCCCCTGAGCTCCTTTCTTCAACTCGCTTTCTTTTGAGCTGGCCGCAACACCGCAGGATGGCTTCAGGCCCTAATCTGGTTCCGGCACGGCACGCTGAGCCTTTGGTTATTTCCTCTTCCTGGTGGGAAATGAGAGTTAAATTTGCCCGTCCAGACACCTCCAGCTAGCCTCTCATTGGTTCTCGCTATTCCTGTTCATCTTCCGCAGAAATTGCAAACTCGGCCAAACAGGAGGTTAAAGGCGCTGACTCTCCAAGTCGGGAGAGTGTTAGTAAAGCGTCTGGAATGTTGCACCCGAGTACCAGGGGAGGAAAACTGAGACATATTTGAACACGTCTCCCGTTCACATGGTTGATCATACTTGGGTTCCACATGCATGTTTTAGCTGAAGGAAGAATACCTTAAACCTGGAGAGTTGAGACCCGTGTAATGGGTACCATGCAATATGACTTCAAAGGGTCTTCATTTGCTCACCGAACCTCTCCAATCCTATCACTGCTGCGTTTATGCCCCTGTACACATGCTTGATTCTCTTTCGGAGACATAGCAATCCATAGGTTTTAAGATACTTACTAGTCAGGTACATTCTTAGGCGTTTAATATGCGGTGTTGAGTCCATTTCGTTGAGCAAGGAGTAGCTCTTGTCTATTCCATATTTGACTTAAGGAACTTTATCTGTGCTCATTTCAATCTCTGGTTTTATGCAGCACCCCAACTCACCTTTACCCTTAAGCAAGCATAAGTTGGTTTTCTAAATTTGAGACCCTGTTCTGTTCTGTAATTCAGTTCCTGTGTAGCCAAGTTTACATTCCGTGTATTACTGATATCTTATGATGTTTCTTTTTCTGTGTGACTTACTTCAGTTAGAATCATCATACCTGAATCCACTCATTGTGCTGCTAAGGGCCTGATGACACAGATTTCATTGCTGAGTGATATTGCTTTGTAAGTAAATACCACAACTTCTTTATCCATTTTTCACTTTCTGCGATGTTGAACTTGTACTGTAAACGAGGTTCTTGTAAACAGAGGCGTCCCAAACTTTGGGGTGGCTGTGTCTTTTTGATTTTAATTTCCCTAAGCTATAGGACCATAAGTGGCAGTGCCCTAGGCTCTGTTGCTTTGTTTTTTAGATGTTTCAGGAAACACCATACACTTCTCCCAAGTGGTTGTTGGCAATTTACATCCCGCCCATCAGCATAACAAGGCTCCCAGTTCTCCATGGCCTGTCCTGCCTTTCTGGATTTTACACTTTTTTCAGATGGCCCTTTTGACCGGGGGGAAGTGAGACTTCATTGTAGTGCAGATTTCCTTTGCAAGCTTGCTTGGTTGGCCAAAAAGGACGTATGCGTTTTTTCCTGAATATATTCAGGAAAAAACGCATATGCCCTTTTTGGCCAAGTGCATCATTGTGGACGTTCTGCCTCTTTTCCTATGCTTGCAATGCAATTCCAGTCTACCTCCTGAAATCGGTTTCCTGCAATTCTGCCCCGCTTTCAAGTCCTCTTGGCAGCCTTACTTCAGTCTATTTTTGGACGATAGCTGTCATTTATAACTCTGCAGGTTTGTGAATTACAGTGCCCCTGAGCTCCTTTCTTCAACTCGCTTTCTTGTGACCTGGCCGCAACACCGCAGGATGGCTTCAGGCCCTAATCTGGTTCCGGTACGGCACGCTGAGCCTTTGGTAATTTCCTCTTCCTGGTGGGAAATGAGAGTTAAATTTGCCCGTCCAGACACCTCCAGCTAGCCTCTCATTGGTTCTCGCTATTCCTGTTCATCTTCCGCAGAAATTGCAAACTGGGCCAAACAGGAGGTTAAAGGCGCTGACTCTCCAAGTGGGGAGAGTGTTAGTAAAGCGTCTGGAATGTTGCACCCGAGTACCAGGGGAGGAAAACTGAGACATATTTGAACACGTCTCCCGTTCACATGGTTGATCATACTTGGGTTCCACATGCATGTTTTAGCTGAAGGAAGAATACCTTAAACCTGGAGAGTTGAGACCCGTGGAATGGGTACCATGCAATATGACTTCAAAGGGTCTTCATTTGCTCACCGAACCTCTCCAATCCTATCACTGCTGCGTTTATGCCCCTGTACACACGCTTGGTTCTCTTTTGGAGACATAGCAATCCATAGGTTTTAAGATACTTACTAGTCAGGTACATTCTTAGGCGTTTAATATGGGGTGTTGAGTCCATTTCGTTGAGCAAGGAGTAGCTCTTGTCTATTCCATATTTGACTTAAGGAACTTTATCTGTGCTCATTTCAATCTCTGGTTTTATGCAGCACCCCAACTCACCTTTTCCCTTAAGCAAGCATAAGTTGGTTTTCTAAATTTGAGACCCTGTTCTGTTCTGTAATTCAGTTCCTGTGTAGCCAAGTTTACATTCCGTGTATTACTGATATCTTATGATGTTTCTTTTTCTGTGTGACTTACTTCAGTTAGAATCATCATACCTGAATCCACTCATTGTGCTGCTAAGGGCCTGATGACACAGATTTCATTGCTGAGTGATATTGCTTTGTAAGTAAATACCACAACTTCTTTATCCATTTTTCACTTTCTGCGATGTTGAACTTGTACTGTAAACGAGGTTCTTGTAAACAGAGCCGTTCCAAACTTTGGGGTGGCTGTGTCTTTTTGATTTTAATTTCCCTAAGCTATAGGACCATAAGTGGAAGTGCCCTAGGTTCTGTTGCTTTGTTTTTTAGATGTTTCAGGAAACACCATACACTTCTCCCGAGTGGTTGTTGGCAATTTACATCCCGCCCATCAGCATAACAAGGCTCCCAGTTCTCCATGGCCTGTCCTGCCTTTCTGGATTTTACACTTTTTTCAGATGGCCCTTTTGACCGGGGGGAAGTGAGACTTCATTGTAGTGCAGATTTCCTTTGCAAGCTTGCTTGGTTGGCCAAAAAGGGCGTATGCGTTTTTTCCTGAATATATTCAGGAAAAAACGCATACGCCCTTTTTGGCCAAGTGCATCATTGTGGACGTTCTGCCTCTTTTCCTATGCTTTCAATGCAATTCCAGTCTACCTCCTGAAATCAGTTTCCTGCAATTCTGCCCCGCTTTCAAGTCCTCTTGGCAGCCTTACTTCAGTCTATTTTTGGACGATAGCTGTCATT
Organism: Stenella coeruleoalba; assembly: GCF_951394435.1. NCBI lineage: Eukaryota > Metazoa > Chordata > Mammalia > Artiodactyla > Delphinidae > Stenella > Stenella coeruleoalba. Next base: position 52,725 of record NW_027646432.1, on the reverse strand, counting down.
TATAACTCTGCAGGTTTGTGAATTACAGTGCCCCTGAGCTCCTTTCTTCAACTCGCTTTCTTTTGAGCTGGCCGCAACACCGCAGGATGGCTTCAGGCCCTAATCTGGTTCCGGCACGGCACGCTGAGCCTTTGGTTAATTCCTCTTCCTGGTGGAAATGAGAGTTAAATTTGCCCGTCCAGACACCTCCAGCTAGCCTCTCATTGGTTCTCGCTATTCCTGTTCATCTTCCGCAGAAATTGCAAACTGGGCCAAACAGGAGGTTAAAGGGACTGACTCTCCAAGTGGGGAGAGTGTTAGTAAAGCGTCTGGAATGTTGCACCCGAGTACCAGGGGAGGAAAACTGAGACATATTTGAACACGTCTCCCGATCACATGGTTGATCATACTTGGGTTCCACATGCATGTCTTAGCTGAAGGAAGAATACCTTAAACCTGGAGAGTTGAGACCCGTGTAATGGGTACCATGCAATATGACTTCAAAGGGTCTTCATTTGCTCACCGAACCTCTCCAATCCTATCACTGCTGCGTTTATGCCCCTGTACACATGCTTGATTCTCTTTCGGAGACATAGCAATCCATAGGTTTTAAGATACTTACTAGTCAGGTACATTCTTAGGCGTTTAATATGGGGTGTTGAGTCCATTTCGTTGAGCAAGGAGTAGCTCTTGTCTATTCCATATTTGGCTTAAGGAACTTTATCTGTGCTCATTTCAATCTCTGGTTTTATGCAGCACCCCAACTCACCTTTCCCCTTAAGCAAGCATAAGTTGGTTTTCTAAATTTGAGACCCTGTTCTGTTCTGTAATTCAGTTCCTGTGTAGCCAAGTTTACATTCCGTGTATTACTGATATCTTATGATGTTTCTTTTTCTGTGTGACTTACTTCAGTTAGAATCATCATACCTGAATCCACTCATTGTGCTGCTAAGGGCCTGATGACACAGATTTCATTGCTGAGTGATATTGCTTTGTAAGTAAATACCACATCTTCTTTATCCATTTTTCACTTTCTGCGATGTTGAACTTGTACTGTAAACGAGGTTCTTGTAAACAGAGCCGTTCCAAACTTTGGGGTGGCTGTGTCTTTTTGATTTTAATTTCCCTAAGCTATAGGACCATAAGTGGAAGTGCCCTAGGTTCTGTTGCTTTGTTTTTTAGATGTTTCAGGAAACACCATACACTTCTCCCGAGTGGTTGTTGGCAATTTACATCCCGCCCATCAGCATAACAAGGCTCCCAGTTCTCCATGGCCTGTCCTGCCTTTCTGGATTTTACACTTTTTTCAGATGGCCCTTTTGACCGGGGGGAAGTGAGACTTCATTGTAGTGCAGATTTCCTTTGCAAGCTTGCTTGGTTGGCCAAAAAGGGCGTATGCGTTTTTTCCTGAATATATTCAGGAAAAAACGCATACGCCCTTTTTGGCCAAGTGCATCATTGTGGACGTTCTGCCTCTTTTCCTATGCTTTCAATGCAATTCCAGTCTACCTCCTGAAATCGGTTTCCTGCAATTCTGCCCCGCTTTCAAGTCCTCTTGGCAGCCTTACTTCAGTCTATTTTTGGACGATAGCTGTCATTTATAACTCTGCAGGTTTGTGAATTACAGTGCCCCTGAGCTCCTTTCTTCAACTCGCTTTCTTGTGACCTGGCCGCAACACCGCAGGATGGCTTCAGGCCCTAATCTGGTTCCGGCCCGGCATGCTGAGCCTTTGGTTAATTCCTCTTCCTGGTGGGAAATGAGAGTTAAATTTGCCCGTCCAGACACCTCCAGCTAGCCTCTCATTGGTTCTCGCTATTCCTGTTCATCTTCCGCAGAAATTGCAAACTGGGCCAAACAGGAGGTTAAAGGGACTGACTCTCCAAGTGGGGAGAGTGTTAGTAAAGCGTCTGGAATGTTGCACCCGAGTACCAGGGGAGGAAAACTGAGACATATTTGAACACGTCTCCCGATCACATGGTTGATCATACTCTAGGTTCCACATGCATGTTTTAGCTGAAGGAAGAATACCTTAAACCTGGGTAGTTGAAACCCGTGGAATGGGTACCATGCAATATGACTTCAAAGGGTCTTCATTTGCTCACCGAACCTCTCCAATCCTATCACTGCTGCGTTTACGCCCCTGTACACATGCTTGATTCTCTTTCGGAGACATAGCAATCCATAGGTTTTAAGATACTTACTAGTCAGGTACATTCTTAGGCGTTTAATATGGGGTGTTGAGTCCATTTCGTTGAGCAAGGAGTAGCTCTTGTCTATTCCATATTTGACTTAAGGAACTTTATCTGTGCTCATTTCAATCTCTGGTTTTATGCAGCACCCCAACTCACCTTTACCTTTAAGCAAGAATAAGTTGGTTTTCTAAATTTGAGACCCTGTTCTGTTCTGTAATTCAGTTCCTGTGTAGCCAAGTTTACATTCCGTGTATTACTGATATCTTATGATGTTTCTTTTTCTGTGTGACTTATTTCAGTTAGAATCATCACACCTGAATCCACTCATTGTGCTGCTAAGGGCCTGATGACACAGATTTCATTACTGAGTGATATTGCTTTGTAAGTAAATACCACAACTTCTTTATCCATTTTTCACTTTCTGCGATGTTGAACTTGTACTGTAAACGAGGTTCTTGTAAACAGAGCCGTTCCAAACTTTGGGGTGGCTGTGTCTTTTTGATTTTAATTTCCCTAAGCTATAGGACCATAAGTGGAAGTGCCCTAGGTTCTGTTGCTTTGTTTTTTAGATGTTTCAGGAAACACCATACACTTCTCCCGAGTGGTTGTTGGCAATTTACATCCCGCCCATCAGCATAACAAGGCTCCCAGTTCTCCATGGCCTGTCCTGCCTTTCTGGATTTTACACTTTTTTCAGATGGCCCTTTTGACCGGGGGGAAGTGAGACTTCATTGTAGTGCAGATTTCCTTTGCAAGCTTGCTTGGTTGGCCAAAAAGGGCGTATGCGTTTTTTCCTGAATATATTCAGGAAAAAACGCATACGCCCTTTTTGGCCAAGTGCATCATTGTGGACGTTCTGCCTCTTTTCCTATGCTTTCAATGCAATTCCAGTCTACCTCCTGAAATCGGTTTCCTGCAATTCTGCCCCGCTTTCAAGTCCTCTTGGCAGCCTTACTTCAGTCTATTTTTGGACGATAGCTGTCATTTATAACTCTGCAGGTTTGTGCATTACAGTGCCCCTGAGCTCCTTTCTTCAACTCGGTTTCTTTTGAGCTGGCCGCAACACCGCAGGATGGCTTCAGTCCCTAATCTTGTTCTGGTACGGCACGCTGAGCCTTTGGTTATTTCCTCTTCCTGGTGGGAAATGAGAGTTAAATTTGCCCGTCCAGACACCTCCAGCTAGCCTCTCATTGGTTCTCGCTATTCCTGTTCATCTTCCGCAGAAATTGCAAACTGGGCCAAACAGGAGGTTAAAGGCGCTGACTCTCCAAGTGGGGAGAGTGTTAGTAAAGCGTCTGGAATGTTGCACCCGAGTACCAGGGTACGAAAACTGAGACATATTTGAACACGTCTCCCGTTCACATGGTTGATCATACTTGGGTTCCACATGCATGTTTTAGCTGAAGGAAGAATACCTTAAACCTGGAGAGTTGAGACCCGTGTAATGGGTACCATGCAATATGACTTCAAAGGGTCTTCATTTGCTCACCGAACCTCTCCAATCCTATCACTGCTGCGTTTATGCCCCTGTACACATGCTTGATTCTCTTTTGGAGACATAGCAATCCATAGGTTTTACAATACTTACTAGTCAGGTACATTCTTAGGCGTTTAATATGCGGTGTTGAGTCCATTTCGTTGAGCAAGGAGTAGCTCTTGTCTATTCCATATTTGACTTAAGGAACTTTATCTGTGCTCATTTCAATCTCTGGTTTTATGCAGCACCCCAACTCACCTTTACCCTTAAGCAAGCATAAGTTGGTTTTCTAAATTTGAGACCCTGTTCTGTTCTGTAATTCAGTTCCTGTGTAGCCAAGTTTACATTCCGTGTATTACTGATATCTTATGATGTTTCTTTTTCTGTGTGACTTATTTCAGTTAGAATCATCACACCTGAATCCACTCATTGTGCTGCTAAGGGCCTGATGACACAAATTTCATTGCTGAGTGATATTGCTTTGTAAGTAAATACCACAACTTCTTTATCCATTTTTCACTTTCTGCGATTTTGAACTTGTACTGTAAACGAGGTTCTTGTAAACAGAGCCGTTCCAAACTTTGGGGTGGCTGTGTCTTTTTGATTTTAATTTCCCTAAGCTATACGACCATAAGTGGCAGTGCCCTAGGCTCTGTTGCTTTGTTTTTTAGATGTTTCAGGAAACACCATACACTTCTCCCGAGTGTCTGTTGGCAATTTACATCCCACCCATCAGCATAACAAGGCTCCCAGTTCTCCATGGCCTGTCCTGCCTTTCTGGATTTTACACTTTTTTCAGATGGCCCTTTTGACCGGGGGGAAGTGAGACTTCATTGTAGTGCAGATTTCCTTTGCAAGCTTGCTTGGTTGGCCAAAAAGGGCGTATGCGTTTTTTCCTGAATATATTCAGGAAAAAACGCATACGCCCTTTTTGGCCAAGTGCATCATTGTGGACGTTCTGCCTCTTTTCCTATGCTTTCAATGCAATTCCAGTCTACCTCCTGAAATCGGTTTCCTGCAATTCTGCCCCGCTTTCAAGTCCTCTTGGCAGCCTTACTTCAGTCTATTTTTGGACGATAGCTGTCATTTATAACTCTGCAGGTTTGTGAATTACAGTGCCCCTGAGCTCCTTTCTTCAACTCGCTTTCTTGTGACCTGGCCGCAACACCGCAGGATGGCTTCAGGCCCTAATCTGGTTCCGGCCCGGCATGCTGAGCCTTTGGTTAATTCCTCTTCCTGGTGGGAAATGAGAGTTAAATTTGCCCGTCCAGACACCTCCAGCTAGCCTCTCATTGGTTCTCGCTATTCCTGTTCATCTTCCGCAGAAATTGCAAACTGGGCCAAACAGGAGGTTAAAGGGACTGACTCTCCAAGTGGGGAGAGTGTTAGTAAAGCGTCTGGAATGTTGCACCCGAGTACCAGGGGAGGAAAACTGAGACATATTTGAACACGTCTACCGATCACATGGTTGATCATACTCTAGGTTCCACATTCATGTTTTAGCTGAAGGAAGAATACCTTAAACCTGGGTAGTTGAAACCCGTGGAATGGGTACCATGCAATATGACTTCAAAGGGTCTTCATTTGCTCACCGAACCTCTCCAATCCTATCACTGCTGCGTTTATGCCCCTGTACACATGCTTGATTCTCTTTCGGAGACATAGCAATCCATAGGTTTTAAGATACTTACTAGTCAGGTACATTCTTAGGCGTTTAATATGCGGTGTTGAGTCCATTTCGTTGAGCAAGGAGTAGCTCTTGTCTATTCCATATTTGACTTAAGGAACTTTATCTGTGCTCATTTCAATCTCTGGTTTTATGCAACACCCCAACTCACCTTTCCCCTTAAGCAAGCATAAGTTGGTTTTCTAAATTTGAGTCCCTGTTCTGTTCTGTAATTCAGTTCCTGTGTAGCCAAGTTTACATTCCGTGTATTACTGATATCTTATGATGTTTCTTTTTCTGTGTGACTTACTTCAGTTAGAATCATCATACCTGAATCCACTCATTGTGCTGCTACGGGCCTGATGACACAGATTTCATTGCTGAGTGATATTGCTTTGTAAGTAAATACCACAACTTCTTTATCCATTTTTCACTTTCTGCGATGTTGAACTTGTACTGTAAACGAGGTTCTTGTAAACAGAGCCGTTCCAAACTTTGGGGTGGCTGTGTCTTTTTGATTTTAATTTCCCTAAGCTATAGGACCATAAGTGGAAGTGCCCTAGGTTCTGTTGCTTTGTTTTTTAGATGTTTCAGGAAACACCATACACTTCTCCCGAGTGTCTGTTGGCAATTTACATCCCGCCCATCAGCATAACAAGGCTCCCAGTTCTCCATGGCCTGTCCTGCCTTTCTGGATTTTACACTTTTTTCAGATGGCCCTTTTGACCGGGGGGAAGTGAGACTTCATTGTAGTGCAGATTTCCTTTGCAAGCTTGCTTGGTTGGCCAAAAAGGGCGTATGCGTTTTTTCCTGAATATATTCAGGAAAAAACGCATACGCCCTTTTTGGCCAAGTGCATCATTGTGGACGTTCTGCCTCTTTTCCTATGCTTTCAATGCAATTCCAGTCTACCTCCTGAAATCGGTTTCCTGCAATTCTGCCCCGCTTTCAAGTCCTCTTGGCAGCCTTACTTCAGTCTATTTTTGGACGATAGCTGTCATTTATAACTCTGCAGGTTTGTGAATTACAGTGCCCCTGAGCTCCTTTGTTCAACTCGCTTTCTTTTGAGCTGGCCGCAACACCGCAGGATGGCTTCAGGCCCTAATCTGGTTCCGGTACGGCACGCTGAGCCTTTGGTTATTTCCTCTTCCTGGTGGGAAATGAGAGTTAAATTTGCCCGTCCAGACACCTCCAGCTAGCCTCTCATTGGTTCTCGCTATTCCTGTTCATCTTCCGCAGAAATTGCAAACTGGGCCAAACAGGAGGTTAAAGGCGCTGACTCTCCAAGTGGGGAGAGTGTTAGTAAAGCGTCTGGAATGTTGCACCCGAGTACCAGGGGAGGAAAACTGAGACATATTTGAACACGTCTCCCGTTCACATGGTTGATCATACTTGGGTTCCACATGCATGTTTTAGCTGAAGGAAGAATACCTTAAACCTGGAGAGTTGAGACCCGTGTAATGGGTACCATGCAATATGACTTCAAAGGGTCTTCATTTGCTCACCGAACCTCTCCAATCCTATCACTGCTGCGTTTATGCCCCTGTACACACGCTTGATTCTCTTTTGGAGACATAGCAATCCATAGGTTTTAAGATACTTACTAGTCAGGTACATTCTTAGGCGTTTAATATGGGGTGTTGAGTCCATTTCGTTGAGCAAGGAGTAGCTCTTGTCTATTCCATATTTGGCTTAAGGAACTTTATCTGTGCTCATTTCAATCTCTGGTTTTATGCAGCACCCCAACTCACCTTTCCCCTTAAGCAAGCATAAGTTGGTTTTCTAAATTTGAGACCCTGTTCTGTTCTGTAATTCAGTTCCTGTGTAGCCAAGTTTACATTCCGTGTATTACTGATATCTTATGATGTTTCTTTTTCTGTGTGACTTATTTCAGTTAGAATCATCATACCTGAATCCACTCATTGTGCTCCTAAGGGCCTGATGACACAGATTTCATTGCTGAGTGATGTTGCTTTGTAAGTAAATACCACAACTTCTTTATCCATTTTTCACTTTCTGCGATGTTGAACTTGTACTGTAAACGAGGTTCTTGTAAACAGAGCCATTCCAAACTTTGGGGTGGCTGTGTCTTTTTGATTTTAATTTCCCTAAGCTATAGGACCATAAGTGGAAGTGCCCTAGGTTCTGTTGCTTTGTTTTTTAGATGTTTCAGGAAACACCATACACTTCTCCGGAGTGTCTGTTGGCAATTTACATCCCGCCCATCAGCATAACAAGGCTCCCAGTTCTCCATGGCCTGTCCTGCCTTTCTGGATTTTACACTTTTTTCAGATGGCCCTTTTGACCGGGGGAAAGTGAGACTTCATTGTAGTGCAGATTTCCTTTGCAAGCTTGCTTGGTTGGCCAAAAAGGGCGTATGCGTTTTTTCCTGAATATATTCAGGAAAAAACGCATACGCCCTTTTTGGCCAAGTGCATCATTGTGGACGTTCTGCCTCTTTTCCTATGCTTTCAATGCAATTCCAGTCTACCTCCTGAAATCGGTTTCCTGCAATGCTGCCCCGCTTTCAAGTCCTCTTGGCAGCCTTACTTCAGTCTATTTTTGGACGATAGCTGTCATTTATAACTCTGCAGGTTTGTGAATTACAGTGCCCCTGAGCTCCTTTCTTCAACTCGCTTTCTTGTGACCTGGCCGCAACACCGCAGGATGGCTTCAGGACCTAATCTGGTTCCGGCACGGCACGCTGAACATTTGGTTAATTCCTCTTCCTGGTGGGAAATGAGAGTTAAATTTGCCCGTCCAGACACCTCCAGCTAGCCTCTCATTGGTTCTCGCTATTCCTGTTCATCTTCCGCAGAAATTGCAAACTGGGCCAAACAGGAGGTTAAAGGGACTGACTCTCCAAGTGGGGAGAGTGTTAGTAAAGCGTCTGGAATGTTGCACCCGAGTACCAGGGTACGAAAACTGAGACATATTTGAACACGTCTCCCGATCACATGGTTGATCATACTCTAGGTTCCACATGCATGTTTTAGCTGAAGGAAGAATACCTTAAACCTGGGTAGTTGAAACCCGTGGAATGGGTACCATACAATATGACTTCAAAGGGTCTTCATTTGCTCACCGAACCTCTCCAATCCTATCACTGCTGCGTTTATGCCCCTGTACACATGCTTGATTCTCTTTTGGAGACATAGCAATCCATAGGTTTTAAGATACTTACTAGTCAGGAACATTCTTACGCGTTTAATATGGGGTGTTGAGTCCATTTCGTTGAGCAAGGAGTAGCTCTTGTCTATTCCATATTTGGCTTAAGGAACTTTATCTGTGCTCATTTCAATCTCTGGTTTTATGCAGCACCCCAACTCACCTTTACCCTTAAGCAAGCATAAGTTGGTTTTCTAAATTTGAGACCCTGTTCTGTTCTGTAATTCAGTTCCTGTGTAGGTAAGTTTACATTCCGTGTATTAGTGATATCTTATGATGTTTCTTTTTCTGTGTGACTTATTTCAGTTAGAATCATCATACCTGAATCCACTCATTGCGATGCTAAGGGCCTGATGACATAGATTTCATTGCTGAGTGATATTGCTTTGTAAGTGAATACCACAACTTCTTTATCCATTTTTCACTTTCTGTGATGTTGAACTTGTACTGTAAACGAGGTTCTTGTAAACAGAGCCGTTCCAAACTTTGGGGTGGCTGTGTCTTTTTGATTTTAATTTCCCTAAGCTATAGGACCATAAGTGGAAGTGCCCTAGGCTCTGTTGCTTTGTTTTTTAGATGTTTCAGGAAACACCATACACTTCTCCCGAGTGGTTGTTGGCAATTTACATCCCGCCCATCAGCATAACAAGGCTCCCAGTTCTCCATGGCCTGTCCTGCCTTTCTGGATTTTACACTTTTTTCAGATGGCCCTTTTGACCGGGGGGAAGTGAGACTTCATTGTAGTGCAGATTTCCTTTGCAAGCTTGCTTGGTTGGCCAAAAAGGGCGTATGGGTTTTTTCCTGAATATATTCAGGAAAAAACGCATACGCCCTTTTTGGCCAAGTGCATCATTGTGGACGTTCTGCCTCTTTTCCTATGCTTTCAATGCAATTCCAGTCTACCTCCTGAAATCGGTTTCCTGCAATTCTGCCCCGCTTTCAAGTCCTCTTGGCAGCCTTACTTCAGTCTATTTTTGGACGATAGCTGTCATTTATAACTCTGCAGGTTTGTGAATTACAGTGCCCCTGAGCTCCTTTCTTCAACTCGCTTTCTTGTGACCTGGCCGCAACACCGCAGGATGGCTTCAGGCCCTAATCTGGTTCCGGCCCGGCATGCTGAGCCTTTGGTTAATTCCTCTTCCTGGTGGGAAATGAGAGTTAAATTTGCCCGTCCAGACACCTCCAGCTAGCCTCTCATTGGTTCTCGCTATTCCTGTTCATCTTCCGCAGAAATTGCAAACTGGGCCAAACAGGAGGTTAAAGGGACTGACTCTCCAAGTCGGGAGAGTGTTAGTAAAGCGTCTGGAATGTTGCACCCGAGTACCAGGGGAGGAAAACTGAGACATATTTGAAGACGTCTCCCGTTCACATGGTTGATCATACTCTGGGTTCCACATGCATGTTTTAGCTGAAGGAAGAATACCTTAAACCTGGGTAGTTGAAACCCGTGGAATGGGTACCATGCAATATGACTTCAAAGGGTCTTCATTTGCTCACCGAACCTCTCCAATCCTATCACTGCTGCGTTTATGCCCCTGTACACACGCTTGATTCTCTTTTGGAGACATAGCAATCCATAGGTTTTAAGATACTTACTAGTCAGGTACATTCTTAGGGGTTTAATATGGGGTTTTGAGTCCATTTCGTTGAGCAAGGAGTAGCTCTTGTCTATTCCATATTTGGCTTAAGGAACTTTATCTGTGCTCATTTCAATCTCTGGTTTTATGCAGCACCCCAACTCACCTTTCCCCTTAAGCAAGCATAAGTTGGTTTTCTAAATTTGAGACCCTGTTCTGTTCTGTAATTCAGTTCCTGTGTAGCCAAGTTTACATTCCGTGTATTACTGATATCTTATGATGTTTCTTTTTCTGTGTGACTTATTTCAGTTAGAATCATCATACCTGAATCCACTCATTGTGCTGCTAAGGGCCTGATGACACAGATTTCATTGCTGAGTGATATTGCTTTGTAAGTAAATACCACAACTTCTTTATCCATTTTTCACTTTCTGCGATGTTGAACTTGTACTGTAAACGAGGTTCTTGTAAACAGAGCCATTCCAAACTTTGGGGTGGCTGTGTCTTTTTGATTTTAATTTCCCTAAGCTATAGGACCATAAGTGGCAGTGCCCTAGGCTCTGTTGCTTTGTTTTTTAGATGTTTCAGGAAACACCATACACTTCTCCCAAGTGGTTGTTGGCAATTTACATCCCGCCTATCAGCATAACAAGGCTCCCAGTTCTCCATGGCCTGTCCTGCCTTTCTGGATTTTACACTTTTTTCAGATGGCCCTTTTGACCGGGGGGAAGTGAGACTTCATTGTAGTGCAGATTTCCTTTGCAAGCTTGCTTGGTTGGCCAAAAAGGGCGTATGCGTTTTTTCCTGAATATATTCAGGAAAAAACGCATACGCCCTTTTTGGCCAAGTGCATCATTGTGGACGTTCTGCCTCTTTTCCTATGCTTTCAATGCAATTCAAGTCTACCTCCTGAAATTGGTTTCCTGCAATTCTGCCCCGCTTTCAAGTCCTCTTGGCAGCCTTACTTCAGTCTATTTTTGGACGATAGCTGTCATTTATAACTCTGCAGGTTTGTGAATTACAGTGCCCCTGAGCTCCTTTCTTCAACTCGCTTTCTTGTGACCTGGCCGCAACACCGCAGGATGGCTTCAGGACCTAATCTGGTTCCGGCACGGCACGCTGAACCTTTGGTTAATTCCTCTTCCTGGTGGGAAATGAGAGTTAAATTTGCCCGTCCAGACACCTCCAGCTAGCCTCTCATTGGTTCTCGCTATTCCTGTTCATCTTCCGCAGAAATTGCAAACTGGGCCAAACAGGAGGTTAAAGGGACTGACTCTCCAAGTCGGGAGAGTGTTAGTAAAGCGTCTGGAATGTTGCACCCGAGTACCAGGGTACGAAAACTGAGACATATTTGAACACGTCTCCCGATCACATGGTTGATCATACTCTAGGTTCCACATGCATGTTTTAGCTGAAGGAAGAATACCTTAAACCTGGGTAGTTGAAACCTGTGGAATGGGTACCATGCAATATGACTTCAAAGGGTCTTCATTTGCTCACCGAACCTCTCCAATCCTATCACTGCTGCGTTTATGCCCCTGTACACATGCTTGATTCTCTTTTGGAGACATAGCAATCCATAGGTTTTAAGATACTTACTAGTCAGGAACATTCTTACGCGTTTAATATGGGGTGTTGAGTCCATTTCGTTGAGCAAGGAGTAGCTCTTGTCTATTCCATATTTGGCTTAAGGAACTTTATCTGTGCTCATTTCAATCTCTGGTTTTATGCAGCACCCCAACTCACCTTTACCCTTAAGCAAGCATAAGTTGGTTTTCTAAATTTGAGACCCTGTTCTGTTCTGTAATTCAGTTCCTGTGTAGCCAAGTTTACATTCCGTGTATTAGTGATATCTTATGATGTTTCTTTTTCTGTGTGACTTATTTCAGTTAGAATCATTCTACCTGAATCCACTCATTGCGATGCTAAGGGCCTGATGACATAGATTTCATTGCTGAGTGATATTGCTTTGTAAGTGAATACCACAACTTCTTTATCCATTTTTCACTTTCTGCGATGTTGAACTTGTACTGTAAACGAGGTTCTTGTAAACAGAGCCGTTCCAAACTTTGGGGTGGCTGTGTCTTTTTGATTTTAATTTCCCTAAGCTATAGGACCATAAGTGGAAGTGCCCTAGGCTCTGTTGCTTTGTTTTTTAGATGTTTCAGGAAACACCATACACTTCTCCCAAGTGTCTGTTGGCAATTTACATCCCGCCCATCAGCATAACAAGGCTCCCAGTTCTCAATGGCCTGTTGCCTTTCTGGATTTTACACTTTTTTCAGATGGCCCTTTTGACCGGGGGGAAGTGAGACTTCATTGTAGTGCAGATTTCCTTTGCAAGCTTGCTTGGTTGGCCAAAAAGGGCGTATGCGTTTTTTCCTGAATATATTCAGGAAAAAACGCATACGCCCTTTTTGGCCAAGTGCATCATTGTGGACGTTCTGCCTCTTTTCCTATGCTTTCAATGCAATTCCAGTCTACCTCCTGAAATCGGTTTCCTGCAATTCTGCCCCGCTTTCAAGTCCTCTTGGCAGCCTTACTTCAGTCTATTTTTGGACGATAGCTGTCATTTATAACTCTGCAGGTTTGTGAATTACAGTGCCTCTGAGCTCCTTTCTTCAACTCGCTTTCTTGTGACCTGGCCGCAACACCGCAGGATGGCTTCAGGCCCTAATCTGGTTCCGGCCCGGCATGCTGAGCCTTTGGTTAATTCCTCTTCCTGGTGGGAAATGAGAGTTAAATTTGCCCGTCCAGACACCTCCAGCTAGCCTCTCATTGGTTCTCGCTATTCCTGTTCATCTTCCGCAGAAATTGCAAACTGGGCCAAACAGGAGGTTAAAGGGACTGACTCTCCAAGTCGGGAGAGTGTTAGTAAAGCGTCTGGAATGTTGCACCCGAGTACCAGGGGAGGAAAACTGAGACATATTTGAACACGTCTCCCGTTCACATGGTTGATCATACTCTGGGTTCCACATGCATGTTTTAGCTGAAGGAAGAATACCTTAAACCTGGAGAGTTGAGACCCGTGTAATGGGTACCATGCAATATAACTTCAAAGGGTCTTCATTTGCTCACCGAACCTCTCCAATCCTATCACTGCTGTGTTTATTCCCCTGTACACACGCTTGATTCTCTTTTGGAGACATAGCAATCCATAGGTTTTAAGATACTTACTAGTCAGGTACATTCTTAGGGGTTTAATATGGGGTTTTGAGTCCATTTCGTTGAGCAAGGAGTAGCTCTTGTCTATTCCATATTTGACTTAAGGAACTTTATCTGTGCTCATTTCAATCTCTGGTTTTATGCAGCACCCAAACTCACCTTTCCCCTTAAGCAAGCATAAGTTGGTTTTCTAAATTTGAGACCCTGTTCTGTTCTGTAATTCAGTTCCTGTGTAGCCAAGTTTACATTCCGTGTATTACTGATATCTTATGATGTTTCTTTTTCTGTGTGACTTACTTCAGTTAGAATCATCATACCTGAATCCACTCATTGTGCTGCTAAGGGCCTGATGACACAGATTTCATTGCTGAGTGATATTGCTTTGTAAGTAAATACCACAACTTCTTTATCCATTTTTCACTTTCTGCGATGTTGAACTTGTACTGTAAACGAGGTTCTTGTAAACAGAGCCGTTCCAAACTTTGGGGTGGCTGTGTCTTTTTGATTTTAATTTCCCTAAGCTATAGGACCATAAGTGGAAGTGCCCTAGGTTCTGTTGCTTTGTTTTTTAAATGTTTCAGGAAACACCATACACTTCTCCCGAGTGGTTGTTGGCAATTTACATCCCACCCATCAGCATAACAAGGCTCCCAGTTCTCCATGGCCTGTCCTGCCTTTCTGGATTTTACACTTTTTTCAGATTGCCCTTTTGACCGGGGGGAAGTGAGACTTCATTGTAGTGCAGATTTCCTTTGCAAGCTTGCTTGGTTGGCCAAAAAGGGCGTATGCGTTTTTTCCTGAATATATTCAGGAAAAAATGCATACGCCCTTTTTGGCCAAGTGCATCATTGTGGACGTTCTGCCTCTTTTCCTATGCTTTCAATGCAATTCCAGTCTACCTCCTGAAATCGGTTTCCTGCAATTCTGCCCCACTTTCAAGTCCTCTTGGCAGCCTTACTTCAGTCTATTTTTGGACGATAGCTGTCATTTATAACTCTGCAGGTTTGTGAATTACAGTGCCCCTGAGCTCCTTTCTTCAACTCGCTTTCTTTTGAGCTGTCCGCAACACCGCAGGGTGGCTTCAGGCCCTAATATGGTTCCGGTACGGCACGCTGAGCCTTTGGTTATTTCCTCTTCCTGGTGGGAAATGAGAGTTAAATTTGCCCGTCCAGACACCTCCAGCTAGCCTCTCATTGGTTCTCGCTATTCCTGTTCATCTTCCGCAGAAATTGCAAACTGGGCCAAACAGGAGGTTAAAGGCGCTGACTCTCCAAGTGGGGAGAGTGTTAGTAAAGCGTCTGGAATGTTGCACCCGAGTACCAGGGGAGGAAAACTGAGACATATTTGAACACGTCTCCCGTTCACATGGTTGATCATACTTGGGATCCACATGCATGTTTTAGCTGAAGGAAGAATACCTTAAACCTGGAGAGTTGAGACCCGTGTAATGGGTACCATGCAATATGACTTCAAAGGGTCTTCATTTGCTCACCGCACCTCTCCAATCCTATCACTGCTGCGTTTATGCCCCTGTACACATGCTTGATTCTCTTTTGGAGACATAGCAATCCATAGGTTTTACGATACTTACTAGTCAGGTACATTCTTAGGCGTTTAATATGCGGTGTTGAGTCCATTTCGTTGAGCAAGGAGTAGCTCTTGTCTATTCCATATTTGACTTAAGGAACTTTATCTGTGCTCATTTCAATCTCTGGTTTTATGCAGCACCCCAACTCACCTTTACCCTTAAGCAAGCATAAGTTGGTTTTCTAAATTTTAGACCCTGTTCTGTTTTGGAATTCAGTTCCTGTGTAGCCAAGTTTACATTCCGTGTATTAGTGATATCTTATGATGTTTCTTTTTCTGTGTGACTTATTTCAGTTAGAATCATCGTACCTGAATCCACTCATTGTGCTGCTAAGTGCCTGATGACATAGATTTCATTGCTGAGTGATATTGCTTTGTAAGTAAATACCACAACTTCTTTATCCATTTTTCACTTTCTGCGATGTTGAACTTGTATTGTAAACGAGGTTCTTGTAAACAGAGCCGTCCCAAACTTTGGGGTGGCTGTGTCTTTTTGATTTTAATTTCCCTAAGCTATAGGACCATAAGTGGAAGTGCCCTAGGTTCTGTTGCTTTGTTTTTGACATGTTTCAGGAAACACCATACACTTCTCCCGAGTGGTTCTTGGTAATTTACATCCCGCCCATCAGCATAACAAGGCTCCCAGTTCTCCATGGCCTGTCCTGCCTTTCTGGATTTTACACTTTTTTCAGATGGCCCTTTAGACCGGGGGGAAGTGAGACTTCATTGTAGTGCAGATTTCCTTTGCAAGCTTGCTTGGTTGGCCAAAAAGGGCGTATGCGTTTTTTCCTGAATATATTCAGGAAAAAACGCATACGCCCTTTTTGGCCAAGTGCATCATTGTGGACGTTCTGCTTCTTTTCCTATGCTTTCAATGCAATTCCAGTCTACCTCCTGAAATCGGTTTCCTGCAATTCTGCCCCGCTTTCAAGTCCTCTTGGCAGCCTTACTTCAGTCTATTTTTGGACGATAGCTGTCATTTATAACTCTGCAGGTTTGTGAATTACAGGGCCCCTGAGCTCCTTTCTTCAACTCGCTTTCTTTTGAGCTGGCCGCAACACCGCAGGATGGCTTCAGGCCCTAATCTGGTTCCGGCACGGCACGCTGAGCCTTTGGTTATTTCCTCTTCCTGGTGGGAAATGAGAGTTAAATTTGCCCGTCCAGACACCTCCACCTAGCCTCTCATTGGTTCTCGCTATTCCTGTTCATCTTCCGCAGAAATTGCAAACTGGGCCAAACAGGAGGTTAAAGGCGCTGACTCTCCAAGTCGGGAGAGTGTTAGTAAAGCGTCTGGAATGTTGCACCCGAGTACCAGGGGAGGAAAACTGAGACATATTTGAACACGTCTCCCGTTCACATGGTTGATCATACTTGGGTTCCACATGCATGTTTTAGCTGAAGGAAGAATACCTTAAACCTGGAGAGTTGAGACCCGTGTAATGGGTACCATGCAATATGACTTCAAAGGGTCTTCATTTGCTCACCGAACCTCTCCAATCCTATCACTGCTGCGTTTATGCCCCTGTACACATGCTTGATTCTCTTTCGGAGACATAGCAATCCATAGGTTTTAAGATACTTACTAGTCAGGTACATTCTTAGGCGTTTAATATGCGGTGTTGAGTCCATTTCGTTGAGCAAGGAGTAGCTCTTGTCTATTCCATATTTGACTTAAGGAAATTTATCTGTGCTCATTTCAATCTCTGGTTTTATGCAGCACCCCAACTCACCTTTACCCTTAAGCAAGCATAAGTTGGTTTTCTAAATTTGAGACACTGTTCTGTTCTGTAATTCAGTTCCTGTGTAGCCAAGTTTACATTCCGTGTATTACTGATATCTTATGATGTTTCTTTTTCTGTGTGACTTACTTCAGTTAGAATCATCATACCTGAATCCACTCATTGTGCTGCTAAGGGCCTGATGACACAGATTTCATTGCTGAGTGATATTGCTTTGTAAGTAAATACCACAACTTCTTTATCCATTTTTCACTTTCTGCGATGTTGAACTTGTACTGTAAACGAGGTTCTTGTAAACAGAGGCGTCCCAAACTTTGGGGTGGCTGTGTCTTTTTGATTTTAATTTCCCTAAGCTATAGGACCATAAGTGGCAGTGCCCTAGGCTCTGTTGCTTTGTTTTTTAGATGTTTCAGGAAACACCATACACTTATCCCGAGTGGTTGTTGGCAATTTACATCCCGCCCATCAGCATAACAAGGCTCCCAGTTCTCCATGGCCTGTCCTGCCTTTCTGGATTTTACACTTTTTTCAGATGGCCCTTTTGACCGGGGGGAAGTGAGACTTCATTGTAGTGCAGATTTCCTTTGCAATCTTGCTTGGTTGGCCAAAAAGGACGTATGCGTTTTTTCCTGAATATATTCAGGAAAAAACGCATACGTCCTTTTTGGCCAAGTGCATCATTGTGGACGTTCTGCCTCTTTTCCTATGCTTGCAATGCAATTCCAGTCTACCTCCTGAAATCGGTTTCCTGCAATTCTGCCCCGCTTTCAAGTCCTCTTGGCAGCCTTACTTCAGTCTATTTTTGGACGATAGCTGTCATTTATAACTCTGCAGGTTTGTGAATTACAGTGCCCCTGAGCTCCTTTCTTCAACTCGCTTTCTTGTGACCTGGCCGCAACACCGCAGGATGGCTTCAGGCCCTAATCTGGTTCCGGCCCGGCACGCTGAGCCTTTGGTTAATTCCTCTTCCTGGTGGGAAATGAGAGTTAAATTTGCCCGTCCAGACACCTCCAGCTAGCCTCTCATTGGTTCTCGCTATTCCTGTTCATCTTCCGCAGAAATTGCAAACTGGGCCAAACAGGAGGTTAAAGGCACTGACTCTCCAAGTGGGGAGAGTGTTAGTAAAGCGTCTGGAATGTTGCACCCGAGTACCAGGGGAGGAAAACTGAGACATATTTGAACACGTCTCCCGTTCACATGGTTGATCATACTTGGGTTCCACATGCATGTTTTAGCTGAAGGAAGAATACCTTAAACCTGGAGAGTTGAGACCCGTGTAATGGGTACCATGCAATATGACTTCAAAGGGTCTTCATTTGCTCACCGAACCTCTCCAATCCTATCACTGCTGCGTTTATGCCCCTGTACACATGCTTGATTCTCTTTTGGAGACATAGCAATCCATAGGTTTTACGATACTTACTAGTCAGGTACATTCTTAGGCGTTTAATATGCGGTGTTGAGTCCATTTCGTTGAGCAAGGAGTAGCTCTTGTCTATTCCATATTTGACTTAAGGAACTTTATCTGTGCTCATTTCAATCTCTGGTTTTATGCAGCACCCCAACTCACCTTTACCCTTAAGCAAGCATAAGTTGGTTTTCTAAATTTGAGACCCTGTTCTGTTCTGTAATTCAGTTCCTGTGTAGCCAAGTTTACATTCCGTGTATTACTGATATCTTATGATGTTTCTTTTTCTGTGTGACTTATTTCAGTTAGAATCATCACACCTGAATCCACTCATTGTGATGCTAAGGGCCTGATGACACAAATTTCATTGCTGAGTGATATTGCTTTGTAAGTAAATACCACAACTTCTTTATCCATTTTTCACTTTCTGCGATGTTGAACTTGTACTGTAAACGAGGTTCTTGTAAACAGAGCCGTTCCAAACTTTGGGGTGGCTGTGTCTTTTTGATTTTAATTTCCCTAAGCTATACGACCATAAGTGGCAGTGCCCTAGGCTCTGTTGCTTTGTTTTTTAGATGTTTCAGGAAACACCATACACTTCTCCTGAGTGTCTGTTGGCAATTTACATCCCACCCATCAGCATAACAAGGCTCCCAGTTCTCCATGGCCTGTCCTGCCTTTCTGGATTTTACACTTTTTTCAGATGGCCCTTTTGACCGGGGGGAAGTGAGACTTCATTGTAGTGCAGATTTCCTTTGCAAGCTTGCTTGGTTGGCCAAAAAGGGCGTATGCGTTTTTTCCTGAATATATTCAGGAAAAAACGCATACGCCCTTTTTGGCCAAGTGCATCATTGTGGACGTTCTGCCTCTTTTCCTATGCTTTCAATGCAATTCCAGTCTACCTCCTGAAATCGGTTTCCTGCAATTCTGCCCCGCTTTCAAGTCCTCTTGGCAGCCTTACTTCAGTCTATTTTTGGACGATAGCTGTCATTTATAACTCTGCAGGTTTGTGAATTACAGTGCCCCTGAGCTCCTTTCTTCAACTCGCTTTCTTGTGACCTGGCCGCAACACCGCAGGATGGCTTCAGGCCCTAATCTGGTTCCGGCCCGGCATGCTGAGCCTTTGGTTAATTCCTCTTCCTGGTGGGAAATGAGAGTTAAATTTGCCCGTCCAGACACCTCCAGCTAGCCTCTCATTGGTTCTCGCTATTCCTGTTCATCTTCCGCAGAAATTGCAAACTGGGCCAAACAGGAGGTTAAGGGCGCTGACTCTCCAAGTGGGGAGAGTGTTAGTAAAGCGTCTGGAATGTTGCACCCGAGTACCAGGGGAGGAAAACTGAGACATATTTGAACACGTCTCCCGTTCACATGGTTGATCATACTTGGGTTCCACATGCATGTTTTAGCTGAAGGAAGAATACCTTAAACCTGGAGAGTTGAGACCCGTGTAATGGGTACCATGCAATATGACTTCAAAGGGTCTTCATTTGCTCACCGAACCTCTCCAATCCTATCACTGCTGCGTTTATGCCCCTGTACACATGCTTGATTCTCTTTCGGAGACATAGCAATCCATAGGTTTTACGATACTTACTAGTCAGGTACATTCTTAGGCGTTTAATATGCGGTGTTGAGTCCATTTCGTTGAGCAAGGAGTAGCTCTTGTCTATTCCATATTTGACTTAAGGAACTTTATCTGTGCTCATTTCAATCTCTGGTTTTATGCAGCACCCCAACTCACCTTTACCCTTAAGCAAGCATAAGTTGGTTTTCTAAATTTGAGACCCTGTTCTGTTCTGTAATTCAGTTCCTGTGTAGCCAAGTTTACATTCCGTGTATTACTGATATCTTATGATGTTTCTTTTTCTGTGTGACTTATTTCAGTTAGAATCATCACACCTGAATCCACTCATTGTGCTGCTAAGGGCCTGATGACACAAATTTCATTGCTGAGTGATATTGCTTTGTAAGTAAATACCACAACTTCTTTATCCATTTTTCACTTTCTGCGATGTTGAACTTGTACTGTAAACGAGGTTCTTGTAAACAGAGCCGTTCCAAACTTTGGGGTGGCTGTGTCTTTTTGATTTTAATTTCCCTAAGCTATACGACCATAAGTGGCAGTGCCCTAGGCTCTGTTGCTTTGTTTTTTAGATGTTTCAGGAAACACCATACACTTCTCCCGAGTGTCTGTTGGCAATTTACATCCCGCCCATCAGCATAACAAGGCTCCCAGTTCTCCATGGCCTGTCCTGCCTTTCTGGATTTTACACTTTTTTCAGATGGCCCTTTTGACCGGGGGGAAGTGAGACTTCATTGTAGTGCAGATTTCCTTTGCAAGCTTGCTTGGTTGGCCAAAAAGGGCGTATGCGTTTTTTCCTGAATATATTCAGGAAAAAACGCATACGCCCTTTTTGGCCAAGTGCATCATTGTGGACGTTCTGCCTCTTTTCCTATGCTTTCAATGCAATTCCAGTCTACCTCCTGAAATCGGTTTCCTGCAATTCTGCCCCGCTTTCAAGTCCTCTTGGCAGCCTTACTTCAGTCTATTTTTGGACGATAGCTGTCATTTATAACTCTGCAGGTTTGTGAATTACAGTGCCCCTGAGCTCCTTTCTTCAACTCGCTTTCTTGTGACCTGGCCGCAACACCGCAGGATGGCTTCAGGCCCTAATCTGGTTCCGGCCCGGCATGCTGAGCCTTTGGTTAATTCCTCTTCCTGGTGGGAAATGAGAGTTAAATTTGCCCGTCCAGACACCTCCAGCTAGCCTCTCATTGGTTCTCGCTATTCCTGTTCATCTTCCGCAGAAATTGCAAACTGGGCCAAACAGGAGGTTAAAGGGACTGACTCTCCAAGTGGGGAGAGTGTTAGTAAAGCGTCTGGAATGTTGCACCCGAGTACCAGGGGAGGAAAACTGAGACATATTTGAACACGTCTCCCGTTCACATGGTTGATCATACTCTAGGTTCCACATGCATGTTTTAGCTGAAGGAAGAATACCTTAAACCTGGGTAGTTGAGACCCGTGGAATGGGTACCATGCAATATGACTTCAAAGGGTCTTCATTTGCTCACCGAACCTCTCCAATCCTATCACTGCTGCGTTTACGCCCCTGTACACATGCTTGATTCTCTTTTGGAGACATAGCAATCCATAGGTTTTAAAATACTTACTAGTCAGGTACATGCTTAGGCGTTTAATATGGGGTGTTTAGTCCATTTCGTTGAGCAAGGAGTAGCTCTTTTCTATTCCATATTTGGCTTAAGGAACTTTATCTGTGCTCATTTCAATCTCTGGTTTTATGCAGGACCCCAACTCACCTTTACCTTTAAGCAAGAATAAGTTGGTTTTCTAAATTTGAGACCCTGTTCTGTTCTGTAATTCAGTTCCTGTGTAGCCAAGTTTACATTCCGTGTATTACTGATATCTTATGATGTTTCTTTTTCTGTGTGACTTACTTCAGTTAGAAACATCATACCTGAATCCACTCATTGTGCTGCTAAGGGCCTGATGACACAGATTTCATTGCTGAGTGATATTGCTTTGTAAGTAAATACCACAACTTCTTTATCCATTTTTCACTTTCTGCGATGTTGAACTTGTACTGTAAACGAGGTTCTTGTAAACAGAGGCGTCCCAAACTTTGGGGTGGCTGTGTCTTTTTGATTTTAATTTCCCTAAGCTATAGGACCATAAGTGGCAGTGCCCTAGGCTCTGTTGCTTTGTTTTTTAGATGTTTCAGGAAACACCATACACTTATCCCGAGTGGTTGTTGGCAATTTACATCCCGCCCATCAGCATAACAAGGCTCCCAGTTCTCCATGGCCTGTCCTGCCTTTCTGGATTTTACACTTTTTTCAGATGGCCCTTTTGACCGGGGGGAAGTGAGACTTCATTGTAGTGCAGATTTCCTTTGCAATCTTGCTTGGTTGGCCAAAAAGGACGTATGCGTTTTTTCCTGAATATATTCAGGAAAAAACGCATACGTCCTTTTTGGCCAAGTGCATCATTGTGGACGTTCTGCCTCTTTTCCTATGCTTGCAATGCAATTCCAGTCTACCTCCTGAAATCGGTTTCCTGCAATTCTGCCCCGCTTTCAAGTCCTCTTGGCAGCCTTACTTCAGTCTATTTTTGGACGATAGCTGTCATTTATAACTCTGCAGGTTTGTGAATTACAGTGCCCCTGAGCTCCTTTCTTCAACTCGCTTTCTTGTGACCTGGCCGCAACACCGCAGGATGGCTTCAGGCCCTAATCTGGTTCCGGCCCGGCACGCTGAGCCTTTGGTTAATTCCTCTTCCTGGTGGGAAATGAGAGTTAAATTTGCCCGTCCAGACACCTCCAGCTAGCCTCTCATTGGTTCTCGCTATTCCTGTTCATCTTCCGCAGAAATTGCAAACTGGGCCAAACAGGAGGTTAAAGGCGCTGACTCTCCAAGTGGGGAGAGTGTTAGTAAAGCGTCTGGAATGTTGCACCCGAGTACCAGGGGAGGAAAACTGAGACATATTTGAACACGTCTCCCGTTCACATGGTTGATCATACTTGGGTTCCACATGCATGTTTTAGCTGAAGGAAGAATACCTTAAACCTGGAGAGTTGAGACCCGTGTAATGGGTACCATGCAATATGACTTCAAAGGGTCTTCATTTGCTCACCGAACCTCTCCAATCCTATCACTGCTGTGTTTATGCCCCTGTACACATGCTTGATTCTCTTTTGGAGACATAGCAATCCATAGGTTTTACGATACTTACTAGTCAGGTACATTCTTAGGCGTTTAATATGCGGTGTTGAGTCCATTTCGTTGAGCAAGGAGTAGCTCTTGTCTATTCCATATTTGACTTAAGGAACTTTATCTGTGCTCATTTCAATCTCTGGTTTTATGCAGCACCCCAACTCACCTTTACCCTTAAGCAAGCATAAGTTGGTTTTCTAAATTTGAGACCCTGTTCTGTTCTGTAATTCAGTTCCTGTGTAGCCAAGTTTACATTCCGTGTATTACTGATATCTTATGATGTTTCTTTTTCTGTGTGACTTATTTCAGTTAGAATCATCACACCTGAATCCACTCATTGTGATGCTAAGGGCCTGATGACACAAATTTCATTGCTGAGTGATATTGCTTTGTAAGTAAATACCACAACTTCTTTATCCATTTTTCACTTTCTGCGATGTTGAACTTGTACTGTAAACGAGGTTCTTGTAAACAGAGCCATTCCAAACTTTGGGGTGGCTGTGTCTTTTTGATTTTAATTTCCCTAAGCTATACGACCATAAGTGGCAGTGCCCTAGGCTCTGTTGCTTTGTTTTTTAGATGTTTCAGGAAACACCATACACTTCTCCTGAGTGTCTGTTGGCAATTTACATCCCACCCATCAGCATAACAAGGCTCCCAGTTCTCCATGGCCTGTCCTGCCTTTCTGGATTTTACACTTTTTTCAGATGGCCCTTTTGACCGGGGGGAAGTGAGACTTCATTGTAGTGCAGATTTCCTTTGCAAGCTTGCTTGGTTGGCCAAAAAGGGCGTATGCGTTTTTTCCTGAATATATTCAGGAAAAAACGCATACGCCCTTTTTGGCCAAGTGCATCATTGTGGACGTTCTGCCTCTTTTCCTATGCTTTCAATGCAATTCCAGTCTACCTCCTGAAATCGGTTTCCTGCAATTCTGCCCCGCTTTCAAGTCCTCTTGGCAGCCTTACTTCAGTCTATTTTTGGACGATAGCTGTCATTTATAACTCTGCAGGTTTGTGAATTACAGTGCCCCTGAGCTCCTTTCTTCAACTCGCTTTCTTGTGACCTGGCCGCAACACCGCAGGATGGCTTCAGGCCCTAATCTGGTTCCGGCCCGGCATGCTGAGCCTTTGGTTAATTCCTCTTCCTGGTGGGAAATGAGAGTTAAATTTGCCCGTCCAGACACCTCCAGCTAGCCTCTCATTGGTTCTCGCTATTCCTGTTCATCTTCCGCAGAAATTGCAAACTGGGCCAAACAGGAGGTTAAAGGCGCTGACTCTCCAAGTGGGGAGAGTGTTAGTAAAGCGTCTGGAATGTTGCACCCGAGTACCAGGGGAGGAAAACTGAGACATATTTGAACACGTCTCCCGTTCACATGGTTGATCATACTTGGGTTCCACATGCATGTTTTAGCTGAAGGAAGAATACCTTAAACCTGGAGAGTTGAGACCCGTGTAATGGGTACCATGCAATATGACTTCAAAGGGTCTTCATTTGCTCACCGAACCTCTCCAATCCTATCACTGCTGCGTTTATGCCCCTGTACACATGCTTGATTCTCTTTCGGAGACATAGCAATCCATAGGTTTTACGATACTTACTAGTCAGGTACATTCTTAGGCGTTTAATATGCGGTGTTGAGTCCATTTCGTTGAGCAAGGAGTAGCTCTTGTCTATTCCATATTTGACTTAAGGAACTTTATCTGTGCTCATTTCAATCTCTGGTTTTATGCAGCACCCCAACTCACCTTTACCCTTAAGCAAGCATAAGTTGGTTTTCTAAATTTGAGACCCTGTTCTGTTCTGTAATTCAGTTCCTGTGTAGCCAAGTTTACATTCCGTGTATTACTGATATCTTATGATGTTTCTTTTTCTGTGTGACTTATTTCAGTTAGAATCATCACACCTGAATCCACTCATTGTGCTGCTAAGGGCCTGATGACACAAATTTCATTGCTGAGTGATATTGCTTTGTAAGTAAATACCACAACTTCTTTATCCATTTTTCACTTTCTGCGATGTTGAACTTGTACTGTAAACGAGGTTCTTGTAAACAGAGCCGTTCCAAACTTTGGGGTGGCTGTGTCTTTTTGATTTTAATTTCCCTAAGCTATACGACCATAAGTGGCAGTGCCCTAGGCTCTGTTGCTTTGTTTTTTAGATGTTTCAGGAAACACCATACACTTCTCCCGAGTGTCTGTTGGCAATTTACATCCCGCCCATCAGCATAACAAGGCTCCCAGTTCTCCATGGCCTGTCCTGCCTTTCTGGATTTTACACTTTTTTCAGATGGCCCTTTTGACCGGGGGGAAGTGAGACTTCATTGTAGTGCAGATTTCCTTTGCAAGCTTGCTTGGTTGGCCAAAAAGGGCGTATGCGTTTTTTCCTGAATATATTCAGGAAAAAACGCATACGCCCTTTTTGGCCAAGTGCATCATTGTGGACGTTCTGCCTCTTTTCCTATGCTTTCAATGCAATTCCAGTCTACCTCCTGAAATCGGTTTCCTGCAATTCTGCCCCGCTTTCAAGTCCTCTTGGCAGCCTTACTTCAGTCTATTTTTGGACGATAGCTGTCATTTATAACTCTGCAGGTTTGTGAATTACAGTGCCCCTGAGCTCCTTTCTTCAACTCGCTTTCTTGTGACCTGGCCGCAACACCGCAGGATGGCTTCAGGCCCTAATCTGGTTCCGGCCCGGCATGCTGAGCCTTTGGTTAATTCCTCTTCCTGGTGGGAAATGAGAGTTAAATTTGCCCGTCCAGACACCTCCAGCTAGCCTCTCATTGGTTCTCGCTATTCCTGTTCATCTTCCGCAGAAATTGCAAACTGGGCCAAACAGGAGGTTAAAGGGACTGACTCTCCAAGTGGGGAGAGTGTTAGTAAAGCGTCTGGAATGTTGCACCCGAGTACCAGGGGAGGAAAACTGAGACATATTTGAACACGTCTCCCGTTCACATGGTTGATCATACTCTAGGTTCCACATGCATGTTTTAGCTGAAGGAAGAATACCTTAAACCTGGGTAGTTGAGACCCGTGGAATGGGTACCATGCAATATGACTTCAAAGGGTCTTCATTTGCTCACCGAACCTCTCCAATCCTATCACTGCTGCGTTTACGCCCCTGTACACATGCTTGATTCTCTTTTGGAGACATAGCAATCCATAGGTTTTAAAATACTTACTAGTCAGGTACATTCTTAGGCGTTTAATATGGGGTGTTTAGTCCATTTCGTTGAGCAAGGAGTAGCTCTTTTCTATTCCATATTTGGCTTAAGGAACTTTATCTGTGCTCATTTCAATCTCTGGTTTTATGCAGGACCCCAACTCACCTTTACCTTTAAGCAAGAATAAGTTGGTTTTCTAAATTTGAGACCCTGTTCTGTTCTGTAATTCAGTTCCTGTGTAGCCAAGTTTACATTCCGTGTATTACTGATATCTTATGATGTTTCTTTTTCTGTGTGACTTACTTCAGTTAGAAACATCATACCTGAATCCACTCATTGTGCTGCTAAGGGCCTGATGACACAGATTTCATTACTGAGTGATATTGCTTTGTAAGTAAATACCACAACTTCTTTATCCATTTTTCACTTTCTGCGATGTTGAACTTGTACTGTAAACGAGGTTCTTGTAAACAGAGCCGTTCCAAACTTTGGGGTGGCTGTGTCTTTTTGATTTTAATTTCCCTAAGCTATAGGACCATAAGTGGAAGTGCCCTAGGCTCTGTTGCTTTGTTTTTTAGATGTTTCAGGAAACACCATACACTTCTCCCGAGTGGTTGTTGGCAATTTACATCCCGCCCATCAGCATAACAAGGCTCCCAGTTCTCCATGGCCTGTCCTGCCTTTCTGGATTTTACACTTTTTTCAGATGGCCCTTTTGACCGGGGGGAAGTGAGACTTCATTGTAGTGCAGATTTCCTTTGCAAGCTTGCTTGGTTGGCCAAAAAGGGCGTATGCGTTTTTTCCTGAATATATTCAGGAAAAAACGCATACGCACTTTTCGGCCAAGTGCATCATTGTGGACGTTCTGCCTCTTTTCCTATGCTTTCAATGCAATTCCAGTCTACCTCCTGAAATCGGTTTCCTGCAATTCTGCCCCGCTTTCAAGTCCTCTTGGCAGCCTTACTTCAGTCTATTTTTGGACGATAGCTGTCATTTATAACTCTGCAGGTTTGTGCATTACAGTGCCCCTGAGCTCTTTTCTTCAACTCGGTTTCTTTTGAGCTGGCCGCAACACCGCAGGATGGCTTCAGGCACTAATCTGGTTCCGGTACGGCACGCTGAGCCTTTGGTTATTTCCTCTTCCTGGTGGGAAATGAGAGTTAAATTTGCCCGTCCAGACACCTCCAGCTAGTCTCTCATTGGTTCTCGCTATTCCTGTTCATCTTCCGCAGAAATTGCAAACTGGGCCAAACAGGAGGTTAAAGGCGCTGACTCTCCAAGTGGGGAGAGTGTTAGTAAAGCGTCTGGAATGTTGCACCCGAGTACCAGGGGAGGAAAACTGAGACATATTTGAACACGTCTCCCGTTCACATGGTTGATCATACTTGGGTTCCACATGCATGTTTTAGCTGAAGGAAGAATACCTTAAACCTGGAGAGTTGAGACCCGTGTAATGGGTACCATGCAATATGACTTCAAAGGGTCTTCATTTGCTCACCGAACCTCTCCAATCCTATCACTGCTGCGTTTATGCCCCTGTACACATGCTTGATTCTCTTTCGGAGACATAGCAATCCATAGGTTTTAAGATACTTACTAGTCAGGTACATTCTTAGGCGTTTAATATGCGGTGTTGAGTCCATTTCGTTGAGCAAGGAGTAGCTCTTGTCTATTCCATATTTGACTTAAGGAACTTTATCTGTGCTCATTTCAATCTCTGGTTTTATGCAGCACCCCAACTCACCTTTACCCTTAAGCAAGCATAAGTTGGTTTTCTAAATTTGAGACCCTGTTCTGTTCTGTAATTCAGTTCCTGTGTAGCCAAGTTTACATTCCGTGTATTACTGATATCTTATGATGTTTCTTTTTCTGTGTGACTTATTTCAGTTAGAATCATCACACCTGAATCCACTCATTGTGCTGCTAAGGGCCTGATGACACAAATTTCATTGCTGAGTGATATTGCTTTGTAAGTAAATACCACAACTTCTTTATCCATTTTTCACTTTCTGCGATGTTGAACTTGTACTGTAAACGAGGTTCTTGTAAACAGAGCCGTTCCAAACTTTGGGGTGGCTGTGTCTTTTTGATTTTAATTTCCCTAAGCTATACGACCATAAGTGGCAGTGCCCTAGGCTCTGTTGCTTTGTTTTTTAGATGTTTCAGGAAACACCATACACTTCTCCCGAGTGGTTGTTGGCAATTTACATCCCGCCCATCAGCATAACAAGGCTCCCAGTTCTCCATGGCCTGTCCTGCCTTTCTGGATTTTACACTTTTTTCAGATGGCCCTTTTGACCGGGGGGAAGTGAGACTTCATTGTAGTGCAGATTTCCTTTGCAAGCTTGCTTGGTTGGCCAAAAAGGGCGTATGCGTTTTTTCCTGAATATATTCAGGAAAAAACGCATACGCCCTTTTTGGCCAAGTGCATCATTGTGGACGTTCTGCCTCTTTTCCTATGCTTTCAATGCAATTCCAGTCTACCTCCTGAAATCGGTTTCCTGCAATTCTGCCCCGCTTTCAAGTCCTCTTGGCAGCCTTACTTCAGTCTATTTTTGGACGATAGCTGTCATTTATAACTCTGCAGGTTTGTGAATTACAGTGCCCCTGAGCTCCTTTCTTCAACTCGCTTTCTTGTGACCTGGCCGCAACACCGCAGGATGGCTTCAGGCCCTAATCTGGTTCCGGCCCGGCATGCTGAGCCTTTGGTTAATTCCTCTTCCTGGTGGGAAATGAGAGTTAAATTTGCCCGTCCAGACACCTCCAGCTAGCCTCTCATTGGTTCTCGCTATTCCTGTTCATCTTCCGCAGAAATTGCAAACTGGGCCAAACAGGAGGTTAAAGGCGCTGACTCTCCAAGTGGGGAGAGTGTTAGTAAAGCGTCTGGAATGTTGCACCCGAGTACCAGGGGAGGAAAACTGAGACATATTTGAACACGTCTCCCGTTCACATGGTTGATCATACTTGGGTTCCACATGCATGTTTTAGCTGAAGGAAGAATACCTTAAACCTGGAGAGTTGAGACCCGTGTAATGGGTACCATGCAATATGACTTCAAAGGGTCTTCATTTGCTCACCGAACCTCTCCAATCCTATCACTGCTGCGTTTATGCCCCTGTACACATGCTTGATTCTCTTTTGGAGACATAACAATCCATAGGTTTTACGATAATTACTAGTCAGGTACATTCTTAGGCGTTTAATATGCGGTGTTGAGTCCATTTCGTTGAGCAAGGAGTAGCTCTTGTCTATTCCATATTTGACTTAAGGAACTTTATCTGTGCTCATTTCAATCTCTGGTTTTATGCAGCACCCCAACTCACCTTTACCCTTAAGCAAGCATAAGTTGGTTTTCTAAATTTGAGACCCTGTTCTGTTCTGTAATTCAGTTCCTGTGTAGCCAAGTTTACATTCCGTGTATTACTGATATCTTATGATGTTTCTTTTTCTGTGTGACTTATTTCAGTTAGAATCATCACACCTGAATCCACTCATTGTGCTGCTAAGGGCCTGATGACACAAATTTCATTGCTGAGTGATATTGCTTTGTAAGTAAATACCACAACTTCTTTATCCATTTTTCACTTTCTGCGATGTTGAACTTGTACTGTAAACGAGGTTCTTGTAAACAGAGCCGTTCCAAACTTTGGGGTGGCTGTGTCTTTTTGATTTTAATTTCCCTAAACTATAGGACCATAAGTGGCAGTGCCCTAGGCTCTGTTGCTTTGTTTTTTAGATGTTTCAGGAAACACCATACACTTCTCCCGAGTGTCTGTTGGCAATTTACATCCCGCCCATCAGCATAACAAGGCTCCCAGTTCTCCATGGCCTGTCCTGCCTTTCTGGATTTTACACTTTTTTCAGATGGCCCTTTTGACCGGGGGGAAGTGAGACTTCATTGTAGTGCAGATTTCCTTTGCAAGCTTGCTTGGTTGGCCAAAAAGGGCGTATGCGTTTTTTCCTGAATATATTCAGGAAAAAACGCATACGCCCTTTTTGGCCAAGTGCATCATTGTGGACGTTCTGCCTCTTTTCCTATGCTTTCAATGCAATTCCAGTCTACCTCCTGAAATCGGTTTCCTGCAATTCTGCCCCGCTTTCAAGTCCTCTTGGCAGCCTTACTTCAGTCTATTTTTGGACGATAGCTGTCATTTATAACTCTGCAGGTTTGTGAATTACAGTGCCCCTGAGCTCCTTTCTTCAACTCGCTTTCTTGTGACCTGGCCGCAACACCGCAGGATGGCTTCAGGCCCTAATCTGGTTCCGGCCCGGCATGCTGAGCCTTTGGTTAATTCCTCTTCCTGGTGGGAAATGAGAGTTAAATTTGCCCGTCCAGACACCTCCAGCTAGCCTCTCATTGGTTCTCGCTATTCCTGTTCATCTTCCGCAGAAATTGCAAACTGGGCCAAACAGGAGGTTAAAGGGACTGACTCTCCAAGTGGGGAGAGTGTTAGTAAAGCGTCTGGAATGTTGCACCCGAGTACCAGGGGAGGAAAACTGAGACATATTTGAACACGTCTCCTGATCACATGGTTGATCATACTCTAGGTTCCACATGCATGTTTTAGCTGAAGGAAGAATACCTTAAACCTGGGTAGTTGAAACCCGTGGAATGGGTACCATGCAATATGACTTCAAAGGGTCTTCATTTGCTCACCGAACCTCTCCAATCCTATCACTGCTGCGTTTACGCCCCTGTACACATGCTTGATTCTCTTTCGGAGACATAGCAATCCATAGGTTTTAAGATACTTACTAGTCAGGTACATTCTTAGGCGTTTAATATGCGGTGTTGAGTCCATTTCGTTGAGCAAGGAGTAGCTCTTGTCTATTCCATATTTGACTTAAGGAACTTTATCTGTGCTCATTTCAATCTCTGGTTTTATGCAGCACCCCAACTCACCTTTACCTTTAAGCAAGAATAAGTTGGTTTTCTAAATTTGAGACCCTGTTCTGTTCTGTAATTCAGTTCCTGTGTAGCCAAGTTTACATTCCGTGTATTACTGATATCTTATGATGTTTCTTTTTCTGTGTGACTTACTTCAGTTAGAATCATCATACCTGAATCCACTCATTGTGCTGCTAAGGGCCTGATGACACAGATTTCATTACTGAGTGATATTGCTTTGTAAGTAAATACCACAACTTCTTTATCCATTTTTCACTTTCTGCGATGTTGAACTTGTACTGTAAACGAGGTTCTTGTAAACAGAGCCGTTCCAAACTTTGGGGTGGCTGTGTCTTTTTGATTTTAATTTCCCTAAGCTATAGGACCATAAGTGGAAGTGCCCTAGGTTCTGTTGCTTTGTTTTTTAGATGTTTCAGGAAACACCATACACTTCTCCCGAGTGGTTGTTGGCAATTTACATCCCGCCCATCAGCATAAAAAGGCTCCCAGTTCTCCATGGCCTGTCCTGCCTTTCTGGATTTTACACTTTTTTCAGATGGCCCTTTTGACCGGGGGGAAGTGAGACTTCATTGTAGTGCAGATTTCCTTTGCAAGCTTGCTTGGTTGTCCAAAAAGGGCGTATGCGTTTTTTCCTGAATATATTCAGGAAAAAACGCATACGCACTTTTCGGCCAAGTGCATCATTGTGGACGTTCTGCCTCTTTTCCTATGCTTTCAATGCAATTCCAGTCTACCTCCTGAAATCGGTTTCCTGCAATTCTGCCCCGCTTTCAAGTCCTCTTGGCAGCCTTACTTCAGTCTATTTTTGGACGATAGCTGTCATTTATAACTCTGCAGGTTTGTGCATTACAGTGCCCCTGAGCTCTTTTCTTCAACTCGGTTTCTTTTGAGCTGGCCGCAACACCGCAGGATGGCTTCAGGCCCTAATCTGGTTCCGGTACGGCACGCTGAGCCTTTGGTTATTTCCTCTTCCTGGTGGGAAATGAGAGTTAAATTTGCCCGTCCAGACACCTCCAGCTAGCCTCTCATTGGTTCTCGCTATTCCTGTTCATCTTCCGCAGAAATTGCAAACTGGGCCAAACAGGAGGTTAAAGGCGCTGACTCTCCAAGTGGGGAGAGTGTTAGTAAAGCGTCTGGAATGTTGCACCCGAGTACCAGGGGAGGAAAACTGAGACATATTTGAACACGTCTCCCGTTCACATGGTTGATCATACTTGGGTTCCACATGCATGTTTTAGCTGAAGGAAGAATACCTTAAACCTGGAGAGTTGAGACCCGTGTAATGGGTACCATGCAATATGACTTCAAAGGGTCTTCATTTGCTCACCAAACCTCTCCAATCCTATCACTGCTGCGTTTATGCCCCTGTACACATGCTTGATTCTCTTTTGGAGACATAGCAATCCATAGGTTTTACGATACTTACTAGTCAGGTACATTCTTAGGCGTTTAATATGCGGTGTTGAGTCCATTTCGTTGAGCAAGGAGTAGCTCTTGTCTATTCCATATTTGACTTAAGGAACTTTATCTGTGCTCATTTCAATCTCTGGTTTTATGCAGCACCCCAACTCACCTTTACCCTTAAGCAAGCATAAGTTGGTTTTCTAAATTTGAGACCCTGTTCTGTTCTGTAATTCAGTTCCTGTGTAGCCAAGTTTACATTCCGTGTATTACTGATATCTTATGATGTTTCTTTTTCTGTGTGACTTATTTCAGTTAGAATCATCACACCTGAATCCACTCATTGTGCTGCTAAGGGCCTGATGACACAAATTTCATTGCTGAGTGATATTGCTTTGTAAGTAAATACCACAACTTCTTTATCCATTTTTCACTTTCTGCGATTTTGAACTTGTACTGTAAACGAGGTTCTTGTAAACAGAGCCGTTCCAAACTTTGGGGTGGCTGTGTCTTTTTGATTTTAATTTCCCTAAGCTATACGACCATAAGTGGCAGTGCCCTAGGCTCTGTTGCTTTGTTTTTTAGATGTTTCAGGAAACACCATACACTTCTCCCGAGTGTCTGTTGGCAATTTACATCCCACCCATCAGCATAACAAGGCTCCCAGTTCTCCATGGCCTGTCCTGCCTTTCTGGATTTTACACTTTTTTCAGATGGCCCTTTTGACCGGGGGGAAGTGAGACTTCATTGTAGTGCAGATTTCCTTTGCAAGCTTGCTTGGTTGGCCAAAAAGGGCGTATGCGTTTTTTCCTGAATATATTCAGGAAAAAACGCATACGCCCTTTTTGGCCAAGTGCATCATTGTGGACGTTCTGCCTCTTTTCCTATGCTTTCAATGCAATTCCAGTCTACCTCCTGAAATCGGTTTCCTGCAATTCTGCCCCGCTTTCAAGTCCTCTTGGCAGCCTTACTTCAGTCTATTTTTGGACGATAGCTGTCATTTATAACTCTGCAGGTTTGTGAATTACAGTGCCCCTGAGCTCCTTTCTTCAACTCGCTTTCTTGTGACCTGGCCGCAACACCGCAGGATGGCTTCAGGCCCTAATCTGGTTCCGGCCCGGCATGCTGAGCCTTTGGTTAATTCCTCTTCCTGGTGGGAAATGAGAGTTAAATTTGCCCGTCCAGACACCTCCAGCTAGCCTCTCATTGGTTCTCGCTATTCCTGTTCATCTTCCGCAGAAATTGCAAACTGGGCCAAACAGGAGGTTAAAGGGACTGACTCTCCAAGTGGGGAGAGTGTTAGTAAAGCGTCTGGAATGTTGCACCCGAGTACCAGGGGAGGAAAACTGAGACATATTTGAACACGTCTACCGATCACATGGTTGATCATACTCTAGGTTCCACATTCATGTTTTAGCTGAAGGAAGAATACCTTAAATCTGGGTAGATGAAACCCGTGGAATGGGTACCATGCAATATGACTTCAAAGGGTCTTCATTTGCTCACCGAACCTCTCCAATCCTATCACTGCTGCGTTTATGCCCCTGTACACATGCTTGATTCTCTTTCGGAGACATAGCAATCCATAGGTTTTAAGATACTTACTAGTCAGGTACATTCTTAGGCGTTTAATATGCGGTGTTGAGTCCATTTCGTTGAGCAAGGAGTAGCTCTTGTCTATTCCATATTTGGCTTAAGGAACTTTATCTGTGCTCATTTCAATCTCTGGTTTTATGCAACACCCCAACTCACCTTTCCCCTTAAGCAAGCATAAGTTGGTTTTCTAAATTTGAGTCCCTGTTCTGTTCTGTAATTCAGTTCCTGTGTAGCCAAGTTTACATTCCGTGTATTACTGATATCTTATGATGTTTCTTTTTCTGTGTGACTTACTTCAGTTAGAATCATCATACCTGAATCCACTCATTGTGCTGCTACGGGCCTGATGACACAGATTTCATTGCTGAGTGATATTGCTTTGTAAGTAAATACCACAACTTCTTTATCCATTTTTCACTTTCTGCGATGTTGAACTTGTACTGTAAACGAGGTTCTTGTAAACAGAGCCGTTCCAAACTTTGGGGTGGCTGTGTCTTTTTGATTTTAATTTCCCTAAGCTATAGGACCATAAGTGGAAGTGCCCTAGGTTCTGTTGCTTTGTTTTTTAGATGTTTCAGGAAACACCATACACTTCTCCCGAGTGTCTGTTGGCAATTTACATCCCGCCCATCAGCATAACAAGGCTCCCAGTTCTCCATGGCCTGTCCTGCCTTTCTGGATTTTACACTTTTTTCAGATGGCCCTTTTGACCGGGGGGAAGTGAGACTTCATTGTAGTGCAGATTTCCTTTGCAAGCTTGCTTGGTTGGCCAAAAAGGGCGTATGCGTTTTTTCCTGAATATATTCAGGAAAAAACGCATACGCCCTTTTTGGCCAAGTGCATCATTGTGGACGTTCTGCCTCTTTTCCTATGCTTTCAATGCAATTCCAGTCTACCTCCTGAAATCGGTTTCCTGCAATTCTGCCCCGCTTTCAAGTCCTCTTGGCAGCCTTACTTCAGTCTATTTTTGGACGATAGCTGTCATTTATAACTCTGCAGGTTTGTGAATTACAGTGCCCCTGAGCTCCTTTGTTCAACTCGCTTTCTTTTGAGCTGGCCGCAACACCGCAGGATGGCTTCAGGCCCTAATCTGGTTCCGGTACGGCACGCTGAGCCTTTGGTTATTTCCTCTTCCTGGTGGGAAATGAGAGTTAAATTTGCCCGTCCAGACACCTCCAGCTAGCCTCTCATTGGTTCTCGCTATTCCTGTTCATCTTCCGCAGAAATTGCAAACTGGGCCAAACAGGAGGTTAAAGGCGCTGACTCTCCAAGTGGGGAGAGTGTTAGTAAAGCGTCTGGAATGTTGCACCCGAGTACCAGGGGAGGAAAACTGAGACATATTTGAACACGTCTCCCGTTCACATGGTTGATCATACTTGGGTTCCACATGCATGTTTTAGCTGAAGGAAGAATACCTTAAACCTGGAGAGTTGAGACCCGTGTAATGGGTACCATGCAATATGACTTCAAAGGGTCTTCATTTGCTCACCGAACCTCTCCAATCCTATCACTGCTGCGTTTATGCCCCTGTACACACGCTTGATTCTCTTTTGGAGACATAGCAATCCATAGGTTTTAAGATACTTACTAGTCAGGTACATTCTTAGGCGTTTAATATGGGGTGTTGAGTCCATTTCGTTGAGCAAGGAGTAGCTCTTGTCTATTCCATATTTGGCTTAAGGAACTTTATCTGTGCTCATTTCAATCTCTGGTTTTATGCAGCACCCCAACTCACCTTTCCCCTTAAGCAAGCATAAGTTGGTTTTCTAAATTTGAGACCCTGTTCTGTTCTGTAATTCAGTTCCTGTGTAGCCAAGTTTACATTCCGTGTATTACTGATATCTTATGATGTTTCTTTTTCTGTGTGACTTATTTCAGTTAGAATCATCATACCTGAATCCACTCATTGTGCTGCTAAGGGCCTGATGACACAGATTTCATTGCTGAGTGATGTTGCTTTGTAAGTAAATACCACAACTTCTTTATCCATTTTTCACTTTCTGCGATGTTGAACTTGTACTGTAAACGAGGTTCTTGTAAACAGAGCCATTCCAAACTTTGGGGTGGCTGTGTCTTTTTGATTTTAATTTCCCTAAGCTATAGGACCATAAGTGGAAGTGCCCTAGGTTCTGTTGCTTTGTTTTTTAGATGTTTCAGGAAACACCATACACTTCTCCGGAGTGTCTGTTGGCAATTTACATCCCGCCCATCAGCATAACAAGGCTCCCAGTTCTCCATGGCCTGTCCTGCCTTTCTGGATTTTACACTTTTTTCAGATGGCCCTTTTGACCGGGGGAAAGTGAGACTTCATTGTAGTGCAGATTTCCTTTGCAAGCTTGCTTGGTTGGCCAAAAAGGGCGTATGCGTTTTTTCCTGAATATATTCAGGAAAAAACGCATACGCCCTTTTTGGCCAAGTGCATCATTGTGGACGTTCTGCCTCTTTTCCTATGCTTTCAATGCAATTCCAGTCTACCTCCTGAAATCGGTTTCCTGCAATGCTGCCCCGCTTTCAAGTCCTCTTGGCAGCCTTACTTCAGTCTATTTTTGGACGATAGCTGTCATTTATAACTCTGCAGGTTTGTGAATTACAGTGCCCCTGAGCTCCTTTCTTCAACTCGCTTTCTTGTGACCTGGCCGCAACACCGCAGGATGGCTTCAGGACCTAATCTGGTTCCGGCACGGCACGCTGAACATTTGGTTAATTCCTCTTCCTGGTGGGAAATGAGAGTTAAATTTGCCCGTCCAGACACCTCCAGCTAGCCTCTCATTGGTTCTCGCTATTCCTGTTCATCTTCCGCAGAAATTGCAAACTGGGCCAAACAGGAGGTTAAAGGGACTGACTCTCCAAGTGGGGAGAGTGTTAGTAAAGCGTCTGGAATGTTGCACCCGAGTACCAGGGTACGAAAACTGAGACATATTTGAACACGTCTCCCGATCACATGGTTGATCATACTCTAGGTTCCACATGCATGTTTTAGCTGAAGGAAGAATACCTTAAACCTGGGTAGTTGAAACCCGTGGAATGGGTACCATGCAATATGACTTCAAAGGGTCTTCATTTGCTCACCGAACCTCTCCAATCCTATCACTGCTGCGTTTATGCCCCTGTACACATGCTTGATTCTCTTTTGGAGACATAGCAATCCATAGGTTTTAAGATACTTACTAGTCAGGAACATTCTTACGCGTTTAATATGGGGTGTTGAGTCCATTTCGTTGAGCAAGGAGTAGCTCTTGTCTATTCCATATTTGGCTTAAGGAACTTTATCTGTGCTCATTTCAATCTCTGGTTTTATGCAGCACCCCAACTCACCTTTACCCTTAAGCAAGCATAAGTTGGTTTTCTAAATTTGAGACCCTGTTCTGTTCTGTAATTCAGTTCCTGTGTAGGTAAGTTTACATTCCGTGTATTAGTGATATCTTATGATGTTTCTTTTTCTGTGTGACTTATTTCAGTTAGAATCATCATACCTGAATCCACTCATTGCGATGCTAAGGGCCTGATGACATAGATTTCATTGCTGAGTGATATTGCTTTGTAAGTGAATACCACAACTTCTTTATCCATTTTTCACTTTCTGCGATGTTGAACTTGTACTGTAAACGAGGTTCTTGTAAACAGAGCCGTTCCAAACTTTGGGGTGGCTGTGTCTTTTTGATTTTAATTTCCCTAAGCTATAGGACCATAAGTGGAAGTGCCCTAGGCTCTGTTGCTTTGTTTTTTAGATGTTTCAGGAAACACCATACACTTCTCCCGAGTGGTTGTTGGCAATTTACATCCCGCCCATCAGCATAACAAGGCTCCCAGTTCTCCATGGCCTGTCCTGCCTTTCTGGATTTTACACTTTTTTCAGATGGCCCTTTTGACCGGGGGGAAGTGAGACTTCATTGTAGTGCAGATTTCCTTTGCAA
The DNA here is from genome assembly GCF_951394435.1 of Stenella coeruleoalba. Classification (NCBI taxonomy): domain Eukaryota; kingdom Metazoa; phylum Chordata; class Mammalia; order Artiodactyla; family Delphinidae; genus Stenella; species Stenella coeruleoalba. The sequence goes on along the minus strand of NW_027646432.1, from coordinate 15,052 downwards.
GCTTGCTTGGTTGGCCAAAAAGGGCGTATGCGTTTTTTCCTGAATATATTCAGGAAAAAACGCATACGCCCTTTTTGGCCAAGTGCATCATTGTGGACGTTCTGCCTCTTTTCCTATGCTTTCAATGCAATTCCAGTCTACCTCCTGAAATCGGTTTCCTGCAATTCTGCCCCGCTTTCAAGTCCTCTTGGCAGCCTTACTTCAGTCTATTTTTGGACGATAGCTGTCATTTATAACTCTGCAGGTTTGTGAATTACAGTGCCCCTGAGCTCCTTTCTTCAACTCGCTTTCTTGTGACCTGGCCGCAACACCGCAGAATGGCTTCAGGCCCTAATCTGGTTCCGGCCCAGCATGCTGAGCCTTTGGTTAATTCCTCTTCCTGGTGGGAAATGAGAGTTAAATTTGCCCGTCCAAACACCTCCAGCTAGCCTCTCATTGGTTCTCGCTATTCCTGTTCATCTTCCGCAGAAATTGCAAACTGGGCCAAACAGGAGGTTAAAGGGACTGACTCTCCAAGTCGGGAGAGTGTTAGTAAAGCGTCTGGAATGTTGCACCCGAGTACCAGGGGAGGAAAACTGAGACATATTTGAAGACGTCTCCCGTTCACATGGTTGATCATACTCTGGGTTCCACATGCATGTTTTAGCTGAAGGAAGAATACCTTAAACCTGGGTAGTTGAAACCCGTGGAATGGGTACCATGCAATATGACTTCAAAGGGTCTTCATTTGCTCACCGAACCTCTCCAATCCTATCACTGCTGCGTTTATTCCCCTGTACACACGCTTGATTCTCTTTTGGAGACATAGCAATCCATAGGTTTTAAGATACTTACTAGTCAGGTACATTCTTAGGGGTTTAATATGGGGTTTTGAGTCCATTTCGTTGAGCAAGGAGTAGCTCTTGTCTATTCCATATTTGGCTTAAGGAACTTTATCTGTGCTCATTTCAATCTCTGGTTTTATGCAGCACCCCAACTCACCTTTCCCCTTAAGCAAGCATAAGTTGGTTTTCTAAATTTGAGACCCTGTTCTGTTCTGTAATTCAGTTCCTGTGTAGCCAAGTTTACATTCCGTGTATTACTGATATCTTATGATGTTTCTTTTTCTGTGTGACTTATTTCAGTTAGAATCATCATACCTGAATCCACTCATTGTGCTGCTAAGGGCCTGATGACACAGATTTCATTGCTGAGTGATATTGCTTTGTAAGTAAATACCACAACTTCTTTATCCATTTTTCACTTTCTGCGATGTTGAACTTGTACTGTAAACGAGGTTCTTGTAAACAGAGCCATTCCAAACTTTGGGGTGGCTGTGTCTTTTTGATTTTAATTTCCCTAAGCTATAGGACCATAAGTGGAAGTGCCCTAGGTTCTGTTGCTTTGTTTTTTAGATGTTTCAGGAAACACCATACACTTCTCCCGAGTGGTTGTTGGCAATTTACATCCCGCCCATCAGCATAACAAGGCTCCCAGTTCTCCATGGCCTGTCCTGCCTTTCTGGATTTTACACTTTTTTCAGATGGCCCTTTTGACCGGGGGGAAGTGAGACTTCATTGTAGTGCAGATTTCCTTTGCAAGCTTGCTTGGTTGGCCAAAAAGGGCGTATGCGTTTTTTCCTGAATATATTCAGGAAAAAACGCATACGCCCTTTTTGGCCAAGTGCATCATTGTGGACGTTCTGCCTCTTTTCCTATGCTTTCAATGCAATTCCAGTCTACCTCCTGAAATCGGTTTCCTGCAATTCTGCCCCGCTTTCAAGTCCTCTTGGCAGCCTTACTTCAGTCTATTTTTGGACGATAGCTGTCATTTATAACTCTGCAGGTTTGTGAATTACAGTGCCCCTGAGCTCCTTTCTTCAACTCGCTTTCTTGTGACCTGGCCGCAACACCGCAGGATGGCTTCAGGCCCTAATCTGGTTCCGGCCCGGCATGCTGAGCCTTTGGTTAATTCCTCTTCCTGGTGGGAAATGAGAGTTAAATTTGCCCGTCCAGACACCTCCAGCTAGCCTCTCATTGGTTCTCGCTATTCCTGTTCATCTTCCGCAGAAATTGCAAACTGGGCCAAACAGGAGGTTAAAGGGACTGACTCTCCAAGTCGGGAGAGTGTTAGTAAAGCGTCTGGAATGTTGCACCCGAGTACCAGGGGAGGAAAACTGAGACATATTTGAAGACGTCTCCCGTTCACATGGTTGATCATACTCTGGGTTCCACATGCATGTTTTAGCTGAAGGAAGAATACCTTAAACCTGGGTAGTTGAAACCCGTGGAATGGGTACCATGCAATATGACTTCAAAGGGTCTTCATTTGCTCACCGAACCTCTCCAATCCTATCACTGCTGCGTTTATGCCCCTGTACACACGCTTGATTCTCTTTTGGAGACATAGCAATCCATAGGTTTTAAGATACTTACTAGTCAGGTACATTCTTAGGGGTTTAATATGGGGTTTTGAGTCCATTTCGTTGAGCAAGGAGTAGCTCTTGTCTATTCCATATTTGGCTTAAGGAACTTTATCTGTGCTCATTTCAATCTCTGGTTTTATGCAGCACCCCAACTCACCTTTCCCCTTAAGCAAGCATAAGTTGGTTTTCTAAATTTGAGACCCTGTTCTGTTCTGTAATTCAGTTCCTGTGTAGCCAAGTTTACATTCCGTGTATTACTGATATCTTATGATGTTTCTTTTTCTGTGTGACTTATTTCAGTTAGAATCATCATACCTGAATCCACTCATTGTGCTGCTAAGGGCCTGATGACACAGATTTCATTGCTGAGTGATATTGCTTTGTAAGTAAATACCACAACTTCTTTATCCATTTTTCACTTTCTGCGATGTTGAACTTGTACTGTAAATGAGGTTCTTGTAAACAGAGCCATTCCAAACTTTGGGGTGGCTGTGTCTTTTTGATTTTAATTTCCCTAAGCTATAGGACCATAAGTGGCAGTGCCCTAGGCTCTGTTGCTTTGTTTTTTAGATGTTTCAGGAAACACCATACACTTCTCCCAAGTGGTTGTTGGCAATTTACATCCCGCCTATCAGCATAACAAGGCTCCCAGTTCTCCATGGCCTGTCCTGCCTTTCTGGATTTTACACTTTTTTCAGATGGCCCTTTTGACCGGGGGGAAGTGAGACTTCATTGTAGTGCAGATTTCCTTTGCAAGCTTGCTTGGTTGGCCAAAAAGGGCGTATGCGTTTTTTCCTGAATATATTCAGGAAAAAACGCATACGCCCTTTTTGGCCAAGTGCATCATTGTGGACGTTCTGCCTCTTTTCCTATGCTTTCAATGCAATTCAAGTCTACCTCCTGAAATTGGTTTCCTGCAATTCTGCCCCGCTTTCAAGTCCTCTTGGCAGCCTTACTTCAGTCTATTTTTGGACGATAGCTGTCATTTATAACTCTGCAGGTTTGTGAATTACAGTGCCCCTGAGCTCCTTTCTTCAACTCGCTTTCTTGTGACCTGGCCGCAACACCGCAGGATGGCTTCAGGACCTAATCTGGTTCCGGCACGGCACGCTGAACCTTTGGTTAATTCCTCTTCCTGGTGGGAAATGAGAGTTAAATTTGCCCGTCCAGACACCTCCAGCTAGCCTCTCATTGGTTCTCGCTATTCCTGTTCATCTTCCGCAGAAATTGCAAACTGGGCCAAACAGGAGGTTAAAGGGACTGACTCTCCAAGTGGGGAGAGTGTTAGTAAAGCGTCTGGAATGTTGCACCCGAGTACCAGGGTACGAAAACTGAGACATATTTGAACACGTCTCCCGATCACATGGTTGATCATACTCTAGGTTCCACATGCATGTTTTAGCTGAAGGAAGAATACCTTAAACCTGGGTAGTTGAAACCTGTGGAATGGGTACCATGCAATATGACTTCAAAGGGTCTTCATTTGCTCACCGAACCTCTCCAATCCTATCACTGCTGCGTTTATGCCCCTGTACACATGCTTGATTCTCTTTTGGAGACATAGCAATCCATAGGTTTTAAGATACTTACTAGTCAGGAACATTCTTACGCGTTTAATATGGGGTGTTGAGTCCATTTCGTTGAGCAAGGAGTAGCTCTTGTCTATTCCATATTTGGCTTAAGGAACTTTATCTGTGCTCATTTCAATCTCTGGTTTTATGCAGCACCCCAACTCACCTTTACCCTTAAGCAAGCATAAGTTGGTTTTCTAAATTTGAGACCCTGTTCTGTTCTGTAATTCAGTTCCTGTGTAGCCAAGTTTACATTCCGTGTATTAGTGATATCTTATGATGTTTCTTTTTCTGTGTGACTTATTTCAGTTAGAATCATTCTACCTGAATCCACTCATTGCGATGCTAAGGGCCTGATGACATAGATTTCATTGCTGAGTGATATTGCTTTGTAAGTGAATACCACAACTTCTTTATCCATTTTTCACTTTCTGCGATGTTGAACTTGTACTGTAAACGAGGTTCTTGTAAACAGAGCCGTTCCAAACTTTGGGGTGGCTGTGTCTTTTTGATTTTAATTTCCCTAAGCTATAGGACCATAAGTGGAAGTGCCCTAGGCTCTGTTGCTTTGTTTTTTAGATGTTTCAGGAAACACCATACACTTCTCCCAAGTGTCTGTTGGCAATTTACATCCCGCCCATCAGCATAACAAGGCTCCCAGTTCTCAATGGCCTGTTGCCTTTCTGGATTTTACACTTTTTTCAGATGGCCCTTTTGACCGGGGGGAAGTGAGACTTCATTGTAGTGCAGATTTCCTTTGCAAGCTTGCTTGGTTGGCCAAAAAGGGCGTATGCGTTTTTTCCTGAATATATTCAGGAAAAAACGCATACGCCCTTTTTGGCCAAGTGCATCATTGTGGACGTTCTGCCTCTTTTCCTATGCTTTCAATGCAATTCCAGTCTACCTCCTGAAATCGGTTTCCTGCAATTCTGCCCCGCTTTCAAGTCCTCTTGGCAGCCTTACTTCAGTCTATTTTTGGACGATAGCTGTCATTTATAACTCTGCAGGTTTGTGAATTACAGTGCCTCTGAGCTCCTTTCTTCAACTCGCTTTCTTGTGACCTGGCCGCAACACCGCAGGATGGCTTCAGGCCCTAATCTGGTTCCGGCCCGGCATGCTGAGCCTTTGGTTAATTCCTCTTCCTGGTGGGAAATGAGAGTTAAATTTGCCCGTCCAGACACCTCCAGCTAGCCTCTCATTGGTTCTCGCTATTCCTGTTCATCTTCCGCAGAAATTGCAAACTGGGCCAAACAGGAGGTTAAAGGGACTGACTCTCCAAGTCGGGAGAGTGTTAGTAAAGCGTCTGGAATGTTGCACCCGAGTACCAGGGGAGGAAAACTGAGACATATTTGAACACGTCTCCCGTTCACATGGTTGATCATACTCTGGGTTCCACATGCATGTTTTAGCTGAAGGAAGAATACCTTAAACCTGGAGAGTTGAGACCCGTGTAATGAGTACCATGCAATATAACTTCAAAGGGTCTTCATTTGCTCACCGAACCTCTCCAATCCTATCACTGCTGTGTTTATTCCCCTGTACACACGCTTGATTCTCTTTTGGAGACATAGCAATCCATAGGTTTTAAGATACTTACTAGTCAGGTACATTCTTAGGGGTTTAATATGGGGTTTTGAGTCCATTTCGTTGAGCAAGGAGTAGCTCTTGTCTATTCCATATTTGACTTAAGGAACTTTATCTGTGCTCATTTCAATCTCTGGTTTTATGCAGCACCCAAACTCACCTTTCCCCTTAAGCAAGCATAAGTTGGTTTTCTAAATTTGAGACCCTGTTCTGTTCTGTAATTCAGTTCCTGTGTAGCCAAGTTTACATTCCGTGTATTACTGATATCTTATGATGTTTCTTTTTCTGTGTGACTTATTTCAGTTAGAATCATCATACCTGAATCCACTCATTGTGATGCTAAGGGCCTGATGACTTAGAATTCATTGCTGAGTGATATTGCTTTGTAAGTAAATACCACAACTTCTTTATCCATTTTTCACTTTCTGCGATGTTGAACTTGTACTGTAAACGAGGTTCTTGTAAACAGAGCCGTTCCAAACTTTGGGGTGGCTGTGTCTTTTTGATTTTAATTTCCCTAAGCTATAGGACCATAAGTGGAAGTGCCCTAGGTTCTGTTGCTTTGTTTTTTAAATGTTTCAGGAAACACCATACACTTCTCCCGAGTGGTTGTTGGCAATTTACATCCCACCCATCAGCATAACAAGGCTCCCAGTTCTCCATGGCCTGTCCTGCCTTTCTGGATTTTACACTTTTTTCAGATTGCCCTTTTGACCGGGGGGAAGTGAGACTTCATTGTAGTGCAGATTTCCTTTGCAAGCTTGCTTGGTTGGCCAAAAAGGGCGTATGCGTCTTTTCCTGAATATATTCAGGAAAAAATGCATACGCCCTTTTTGGCCAAGTGCATCATTGTGGACGTTCTGCCTCTTTTCCTATGCTTTCAATGCAATTCCAGTCTACCTCCTGAAATCGGTTTCCTGCAATTCTGCCCCGCTTTCAAGTCCTCTTGGCAGCCTTACTTCAGTCTATTTTTGGACGATAGCTGTCATTTATAACTCTGCAGGTTTGTGAATTACAGTGCCCCTGAGCTCCTTTCTTCAACTCGCTTTCTTTTGAGCTGTCCGCAACACCGCAGGGTGGCTTCAGGCCCTAATATGGTTCCGGTACGGCACGCTGAGCCTTTGGTTATTTCCTCTTCCTGGTTGGAAATGAGAGTTAAATTTGCCCGTCCAGACACCTCCAGCTAGCCTCTCATTGGTTCTCGCTATTCCTGTTCATCTTCCGCAGAAATTGCAAACTGGGCCAAACAGGAGGTTAAAGGCGCTGACTCTCCAAGTGGGGAGAGTGTTAGTAAAGCGTCTGGAATGTTGCACCCGAGTACCAGGGGAGGAAAACTGAGACATATTTGAACACGTCTCCCGTTCACATGGTTGATCATACTTGGGATCCACATGCATGTTTTAGCTGAAGGAAGAATACCTTAAACCTGGAGAGTTGAGACCCGTGTAATGGGTACCATGCAATATGACTTCAAAGGGTCTTCATTTGCTCACCGCACCTCTCCAATCCTATCACTGCTGCGTTTATGCCCCTGTACACATGCTTGATTCTCTTTTGGAGACATAGCAATCCATAGGTTTTACGATACTTACTAGTCAGGTACATTCTTAGGCGTTTAATATGCGGTGTTGAGTCCATTTCGTTGAGCAAGGAGTAGCTCTTGTCTATTCCATATTTGACTTAAGGAACTTTATCTGTGCTCATTTCAATCTCTGGTTTTATGCAGCACCCCAACTCACCTTTACCCTTAAGCAAGCATAAGTTGGTTTTCTAAATTTTAGACCCTGTTCTGTTTTGGAATTCAGTACCTGTGTAGCCAAGTTTACATTCCGTGTATTAGTGATATCTTATGATGTTTCTTTTTCTGTGTGACTTATTTCAGTTAGAATCATCGTACCTGAATCCACTCATTGTGCTGCTAAGTGCCTGATGACATAGATTTCATTGCTGAGTGATATTGCTTTGTAAGTAAATACCACAACTTCTTTATCCATTTTTCACTTTCTGCGATGTTGAACTTGTATTGTAAACGAGGTTCTTGTAAACAGAGCCGTCCCAAACTTTGGGGTGGCTGTGTCTTTTTGATTTTAATTTCCCTAAGCTATAGGACCATAAGTGGAAGTGCCCTAGGTTCTGTTGCTTTGTTTTTGACATGTTTCAGGAAACACCATACACTTCTCCCGAGTGGTTCTTGGTAATGTACATCCCGCCCATCAGCATAACAAGGCTCCCAGTTCTCCATGGCCTGTCCTGCCTTTCTGGATTTTACACTTTTTTCAGATGGCCCTTTTGACCGGGGGGAAGTGAGACTTCATTGTAGTGCAGATTTCCTTTGCAATCTTGCTTGGTTGGCCAAAAAGGACGTATGCGTTTTTTCCTGAATATATTCAGGAAAAAACGCATACGTCCTTTTTGGCCAAGTGCATCATTGTGGACGTTCTGCCTCTTTTCCTATGCTTGCAATGCAATTCCAGTCTACCTCCTGAAATCGGTTTCCTGCAATTCTGCCCCTCTTTCAAGTCCTCTTGGCAGCCTTACTTCAGTCTATTTTTGGACGATAGCTGTCATTTATAACTCTGCAGGTTTGTGAATTACAGTGCCCCTGAGCTCCTTTCTTCAACTCGCTTTCTTGTGACCTGGCCGCAACACCGCAGGATGGCTTCAGGCCCTAATCTGGTTCCGGCCCGGCACGCTGAGCCTTTGGTTAATTCCTCTTCCTGGTGGGAAATGAGAGTTAAATTTGCCCGTCCAGACACCTCCAGCTAGCCTCTCATTGGTTCTCGCTATTCCTGTTCATCTTCCGCAGAAATTGCAAACTGGGCCAAACAGGAGGTTAAAGGCGCTGACTCTCCAAGTGGGGAGAGTGTTAGTAAAGCGTCTGGAATGTTGCACCCGAGTAGCAGGGGAGGAAAACTGAGACATATTTGAACACGTCTCCCGTTCACATGGTTGATCATACTTGGGTTCCACATGCATGTTTTAGCTGAAGGAAGAATACCTTAAACCTGGAGAGTTGAGACCCGTGTAATGGGTACCATGCAATATGACTTCAAAGGGTCTTCATTTGCTCACCGAACCTCTCCAATCCTATCACTGCTGCGTTTATGCCCCTGTACACATGCTTGATTCTCTTTTGGAGACATAGCAATCCATAGGTTTTACGATACTTACTAGTCAGGTACATTCTTAGGCGTTTAATATGCGGTGTTGAGTCCATTTCGTTGAGCAAGGAGTAGCTCTTGTCTATTCCATATTTGACTTAAGGAACTTTATCTGTGCTCATTTCAATCTCTGGTTTTATGCAGCACCCCAACTCACCTTTACCCTTAAGCAAGCATAAGTTGGTTTTCTAAATTTGAGACCCTGTTCTGTTCTGTAATTCAGTTCCTGTGTAGCCAAGTTTACATTCCGTGTATTACTGATATCTTATGATGTTTCTTTTTCTGTGTGACTTATTTCAGTTAGAATCATCACACCTGAATCCACTCATTGTGATGCTAAGGGCCTGATGACACAAATTTCATTGCTGAGTGATATTGCTTTGTAAGTAAATACCACAACTTCTTTATCCATTTTTCACTTTCTGCGATGTTGAACTTGTACTGTAAACGAGGTTCTTGTAAACAGAGCCGTTCCAAACTTTGGGGTGGCTGTGTCTTTTTGATTTTAATTTCCCTAAGCTATACGACCATAAGTGGCAGTGCCCTAGGCTCTGTTGCTTTGTTTTTTAGATGTTTCAGGAAACACCATACACTTCTCCTGAGTGTCTGTTGGCAATTTACATCCCACCCATCAGCATAACAAGGCTCCCAGTTCTCCATGGCCTGTCCTGCCTTTCTGGATTTTACACTTTTTTCAGATGGCCCTTTTGACCGGGGGGAAGTGAGACTTCATTGTAGTGCAGATTTCCTTTGCAAGCTTGCTTGGTTGGCCAAAAAGGGCGTATGCGTTTTTTCCTGAATATATTCAGGAAAAAACGCATACGCCCTTTTTGGCCAAGTGCATCATTGTGGACGTTCTGCCTCTTTTCCTATGCTTTCAATGCAATTCCAGTCTACCTCCTGAAATCGGTTTCCTGCAATTCTGCCCCGCTTTCAAGTCCTCTTGGCAGCCTTACTTCAGTCTATTTTTGGACGATAGCTGTCATTTATAACTCTGCAGGTTTGTGAATTACAGTGCCCCTGAGCTCCTTTCTTCAACTCGCTTTCTTGTGACCTGGCCGCAACACCGCAGGATGGCTTCAGGCCCTAATCTGGTTCCGGCCCGGCATGCTGAGCCTTTGGTTAATTCCTCTTCCTGGTGGGAAATGAGAGTTAAATTTGCCCGTCCAGACACCTCCAGCTAGCCTCTCATTGGTTCTCGCTATTCCTGTTCATCTTCCGCAGAAATTGCAAACTGGGCCAAACAGGAGGTTAAAGGCGCTGACTCTCCAAGTGGGGAGAGTGTTAGTAAAGCGTCTGGAATGTTGCACCCGAGTACCAGGGGAGGAAAACTGAGACATATTTGAACACGTCTCCCGTTCACATGGTTGATCATACTTGGGTTCCACATGCATGTTTTAGCTGAAGGAAGAATACCTTAAACCTGGAGAGTTGAGACCCGTGTAATGGGTACCATGCAATATGACTTCAAAGGGTCTTCATTTGCTCACCGAACCTCTCCAATCCTATCACTGCTGCGTTTATGCCCCTGTACACATGCTTGATTCTCTTTCAGAGACATAGCAATCCATAGGTTTTACGATACTTACTAGTCAGGTACATTCTTAGGCGTTTAATATGCGGTGTTGAGTCCATTTCGTTGAGCAAGGAGTAGCTCTTGTCTATTCCATATTTGACTTAAGGAACTTTATCTGTGCTCATTTCAATCTCTGGTTTTATGCAGCACCCCAACTCACCTTTACCCTTAAGCAAGCATAAGTTGGTTTTCTAAATTTGAGACCCTGTTCTGTTCTGTAATTCAGTTCCTGTGTAGCCAAGTTTACATTCCGTGTATTACTGATATCTTATGATGTTTCTTTTTCTGTGTGACTTATTTCAGTTAGAATCATCACACCTGAATCCACTCATTGTGCTGCTAAGGGCCTGATGACACAAATTTCATTGCTGAGTGATATTGCTTTGTAAGTAAATACCACAACTTCTTTATCCATTTTTCACTTTCTGCGATGTTGAACTTGTACTGTAAACGAGGTTCTTGTAAACAGAGCCGTTCCAAACTTTGGGGTGGCTGTGTCTTTTTGATTTTAATTTCCCTAAGCTATACGACCATAAGTGGCAGTGCCCTAGGCTCTGTTGCTTTGTTTTTTAGATGTTTCAGGAAACACCATACACTTCTCCCGAGTGTCTGTTGGCAATTTACATCCCGCCCATCAGCATAACAAGGCTCCCAGTTCTCCATGGCCTGTCCTGCCTTTCTGGATTTTACACTTTTTTCAGATGGCCCTTTTGACCGGGGGGAAGTGAGACTTCATTGTAGTGCAGATTTCCTTTGCAAGCTTGCTTGGTTGGCCAAAAAGGGCGTATGCGTTTTTTCCTGAATATATTCAGGAAAAAACGCATACGCCCTTTTTGGCCAAGTGCATCATTGTGGACGTTCTGCCTCTTTTCCTATGCTTTCAATGCAATTCCAGTCTACCTCCTGAAATCGGTTTCCTGCAATTCTGCCCCGCTTTCAAGTCCTCTTGGCAGCCTTACTTCAGTCTATTTTTGGACGATAGCTGTCATTTATAACTCTGCAGGTTTGTGAATTACAGTGCCCCTGAGCTCCTTTCTTCAACTCGCTTTCTTGTGACCTGGCCGCAACACCGCAGGATGGCTTCAGGCCCTAATCTGGTTCCGGCCCGGCATGCTGAGCCTTTGGTTAATTCCTCTTCCTGGTGGGAAATGAGAGTTAAATTTGCCCGTCCAGACACCTCCAGCTAGCCTCTCATTGGTTCTCGCTATTCCTGTTCATCTTCCGCAGAAATTGCAAACTGGGCCAAACAGGAGGTTAAAGGGACTGACTCTCCAAGTGGGGAGAGTGTTAGTAAAGCGTCTGGAATGTTGCACCCGAGTACCAGGGGAGGAAAACTGAGACATATTTGAACACGTCTCCCGTTCACATGGTTGATCATACTCTAGGTTCCACATGCATGTTTTAGCTGAAGGAAGAATACCTTAAACCTGGGTAGTTGAGACCCGTGGAATGGGTACCATGCAATATGACTTCAAAGGGTCTTCATTTGCTCACCGAACCTCTCCAATCCTATCACTGCTGCGTTTACGCCCCTGTACACATGCTTGATTCTCTTTTGGAGACATAGCAATCCATAGGTTTTAAAATACTTACTAGTCAGGTACATTCTTAGGCGTTTAATATGGGGTGTTTAGTCCATTTCGTTGAGCAAGGAGTAGCTCTTTTCTATTCCATATTTGGCTTAAGGAACTTTATCTGTGCTCATTTCAATCTCTGGTTTTATGCAGGACCCCAACTCACCTTTACCTTTAAGCAAGAATAAGTTGGTTTTCTAAATTTGAGACCCTGTTCTGTTCTGTAATTCAGTTCCTGTGTAGCCAAGTTTACATTCCGTGTATTACTGATATCTTATGATGTTTCTTTTTCTGTGTGACTTACTTCAGTTAGAAACATCATACCTGAATCCACTCATTGTGCTGCTAAGGGCCTGATGACACAGATTTCATTGCTGAGTGATATTGCTTTGTAAGTAAATACCACAACTTCTTTATCCATTTTTCACTTTCTGCGATGTTGAACTTGTACTGTAAACGAGGTTCTTGTAAACAGAGGCGTCCCAAACTTTGGGGTGGCTGTGTCTTTTTGATTTTAATTTCCCTAAGCTATAGGACCATAAGTGGCAGTGCCCTAGGCTCTGTTGCTTTGTTTTTTAGATGTTTCAGGAAACACCATACACTTATCCCGAGTGGTTGTTGGCAATTTACATCCCGCCCATCAGCATAACAAGGCTCCCAGTTCTCCATGGCCTGTCCTGCCTTTCTGGATTTTACACTTTTTTCAGATGGCCCTTTTGACCGGGGGGAAGTGAGACTTCATTGTAGTGCAGATTTCCTTTGCAATCTTGCTTGGTTGGCCAAAAAGGACGTATGCGTTTTTTCCTGAATATATTCAGGAAAAAACGCATACGTCCTTTTTGGCCAAGTGCATCATTGTGGACGTTCTGCCTCTTTTCCTATGCTTGCAATGCAATTCCAGTCTACCTCCTGAAATCGGTTTCCTGCAATTCTGCCCCGCTTTCAAGTCCTCTTGGCAGCCTTACTTCAGTCTATTTTTGGACGATAGCTGTCATTTATAACTCTGCAGGTTTGTGAATTACAGTGCCCCTGAGCTCCTTTCTTCAACTCGCTTTCTTGTGACCTGGCCGCAACACCGCAGGATGGCTTCAGGCCCTAATCTGGTTCCGGCCCGGCACGCTGAGCCTTTGGTTAATTCCTCTTCCTGGTGGGAAATGAGAGTTAAATTTGCCCGTCCAGACACCTCCAGCTAGCCTCTCATTGGTTCTCGCTATTCCTGTTCATCTTCCGCAGAAATTGCAAACTGGGCCAAACAGGAGGTTAAAGGCGCTGACTCTCCAAGTGGGGAGAGTGTTAGTAAAGCGTCTGGAATGTTGCACCCGAGTACCAGGGGAGGAAAACTGAGACATATTTGAACACGTCTCCCGTTCACATGGTTGATCATACTCTGGGTTCCACATGCATGTTTTAGCTGAAGGAAGAATACCTTAAACCTGGAGAGTTGAGACCCGTGTAATGGGTACCATGCAATATGACTTCAAAGGGTCTTCATTTGCTCACCGAACCTCTCCAATCCTATCACTGCTGCGTTTATGCCCCTGTACACATGCTTGATTCTCTTTTGGAGACATAGCAATCCATAGGTTTTACGATACTTACTAGTCAGGTACATTCTTAGGCGTTTAATATGCGGTGTTGAGTCCATTTCGTTGAGCAAGGAGTAGCTCTTGTCTATTCCATATTTGACTTAAGGAACTTTATCTGTGCTCATTTCAATCTCTGGTTTTATGCAGCACCCCAACTCACCTTTACCCTTAAGCAAGCATAAGTTGGTTTTCTAAATTTGAGACCCTGTTCTGTTCTGTAATTCAGTTCCTGTGTAGCCAAGTTTACATTCCGTGTATTACTGATATCTTATGATGTTTCTTTTTCTGTGTGACTTATTTCAGTTAGAATCATCACACCTGAATCCACTCATTGTGATGCTAAGGGCCTGATGACACAAATTTCATTGCTGAGTGATATTGCTTTGTAAGTAAATACCACAACTTCTTTATCCATTTTTCACTTTCTGCGATGTTGAACTTGTACTGTAAACGAGGTTCTTGTAAACAGAGCCGTTCCAAACTTTGGGGTGGCTGTGTCTTTTTGATTTTAATTTCCCTAAGCTATACGACCATAAGTGGCAGTGCCCTAGGCTCTGTTGCTTTGTTTTTTAGATGTTTCAGGAAACACCATACACTTCTCCTGAGTGTCTGTTGGCAATTTACATCCCACCCATCAGCATAACAAGGCTCCCAGTTCTCCATGGCCTGTCCTGCCTTTCTGGATTTTACACTTTTTTCAGATGGCCCTTTTGACCGGGGGGAAGTGAGACTTCATTGTAGTGCAGATTTCCTTTGCAAGCTTGCTTGGTTGGCCAAAAAGGGCGTATGCGTTTTTTCCTGAATATATTCAGGAAAAAACGCATACGCCCTTTTTGGCCAAGTGCATCATTGTGGACGTTCTGCCTCTTTTCCTATGCTTTCAATGCAATTCCAGTCTACCTCCTGAAATCGGTTTCCTGCAATTCTGCCCCGCTTTCAAGTCCTCTTGGCAGCCTTACTTCAGTCTATTTTTGGACGATAGCTGTCATTTATAACTCTGCAGGTTTGTGAATTACAGTGCCCCTGAGCTCCTTTCTTCAACTCGCTTTCTTGTGACCTGGCCGCAACACCGCAGGATGGCTTCAGGCCCTAATCTGGTTCCGGCCCGGCATGCTGAGCCTTTGGTTAATTCCTCTTCCTGGTGGGAAATGAGAGTTAAATTTGCCCGTCCAGACACCTCCAGCTAGCCTCTCATTGGTTCTCGCTATTCCTGTTCATCTTCCGCAGAAATTGCAAACTGGGCCAAACAGGAGGTTAAAGGCGCTGACTCTCCAAGTGGGGAGAGTGTTAGTAAAGCGTCTGGAATGTTGCACCCGAGTACCAGGGGAGGAAAACTGAGACATATTTGAACACGTCTCCCGTTCACATGGTTGATCATACTTGGGTTCCACATGCATGTTTTAGCTGAAGGAAGAATACCTTAAACCTGGAGAGTTGAGACCCGTGTAATGGGTACCATGCAATATGACTTCAAAGGGTCTTCATTTGCTCACCGAACCTCTCCAATCCTATCACTGCTGCGTTTATGCCCCTGTACACATGCTTGATTCTCTTTCGGAGACATAGCAATCCATAGGTTTTACGATACTTACTAGT